>NC_047108.1:6430094-6760347 GCF_902500255.1 Thalassophryne amazonica
TTTTTTTTATTCATTGTAATACAGAACTGTAAATGAAATAGGGGAAATCTGCAATCAAATAATGAAATATTACAATAAAAATAAGGAATCAAAAAAGAAAGGAGAAGTTCATTGAGCTTCATCATGCCTTTGGCCTGGGTCAGGCCACACCCCTTCATCAACATCACAAGCGATATTCTCCCTTCTGAGGCAAAGGGGGAAGAAGGCTCTAGTGTGGCGCATGCAGCCTTGGCATGAGTCTTCATGCATGTCAACACAAGCCAACTCCATGGCTCACAGGAGGTCAACCCTGATATAGGGTTGCCTATCATAAACCTTCCACCTCCAACTTGAGAAAAACTCCTCTGTGGGGTTTAGGAAAGGGGTAGTATGGTGGGAGGTACAAATGATCATTGATGTTAAACCATTCCCTTAACTGAGCAGCGCAATGGAAGCTGACATTGTCTCAGATAATGACGTAAGTATATTGGTCATTCAGCTCATTCTGCCTCTCTATCAAAACATCTCGAAGACCTGCAAGAAAAGTTAGAAAGTGCTGAGTGTTATATGGCCCCAGTGTGACATGTTGATGGAGAACCCCACGGTTGCTTCTTGCAACACAAATGGTCACATTGCTGCCACGCTGACCAGGGACATCAACAATGGCTCGCTGACCAATTACACTCAACAAAAATATAAATGCAACACTTTTGGTTTTGCTCCCATTTTGTATGAGATGAACTCAAAGATCTAAAACTTTTTCCACATACACAATATCACCATTTCCCTCAAATATTGTTCACAAACCAGTCTAAATCTGTGATAGTGAGCACTTCTCCTTTGCTGAGATAATCCATCCCACCTCACAGGTGTGCCATATCAAGATGCTGATTAGACACCATGATTAGTGCACAGGTGTGCCTTAGACTGCCCACAATAAAAGGCCACTCTGAAAGGTGCAGTTTTATCACACAGCACAATGCCACAGATGTCGCAAGATTTGAGGGAGCGTGCAATTGCCATGCTGACAGTAGGAATGTTAACCAGAGCTGTTGCTCGTGTATTGAATGTTCATGTCTCTACCATAAGCCGTCTCCAAGTGCGTTTCAGAGAATTTGGCAGTACATCCAACCAGCCTCACAACCGCAGACCACGTGTAACCACACCAGCCCAGGACCTCCACATCCAGCATGTTCACCTCCAAGATCGTCTGAGACCAGCCACTCGGACAGCTGCTGAAACAATCAGTTTGCATAACCAAAGAATTTCTGCACAAACTGTCAGAAACCGTCTCAGGGAAGCTCATCTGCATGCTCGTCGTCCTCATCGGGGTCTCGACCTGACTCCAGTTCGTCGTCGTAACCGACTTCAGTGGGCAAATGCTCACATTCGCTGGCGTTTGGCACGTTGGAGAGGTGTTCTCTTCACGGATGAATCCCGGTTCACACTGTTCAGGGCAGATGGCAGACAGCGTGTGTGGCGTCGTGTGGGTGAGCGGTTTTCTGATGTCAATGTTGTGGATCGAGTGGCCCATGGTGGTGGTGGGGTTATGGTATGGGCAGGCGTCTGTTATGGACGAAGAACACAGGTGCATTTTATTGATGGCATTTTGAATGCACAGAGATACCGTGACGCGATCCTGAGGCCCATTGTTGTGCCATACATCCAAGAACATCACCTCATGTTGCAGCAGGATAATGCACGGCCCCATGTTGCAAGGATCTGTACACAATTCTTGGAAGCTGAAAATGTCCCAGTTCTTGCATGGCCGGCATACTCACCGGACATGTCACCCATTGAGCATGTTTGGGATGCTCTGGACCGGCGTATACGACAGCGTGTACCAGTTCCTGCCAATATCCAGCAACTTTGCACAGCCATTGAAGAGGAGTGGACCAACATTCCACAGGCCACAATTGACAACCTGATCAACTCTATGCGAAGGAGATGTGTTGCACTGCATGAGGTAAATGGTGGTCACACCAGATACTGACTGGTATCCCCCCCCAATAAAACAAAACTGCACCTTTCAGAGTGGCCTTTTATTGTGGGCAGTCTAAGGCACACCTGTGCACTAATCATGGTGTCTAATCAGCATCTTGATATAGCACACCTGTGAGGTGGGATGGATTATCTCAGCAAAGGAGAAGTGCTCACTATCACAGATTTAGACTGGTTTGTGAACAATATTTGAGGGAAATGGTGATATTGTGTATGTGGAAAAAGTTTTAGATCTTTGAGTTCATCTCATACAAAATGGGAGCAAAACCAAAAGTGTTGCGTTTATATTTTTGTTGAGTGTATGTTCTGGCTCCTCTGTCTCCTCTTCGCAAGATCAAATCCTGCTTCATCCACAAATATATATTAATGGAGTCTTTCATTGGCATCCAATTCAATATTCTCTATATGAAGAAATAGAAACTTACTTGGACATACTCATATCTGAGCTCTTTCACTGTCTCAGAGTTACGCTCAAAGGGTTCCCTATACACCTGCTTCATGCGCACCCTGTTGCGTTTGAGGACACGGTCAATGGTGGAAAAGCTGACGTGTTTATTCCTTCAAAATTGACATTGTCTTCAGTCACCCGATGTTGGTGTCTAATTGTGTTATTTTGTAAGACCATGTCAACTATCAGGGCTTCCTGCAGCTGAGAGAACATCTGGGTCCTTCCACTGCCGCCTGGCAGTCTTGTAGTTCTACACAAGTGAATATACAGTCAAAGAAAAGCCAACGGGACAGTGACACAGTAAGCTTTGTCCCAGTGAATTCTTACATCTGCTGTAACTGTGGACTTTGTACTGTGTAGCCTACTGTATACAGTATGGACATTTACACCGCACCTGTTCTCTTGTCTGAATCTCCAGATTATTGAAGCCACTGAGAAACGGCTGATGTTAGGTTGTACTCAAAGTCCTGCTTCTCGCATCGACATCCCATGAACTACAACATGGTCAATGATTGTTGCCCGGATTTCATCAATGACAATAACTCTTCATCTTCCTTTTCCACCTCTTCCTCCTACCCCACCTCTTACACACACTGCTCCCCTGCACCTCTGGTTTTTCTCCATTGTTGAAATGAAACTCCAACCAGCCAGTTTCACCTCTGAACTGGCTTATATCTGAACTGGTCACATCATTAGATACATTTGTTATCACTTTTGAGTTGATGTGTCTACCTGGTATCAGTTGTGCTTTAATTGTGTTTATCTTCCACCTGGTTTGGTTGACAATATAAATAAGAAGTCCATCAAAATGCACAATGTGCTTTATTGTATGAGAATGTGTTTAGAGTTTTGCAAAAAGAGTGAATGAGTTTTGCAAAATGCACCTACCAAGGAGAAAGTAGTCTATAGTCTTGCCAAAAGGGAGATTAATTCAATAAATGTGTTCAGGCATTTGATAATTTGATTCAGGGAATAGGGTTCAGTGTTTTAGCAACTGTGAAAAACTGTAATCATTTATGCAGGATTGGTAAACAAATTAATGTAACAGTACAAATAATGAGCATATTCGTTACTGTATGTCTTATTACTCTGTATTGTCAGTTTTTCCTTTTCTTTAATTTTTCTTTTGCACTCATTTTTAAAATAAATTTAGCTTATTTTTAATTTGTGTTAATAATTTTGTGTTCATTGTTTTTAACTCTTATTTCTGCAATAAAATCACATATACAATAAGCCTTACAAAAGTGCCTTACAAATATCGAATATTATTCCAAAGTGGTTATTTATTTATTTTTGGTTCGTTTTATTGTGTCACTTCCGGGTGCCCTTTTCCCACCGGAAGTTATAAGTGTCCCGTGCGGCAACAACAATCACAGATCGAAGATGGAGAGCGCGAACGCTGGCCGCAATATGAGCTTAGCGGCTTTACAGAGACAAGATCCGTACATCAACAAGCTGCTCGATGTGACCGGACAGGTGGCACTTTACAACTTCAACTCCGAAGCCAACGAGTGGGTGAGTTTGTCTGAAAACTGAAACTGATCGGGCTCTTAGCATGTTAAGCTAACGCTATGTAATCAGAACAACAGTGTCATTTTTTTTGTCCATGTTACATATGTTAGAAAGCACGCTGTTAACAGTGGCTTTGTTTTTCATTACTTCCAGTTATGTCCTTTTAGCTTATGGCTAAGACATAGCTTCAAGTTGTTTTGCTTTTTTGAGAGAACCTTTTTTCCCCTTTCAGGAGAAAACTGAAATCGAGGGAACACTGTTCGTTTATGCGAGGTAACAAGCTGTTATCTTCTTCTTTTTTGTGCACCTGTTTTATCGTATCCACTCACTGGTGTGTTAATAATTCCAAATCCTATTAGTATGTAGCGCCGCCTTGTTACGGTTAGAGGTTAAAAATGGATAGAGATCGGATGCCTGGAATGCCATGTTCGAATTTTTTTTAACCCCATGTAACAGAGCTCAGTGATTAGGTACGTGATATACAACCCCTGGCAAAAAGTATGGAATCACCGGCCTCGGAGGATGTTCATTCAGTTGTTTAATTTGGTAGAAACAAAGCAGATCACAGACATGACGCAAAACTAAAGTCATTTCAAATGGCAACTTTCTGGCTTTAAGAAACACTAAGAAATCAGGGGCAAAAAATTGTGTCAGTCAGTAACGGTTACTTTTTTAGACCAAGCAGAGGGAAAAAAAATATGGAATCACTCAATTCTGAGGAAAAAAATATGGAATCATGAAAAACAAAAGAACGCTCCAACACATCACTAGTATTTTGTTACACCACCTCTGGCTTTTATAACAGCTTGCAGTCTCTGAGGCATGGACTTAATGAGTGACAAACAGTACTCTTCATCAATCTGGCTCCAACTTTCTCTGATTGCTGTTGCCAGATCAGCTTTACAGGTTGGAGCCTTGTCATGGACCATTTTCTTCAACTTCCACCAAAGATTTTCAATTGGATTAAGATCCAGACTATTTGCAGGCCATGACATTGACCCTATGTGTCTTTTTGCAAGGAATGTTTTCACAGTTTTTGCTCTATGGCAAGATGTATTATCATCTTGAAAAATGATTTCATCATCCCCAAACATCCTTTCAATTGATGGGATAAGAAAAGTGTCCAAAATATCAATGTAAACTTGTGCATTTATTGATGATGTAATGACAGCCATCTCCCCAGTGCCTTTACCTGACATACAGCCCCATATCATCAATGACTGTGGAAATTTACATGTTCTCTTCAGGCAGTCATCTTTATAAATCTTATTGGAACAGCACCAAACAAAAGTTCCAGCATCATCACCTTGCCCAATGCAGATTCGAGATTCATCACTGAATATGACGGTTACTTTTTTAGACCAAGCAGAGGGAAAAAATATGGAATCACTCAATTCTGAGGAAAAAATTATGGAATCACCCTGTAAATTTTCATCCCCAAAACTAACACGTCTGTCTCAATGTTCCGAAAAAGTGCAGATGTCCACGTCTTCCGCAATTCCTGTGGAAGTCAGACGACGTCCCAGATCAACACAGCATCCAGTGTGGAAATGAACGGCACATTCCACTGTTACAGGAGTTTTTGTCATGGAAAGAGGAGCGGAGGAATTCCGCGTGTCATGGTGGAGCCGCATGGCGCAAAGCAACGCCATGATGAAGCCTCACAGGACATGTTCTGGCATGTCGAGCTCATGCACAATTTCTTGGATAGTCACACGACTGAAAAGCCACCGAAAGCCGTCTGAAAGCCGTCCTGTGAGACCAACACGGAGGTGCTTTTGTCCCGCGCCATTCGCAGCTCTGTGGCGCATTCATCCGCTCCTCTTTCCATGAAAAAAACTCCTGTAACAGTGGAATGTGCCGAAAAAGTCTTGATGACCACGTCTTCTGCCATTTTTGTGGAAGTCAGACGACGTCCCGGATCAACAAAGCCGTCACGTTGGAAATGATCTGGTTGATTCAGCCTGTCGATCGGCGCTCAGAGTGCGCCGCGCTCTCAGCAGCTGTGGGCGGTCTAGTGTGAGATGTTATGATGCTCACGCAGAGGAGTTGGTAGATGGTCCTTGTTATAATGAGGTCGTTGTTGCTAGAAACTATAGATTTGCAGCTGTGTCTGTCCAGCAGGAAGTTCATCATAGACATGGGCAGATTGACAAAGAAGTTGCTGACAGTAGCGGTGTCCTTGTTGTTAATAGAGAGAGCAATGATAATAACATTGATGAAGGAGCTGTACCTGGTCTCTGCAGAAAGAGGGCAAGAGACGAAGTTGATAAACTGAAATACAAATGTTTAAGAAAGTACAGTGACATTACTGACAGTGACGTTGACAAAGATCCACTGCCAGGTCCATCTTGGAAATGGGCAAGAGACAAAGATGATGAGGGTGACAGGAAGTCAAAACAGTTCAGAAAGTACAGTGACACTGCTGACAGTGACTGAAGATCCACTGCCTGGTCCTTCAACAAATGGGTAAGAGATGAAGATAATGAGGAGGAAATACAAATGGTTAAGTAAGTACAGTGACACTGCTGATGGTGATAAAGATCCACTGCTTGGTCCCTCTCAAAAAAGGGCAAGAGATAAAGATGATGAGGGTGACAAGAAGTCAGAAGTGTTACGAAAGTCAACATAGATTGTTGACAGCAACAATAATAATGTTGATGAAGATGCACTGCCTTGTCGCTCTAGAAAGAGCTCGTGAGATGAAAACCATGAGGATGCGAGATGAACACTAAACAGTCCAATGAGATTTCTCACAGCAATAATGAGGATATAGTGAGCAGGATCCACATCATGACCAAGATACCAGTTGATGACTGACACCTGGACAACAATGATCATTAAGTTGAGTACACTGGATGTACCACATGTGACAAGTGTTGGTAATGTTGAGCAAGTGAGGTGCAACAAACAATCTGCTCGATGATGTGGCAATTTGTTCTCAATAAGGACCAGGAAGATTGGTGTCATAATTCATGTCTGTGGTGCCTGTTTTCTGACTCTCGGGATTTTGATAACTTGTTGATACTGAACTGGAATTCATGATAGTATTTACACATCTGTGTGATTTTTCAGTTAGATGGGTTTCCCAGAGACATTCTGATTTCCTTATTGATTGTTTAAAGTGCATGTCCCTGGTAGATGAAATGTGAGAATGAGCTGACTAAATAAAGAATTATGAAAATACTGTGTGTAGGGCTGCAGCTATCGATTATTTTAGTAATCGCATATTCTATCATTTATTCTGGCAATTAATCAAGTAATTGGATAAAAAGTACTTTTGCATTTTTAAACAACATCAATAGTCCAGGGCTCTCCCTCAGCAATGGCACAATGTCTCTGCGCCAAAATCTTAGTAAATCAGAAGAGACACACACATCCAAGATGTGTAAAAAAGGGGTGCTGGATCAAAAAGAGATATCAAACCAAAAATCCACACAACCTGAGCACTCCCATGCAAAAAGCTTTATTTGGACACAAAAAGCAAAATGCACCAAAATCTTGACATTTTGCTGAAATTGCAATGGCATGTGGTTTCTGTTTTTTTTTTTTTTTTTTTTCTTTCCCCCCAGCTTGTAAAAGTAACCATTTTTTCTTTTTTTAAGGTTGGCAGACCAGGTCCCTGCATGTTTTTTTTGTTTTTTTTAAGTCCTCTTTCTCTGCAGTTCAGCAGATGCATTTCAGCTGGATGTTGAACATGCAAGTCTCGCAGTCACTTTTTTTCTTATTATTTTATTTAAGTTACCGTGTATGTGAAGCATTGTGTGTTGCCCAAAAAAAAAGCGAAAATTAAAAAGTGAAACACAGTGCGAGTCAGCGAAACACAGAAGAAAGAGTGGACGTTTGCTGAGAAGATCTTTCAGAAACTGTTTCAGTGTGGCCGGGGACAGAGCTGTGACTCGCCCAGCCTCTCACACCAATTCAATTTAATTCAATTTATTAATTTATATAGCGCCAAATCACGACAAAGTCGCCCCAAGGCGCTTCACATAATTCACAACAACACAAATTAATCTAAAATCAAAATTAAAAGCAAGAAAAGCACAGTAAAAAGATAAAACAGTAGAATAAAAAGAAATTAAAAGCAAACACAAACAGATTAAAAATGAATGATAAGACAGTCTAAAAAAAGTGGGTCTTCAGTCTTGATTTAAAAATCTCCACTGTGTCAGACTGCCGAATAACAGCAGGTAGATCGTTCCAAAGAGCCGGACCACGGTAGGAGAAGGCTCTATACCCCACAGACTTTTTGTTCATCCTCGGAACACACAGAAGCCCTGCGCCCTGTGTGCCCTTCGCAGGTACGTAGGGCTTAACCAAGTCCGCCATGTAGGAAGGTGCCAGTCCATGAACAATTTTATAAACCAACAATAAAACTTTAAAATCTGATCTGGCAGAAACCGGTAGCCAATGAAGGGATGCCAGAATGGGAGTAATGTGGTCAAACCTTCTACTTTGTGTCAAAAGTCTGCTAGCAGCATTCTGTACCAGCTGAAGTCCTCGAATGCTAGACTGCGGCAGGCCAGAAAATAAAGCATTACAATAATCCAATCTAGACACCAGGCTGAGAGAAAGAGACAGCAGCCAGCTGCCCAGTCAGTAGTCACTCCCCATGTCGAGTGGACCATGTGTTTTTTAAAAATACACAAACGCACAGCTTCGCTTTAAATGTGCAGTCAGTCTATTTCAGATGATTAGCGTGGACCCTCTTTCTCTTAAAAGGCTTAATTTTACTCTATATGTCATGTTGGAAAATGGTTGCTTTAGGTGCCAATTTGATTAGCATTTACACGGCTTATGGGAATCCCCTAGTCTTCTTCTGTTTTTTTTTTTTTTTTTTCTGGGACGTTGCAGTGCCACACACAGGCTTGGCATATGTACTCCAACATTAAACAACGCTTCGAGGCACAGGATTTGCCTCGAACATTTTTTGTAATCAAATTATTCGAGTTAGTTGAATAATCGTTTCAGCCCTAACTGTGTCTGTGTCTGTGTCTGTGTCTGTGTCTGTGTCTGTGTCTGTGTCTGTGTCTGTGTCTGTGTCTGTGTCTGTGTGTGTGTGTGTGTGTGTGTGTGTGTGTGTGTGTGTGTGTGTGTGTGTGTGTGTGTGTTGTATTTTTGGTGCCATATGCTTTGAGACATTAAGCCATATACATGGGAAATTTTGCCTGATTTGATTGGCCGCTGATAAATGCTCAGAAATGTTAACCTGCGAGAAATGCTGATTTCGGTGACGTCACTTTGGGAACCACCTTACAGAACCATTTTAGCTTTTCTATTAGAGTGAATGGAGAAAAACATTTTTTTTATATATAGTTTGAATTAGGTGTTTTTAGTGTTGTTGCACAGTGAATATGTTGAAATGGTGAACAGGTGTGTTTTGGGGTGTTAGTTGCACAGTTTTCCCAAGGATAAGATTTTTGAGAGGGAAGGTGGGAGTGTTGTGTTTTGTTTGTTTGTTTTTATTATTTAAAAACCTCCCTGAAAGCCCGCAGAAATGAAGCCATCGCAGCATGGGAAATGGGCTTCAAAAAACATGTCTAAACATTGATTCTGTAGTGTGAGTGTTTAATTGTAAGTTTTTCAATGGTAGACAGTGGGGGTTCCAGAGTAGTTTTATGTTCGGAGTAAACAAAACTCCTAATTTGCAAGTATTTAAAAAAAAAAAAAAAATGCTTCCTTGGAAGGTCTTATTTATTGAGCAGTTGTTGAAATGGCATTAGTTTCTTCGTTGTTCAAGTCTTTTATCTTGCTCAGTCCTCTGTCTTTCCACTGTTTGAATCCCAAATCACATTGCCCTGTTTTAAAGTTATTTCCCCAAATAGGTGCGGAACATGAAAGCTTAAGATTTTCATTCACAAAAGTGTGGGCTTCATGCCAGACTGATATAGTGTTATTCAGAAATGGATTTTGCGTGCATTTTCTAAGTATTTTATTTTGTGATGAGTAAAGGTACAGGCACAATGGAAGTTCCAGTGTGCCGTTTTCTATCGCTATCCAAGCCCGAACCTCTGTTTTACAAAAATAATACATGGCAGCCCGAAGTTGGGCTGCCCAGTAATAAAGTTTAAAATTGGGCAGTCTAAGGCCTCTACAATCATATGGTAGGTAGAGGAGAGAGAGAGACGTAACCTAGGGTGTTTATTATTCCATATAAAGCAGGTGAAGCTTTTTTTAGTGTAGAAAAGAAGGAGGCTGGCCAGGGGAGGGGGAATTGACGGAAATAGGTATAGAAATTTAGGTAGAATTGACACCTTAATAATATTAACACGTCCCATCATAGAGATAGGCATTGTGCTCCATTTCTCTAGAGTTTCTCTTACTTCTTTCACCAGAGGATCATAGTTGACTGGGATGATGCTTCCAATATCTGGGGCTATTTTAATTCCTAAATCCTTCTGTGGCAATAGCAAACTGTGCATAGACTGGTGGACCCTCTCGCTCATTTTTATTCAGCAATAACATGGTACTCTTACTGCTGTTGATTTTATAACCATAAAATTTCCCAAAACTCTCCAGAAGATGACATAGTGCCTTTAGTGAGGGTCCCAAATTCGTCAAAAACAAAACAATGTCGTCCGCGAAGAGAGACAAACGATGCTCCGTTCCGCTTATAGTTATGTCTGATATTTCAGCTGACTGGCGGATTGCCATGGCCAGGGGTTCAATGGCAAACAAGAATAATAAGGGGGACATAGGGCAGCCCTGGCGTGTAGATCTGCCAAGATTAAAAGATTTTGATATTTGGTTGTTAGTTAGAATTTCTACTACCGGTTGGGTGTACAATAATTGGATCCACTGTAAATACTTCTGTCCAAATTCAAATCTTTTAAGAATATCAAAAAGATACCTCTATTCGATCCTGTCAAAACCCTTTTCGGCGTCCAATGACAGGATCGCATAGTCCCTGGCATTTTGTTTAGCAATACAGAGCATTTAACAACCTACTTGTATTGTGAAATGCTTGTCTGCCCTGCACAAATCCATTTTGGTCATTGGCATTCAGATTGGGTATGACTTTTTCAATTCGTTTAGCCAGGGCCTTGCATAGAATTTTAGTGCCACATGACATTAAAGATATGGGACAATAAGATGCTCTTTCTGATGGGGATTTACCTGGTTTTAACAGAAGAGAAATTACGGCAGAACTTAGTGATGGAGGTAGTACTCCTTTTTTTGTAAGATTCATTGAACATCTCTAAGAGATGTGGTAGCAATTTTCCTGAGAATTTCTTACATATTTCTGTAGGCAAGCCATGCGGCCCTGATGCCCTCCCACTACTCATACTTTTCAGAGCATCCAATAGTTCTTCAACACTTAAACTTTTCTCCATATTAATTTTAGCCTCCTCAGCTAAAGTTGGGAACTGAAGTTGGTCTAGAAACTAATTTTGTTTTCCAGAGCAGTCTGGGTATTCAGATTTATATAGCTCTTCCTAGTATATTGTAAAGGCAGTGTTTATTTCAACTGGATCAAACAGATCTTTTCCATCTTCTAATTTAATAGTTGATGGCTCAATGTGTTTGTATCTTTTTCATTCTCCATGCTAAGAGTTTCCCAGCCTTTTCTCCCTGATCGTAATATGACTGCTTTAACCATAGTAAATTGGAAGTTATCTTATTGGTAGTTAGCTCGTTATATTGGGATTTCAATAAAAGAAGCTCATGCTGTTTTCCGGGAAATCATTATTATAAAGTTCCTGTTCCAACTCCCTGACTGGCCTCTACTGGTGGTTGGCTCTCACTGCGGTATTGTATCACTTCCTGTTCCGGAGCACAGCAGTGTTTTGCTGTATCTGTTAGCTGTTTAATCTGCGCAGTTAGATTGATCTAGTTACCTAGATAACGATTTGCTTCACAGTGTAATCTTCACGTGCCTTAACTAAAGCACTCCCTCTGCTGAATCACCTCTAAATTATTTACAGATTATTCATTTTGTGTGTTTTTAGGAATCCGCTAGCTTAGCGCAGCTACTAGCTCTTAGCCGGTTTAGCATGGCGGCTTCTCCTGTCTCTCCCGCACTTTTCTGCTCTGGGTGTGAAATGTTCAGTTATTCCTCGGCCTCCTTTAGCAGTAATGGTACTTGTAATAAGTGTAGCTTATTCGTAGGTTTGGAGGCCAGGCTGGGCGAATTGGAGACTCGGCTCCGCACCTTGGAAAATTCTACAGCTAGCCAGGCCCCAGTAGTCGGTGCAGACCAAGGTAGCTTAGCCGCCGTTAGTTTCCCTCTGGCAGATCCTGAGCAGCCGGGAAAGCAGGCCGACTGGGTGACTGTGAGGAGGAAGCGTAGTTCTAAACAGAAGCCCCGTGTACACCGCCAACCCGTTCACATTTCTAACCGTTTTTCCCCACTCGGCGACACACCCGCCAAGGATCAAACTCTGGTTATTGGCGACTCTGTTTTGAGAAATGTGAAGTTAGCGACACCAGCAACCATAGTCAAATGTCTTCCGGGGCCAGAGCAGGCGACACTGAAGGAAATTTGAAACTGCTGGCTAAGGCTAAGCGTAAATTTGGTAAGATTGTAATTCACGTCGGCAGTAATGACACCCGGTTACGCCAATCGGAGGTCACTAAAATTAACATTGAATCGGTGTGTAACTTTGCAAAAACAATGTCGGACTCTGTAGTTTTCTCTGGGCCCCTCCCCAATTGGACCGGGAGTGACATTTTTAGCCGCATGTTCTCCTTGAATTGCTGGCTGTCTGAGTGGTGTCCAAAAAATGAGGTGGGCTTCATAGATAATTGGCAAAGCTTCTGGGGAAAACCTGGTCTTGTTAGGAGAGACGGCATCCATCCCACTTTGGATGGAGCAGCTCTCATTTCTAGAAATCTGGCCAATTTTCTTAAATCCTCCAAACCATGACTATCCAGGGTTGGGACCAGGAAGCAGAGTTGTAGTCTTACACACCTCTCTGCAGCTTCTCTCCCCCTGCCATCCCCTCATTACCCCATCCCCGTAGAGACGGTGCCTGCTCCCAGACCACCAATAACCAGCAAAAATCTATTTAAGCATAAAAATTCAAAAAGAAAAAATACTCTAGCACCTTCAACTGCACCACAGACTAAAACAGTTAAATGTGGTCTATTAAACATTAGGTCTGTCTCTTCTAAGTCCCTGTTAGTAAATGATATAATAATTGATCAACATATTGATTTATTCTGCCTTACAGAAACCTGGTTACAGCAGGATGAATATGTTAGTTTAAATGAGTCAACACCCCCGAGTCACACTAACTGCCAGAATGCTCATAGCACGGGCCGAGGCGGAGGATTAGCAGCAATCTTCCATTCCAGCTTATTAATTAATCAAAAACCCAGACAGAGCTTTAATTCATTTGAAAGCTTGACTCTTAGTTTTGTCCATCCAAATTGGAAGTCCCAAAAACCAGTTTTATTTGTTGTTATCTATCATCCTCCTGGTCGTTACTGTGAGTTTCTCTGTGAATTTTCAGACCTTTTGTCTGACTTAGTGCTTAGCTCAGATAAGGTAATTATAGTGGGCGATTTTAACATCCACACAGATGCTGAGAATGACAGCCTCAACACTGCATTTAATCTATTATTAGACTCAATTGGCTTTGCTCAAAATGTAAATGAGTCCACCCACCACTTTAATATCTTATATCTTGTTCTGACTTATGGTATGGAAATTGAAGACTTAACAGTATTCCCTGAAAACTCCCTTCTGTCTGATCATTTCTTAATAACATTTACATTTACTCTGATGCACTACCCAGCAGTGGGGAATAAGTTTCATTACACTAGAAGCCTTTCAGAAAGCGCTGTAACTAGGTTTAAGGATATGATTCCTTCTTTATGTTCTCTAATGCCATATACCAACACAGTGCAGAGTAGCTATCGTTATCTTTGGCTGCTTTCAGTGATGCCGGTATTTGGTTAGACTCTTTCTCTCAGATTGTTCTGTCTGAGTTATTTTCATTAGTTACTTCATCCAAACCATCAACATGTCTATTAGACCCCATTCCTACCAGGCTTGACCCAGGTATCTTAGCTAATTATAGGCCAATCTCCAACCTTCCTTTTCGCTCAAAAATTCTTGAAAGGGTAGTTGTAAAACAGCTAACTGATCATCTGCAGAGGAATGGACTATTTGAAGAGTTTCAGTCAGGTTTTAGAATTCATCATACAACCCCTGGCAAAAATTATGGAATCACTGGCCTCAGCTGATGTTCATTCAGTTGTTTAATTTTGTAGAGAAAAAGCAGATCACAGACATGACACAAAACTTTTAGCTTTTCTGTATGTAAATCCCATTTCCTTTAGGCGGTTTCTTACAGCTCGGTCACAGACGTTGACTCCAGTTTCCTCCCATTCGTTCCTCATTTGTTTTGTTGTACATTTTTCGATTTTTGAGACATATTGCTTTAAGTTTTCTGTCTTGACACTTTGATGTCTTCCTTGGTCTACCAGTATGTTTGCCTTTAACAACCTTCCCATGTTGTTTGTATTTGGTCCAGAGTTTAGACACAGCTGACTGTGAACAACCAACATCTTTTGCAACATTGCGTGATGATTTACTCTCTTTTAAGAGTTTGATAATCCTCTCCTTTGTTTCAATTGACATCTCTCGTGTTGGAGCCATGATTCATGTCAGTCCACTTGGTGCAACAGCTCACCAAGGTGTGTTCACTCCTTTTTAGATGCAGACTAACGAGCAGATCTGATATGATGCAGGTGTTAGTTTTGGGGATGAAAATTTACAGGGTGATTCCATAATTGTTTCCTCAGAATTGACTGATTCCATATTTTTTTTGCTCTGCTTGGTCTAAAAAAGTAACCGTTACTGATTACCACAATCTTTTTTTCTTGATTTCTTATAGTGTTTCTTAAAGCCAGAAAGTTGCCATTTGAAATGACTTTAGTTTTGTGTCATGTCTGTGATCTGCTTTTTTTCTACAAAATTAAACAACTGAATGAACATCCTCCGAGGCCGGTGATTCCATAATTTTTGCCAGGGGTTGTAGAAAGAGGGCTCATCAGCATTAGAAGCATACACGCTTATTAAATTGACCTGGGTAGACACTATGGTACCATTAAATATAATGTATCTCCCTGATGGGTCTATGTATTTTTTTTTTTTTTTAACTGGAAGAGAATTGACTTATGGATTAGTATCATAACTCCCAATTCAGATCAGGGAGACAGACACCCTCTCTACTTTTAAGATTAGGCTTAAAACTTTCCTTTTTGCTAAAGCTTATAGTTAGGGCTGGATCAGGTGACCCTGAACCATCCCTTAGTTATGCTGCTATAGACGTAGACTGCTGGGGGGTTCCCATGATGCACTGTTTCTTTCTCTTTTTGCTCTGTATGCACCACTCTGCATTTAATCATTAGTGATCGATCTCTGCTCCCCTCCACAGCATGTCTTTTTCCTGGTTCTCTCCCTCAGCCCCAACCAGTCCCAGCAGAAGACTGCCCCTCTCTGAGCCTGGTTCTGCTGGAGGTTTCTTCCTGTTAAAAGGGAGTTTTTCCTTCCCACTGTAGCCAAGTGCTTGCTCACAGGGGGTCGTTTTGACCGTTGGGGTTTTACATAATTATTGTATGGCCTTGCCTTACAATATAAAGCGCCTTGGGGCAACTATTTGTTGTGATTTGGCGCTATATAAAAAAATTGATTGATTGATTGATAACTCCTCTAGCATGAGTAGTAAAAAAAAAAAAAAAAGCAGAATGAACTTGACCTGGCCATCTGTTATTAAACCTGTTTATATCATTCATTACCAGGTAAGTTTCCTGCAAGAAAATTATATTGGATTTCATCTGCTTGATTCTACCCAAAACCTGTTTAAGCTTTACTAATTTGTTCAGTCCTCTTGTATTCCAGCTGGAAATTTTTAATTCTGAACCATTAAACATAAAGCTATTAAACTGCTTCTAATTTGGGGGTGCCAAGTTATCCAGTAGAAAAGAAGGAAAAACCAAATGACCCTCATGCGCTTCCCCCAACTGAGCGCACGTAGACATTACAAAGTGTAATAAAGTCCGGTTATACAGAATGTTTGATCCACGCTGTGAGGAGCAATGTTGCTCATGTATTGACATTGTGTTTTGGCTCGCTAACAAATTTAAAACAGACCTTAAGCTCAACTTTCAGTAAGCCCAAAGGGGGGAAGGAGAAAAAATAAAATAAAGTAGGCAATTAAATAAGTGGATAAAAACAGGGATAATGTCTCTTTGAGTGTATCATGTTTGAAACTGAGGTTGTTTCATTAATAACTGTCCACTGCAGAAGGTAAAAAGGAAATAATAATTTAAAAAAAAAGGTAGTTAAATAAGTAGATAATCACTTCTTGCAATATTCCTCCAGAGAGACGAGGATAATGTCTCTTCGAGTGTGTCATGTTTAAAACTTAGGTTGTCTCATTAATAATTGTTAATAATAATTCTCATTAATTCTCTTAATAATTCTCATTCTCATTAATAATAGGGCACTGATTTATCAATAAGAATCATCACTCCCCTGGCTTGCGAAGTAAGACATTGCGTAAATGTTTCCTTGCATATCCTACCAATTTTTGTGTTGTCTGAAAGGGTGTGAGTCTCTTGTAGAAATACAGTGTTCGAATTAGTCTTTTAGTTTATTTATTACTGTTTTTATGTAATTCTCTGCAATTCCAGGAGGTAAATTTAACTTCTGTCTTCTGTGGCATTTACAACCCCAATTCCAATGAAGTTGACATTTCAAAGTTCACATTTCAAAAAAGCTGGGACAGTGGCAACAAAAGACTGGGACAGTTGATGAAGGCTCAAAGAACACCTGTTTGGAACATTCCACAGGTGAACAGGTTAATTGGAAACAGGTGAGTGTCATGATTGGGTATAAAAGGAGCATCCCCAAAAGGCTCAGCCATTCACAAGCAAAGATGGGGCGAGGATCACCACTTTGTGAACACCTGTGTGAAAAAATAGTCCGAGTTTAAGAATAATGTTTCTCAACATTCAGTTGCAAAGAATTTAGGGGTTCCATCAACTACAATCCATAATATACCGTATTTTCCTAACTATAAGTCGCACCAGCCACTTTATCCATTATAAAGGAAAAAAAATCATAAATAAGTCGCATGGACATACAGGTATGTTAACATGAAAAGTTCAGATGATAATATTGTGACGGCTACTGTTTTCGGATGCATATTTCACCAGTCGCAACTTGTAATCTGCAAAGTTCCTCCTCTCTTCTAAGTCCCTGTTGGTAAATGATATAATAATTGATCAACATATTGATTTATTCTGCCTAACAGAAACCTGGTTACAGCAGGATGAATATGTTAGTTTAAATGAGTCAACACCCCCGAGTCGCACTAACTGTCAGAATGCTCGTAGCACGGGCCGGGGCGGAGGATTAGCAGCAATCTTCCATTCCAGCTTATTAATTAATCAAAAACCCAGACAGAGCTTTAATTCATTTGAAAGCTTGTCTCTTAGTCTTGTCCATCCAAATTGGAAGTCCCAAAAACCAGTTTTATTTGTTATTATCTATCGTCCACCTGGTCGTTACTGTGAGTTTCTCTGTGAATTTTCAGACCTTTTGTCTGACTTAGTGCTTAGCTCAGATAAGATAATTATAGTGGGCGATTTTAACATCCACACAGATGCTGAGAATGACAGCCTCAACACTGCATTTAATCTATTATTAGACTCTATTGGCTTTGCTCAAAAAGTAAATGAGTCCACCCACCACTTTAATCATATCTTAGATCTTGTTCTGACTTATGGTATGGAAATAGAAGACTTAACAGTATTCCCTGAAAACTCCCTTCTGTCTGATCATTTCTTAATAACATTTACATTTACTCTGATGGACTACCCAGCAGTGGGGAATAAGTTTCATTACACTAGAAGTCTTTCAGAAAGCGCTGTAACTAGGTTTAAGGATATGATTCCTTCTTTATGTTCTCTAATGCCATATACCAACACAGTGCAGAGTAGCTACCTAAACTCTGTAAGGGAGATAGAGTATCTCGTCAATAGTTTTACATCCTCATTGAAGACAACTTTGGATGCTGTAGCTCCTCTGAAAAAGAGAGCATTAAATCAGAAGTGTCTGACTCCGTGGTATAACTCACAAACTCGTAGCTTAAAGCAGATAACCCGTAAGTTGGAGAGGAAATGGCGTCTCACTAATTTAGAAGATCTTCACTTAGCCTGGAAAAAGAGTCTGTTGCTCTATAAAAAAAGCCCTCCGTAAAGCTAGGACATCTTTCTACTCATCACTAATTGAAGAAAATAAGAACAACCCCAGGTTTCTTTTCAGCACTGTAGCCAGGCTGACAAAGAGTCAGAGCTCTATTGAGCTGAGTATTCCATTAACTTTAACTAGTAATGACTTCATGACTTTCTTTGCTAACAAAATTTTAACTATTAGAGAAAAAATTACTCATAACCATCCCAAAGACGTATCGTTATCTTTGGCTGCTTTCAGTGATGCCGGCATTTGGTTAGACTCTTTCTCTCCGATTGTTCTGTCTGAGTTATTTTCATTAGTTACTTCATCCAAACCATCAACATGTTTATTAGACCCCATTCCTACCAGGCTGCTCAAGGAAGCCCTACCATTATTTAATGCTTCGATCTTAAATATGATCAATCTATCTTTGTTAGTTGGCTATGTACCACAGGCTTTTAAGGTGGCAGTAATTAAACCATTACTTAAAAAGCCATCACTTGACCCAGCTATCTTAGCTAATTATAGGCCAATCTCCAACCTTCCTTTTCTCTCAAAAATTCTTGATAGGGTAGTTGTAAAACAGCTAACTGATCATCTGCAGAGGAATGGTCTATTTGAAGAGTTTCAGTCAGGTTTTAGAATTCATCATAGTACAGAAACAGCATTAGTGAAGGTTACAAATGATCTTCTTATGGCCTCGGACAGTGGACTCATCTCTGTGCTTGTTCTGTTAGACCTCAGTGCTGCTTTTGATACTGTTGACCATAAAATTTTATTACAGAGATTAGAGCATGCCATAGGTATTAAAGGCACTGCGCTGCGGTGGTTTGAATCATATTTGTCTAATAGATTACAATTTGTTCATGTAAATGGGGAATCTTCTTCACAGACTAAAGTTAATTATGGGGTTCCACAAGGTTCTGTGCTAGGACCAATTTTATTCACTTTATACATGCTTCCCTTAGGCAGTATTATTAGACGGTATTGCTTAAATTTTCATTGTTACGCAGATGATACCCAGCTTTATCTATCCATGAAGCCAGAGGACACACACCAATTAGCTAAACTGCAGGATTGTCTTACAGACATAAAGACATGGATGACCTCTAATTTCCTGCTTTTAAACTCAGATAAAACTGAAGTTATTGTACTTGGCCCCACAAATCTTAGAAACATGGTGTCTAACCAGATCCTTACTCTGGATGGCATTACCCTGACCTCTAGTAATACTGTGAGAAATCTTGGAGTCATTTTTGATCAGGATATGTCATTCAAAGCGCATATTAACAATATGTAGGACTGCTTTTTTGCATTTACGCAATATCTCTAAAATCAGAAAGGTCTTGTCTCAGAGTGATGCTGAAAAACTAATTCATGCATTTATTTCCTCTAGGCTGGACTATTGTAATTCATTATTATCAGGTTGTCCTAAAAGTTCCCTAAAAAGCCTTCAGTTAATTCAAAATGCTGCAGCTAGAGTACTGACGGGGACTAGAAGGAGAGAGCATATCTCACCCATATTGGCCTCTCTTCATTGGCTTCCTGTTAATTCTAGAATAGAATTTAAAATTCTTCTTCTTACTTATAAGGTTTTGAATAATCAGGTCCCATCTTATCTTAGGGACCTCGTAGTACCATATCACCCCAATAGAGCGCTTCGCTCTCAGACTGCAGGCTTACTTGTAGTTCCTAGGGTTTGTAAGAGTAGAATGGGAGGCAGAGCCTTCAGCAGACACCCTCTCTACTTTTAAGATTAGGCTTAAAACTTTCCTTTTTGCTAAAGCTTATAGTTAGGGCTGGATCAGGTGACCCTGAACCATCCCTTAGTTATGCTGCTATAGACGTAGACTGCTGGGGGGTTCCCATGATGCACTGTTTCTTTCTCTTTTTGCTCTGTATGCACCACTCTGCATTTAATCATTAGTGATCGATCTCTGCTCCCCTCCACAGCATGTTTTTTCCTGGTTCTCTCCCTCAGCCCCAACCAGTCCCAGCAGAAGACTGCCCCTCCCTGAGCCTGGTTCTGCTGGAGGTTTCTTCCTGTTAAAAGGGAGTTTTTCCTTCCCACTGTAGCCAAGTGCTTGCTCACAGGGGGTCGTTTTGACCGTTGGGGTTTTACATAATTATTGTATGGCCTTGCCTTACAATATAAAGCGCCTTGGGGCAACTGTTTGTTGTGATTTGGCGCTATATATAAAAAAAAAAAAAAAAAAAGTGTGATTTTCTTTTTGGTGGCATTTTTTTGGGCCTTCTCCGTGGTCTTGTTAAGTTATCAGTAATGTTGAATTTTTTTTTTTTCTATGGTAGTCAGAAGTCGCAGGAACAGTCACACAAGCCTTGAGTGCCCTCTCGTGAGCTGCATTTTACCTACGGATATGTTTGTATTTTGCGGACCACATTGCGAGCACCGTGAAGCACCATCGCTGAACGGTTCTTTTCTAACATTTTACCCGCTGTGGACCATAGTACACACCAGGTGTCAGTTGCCGATGTTTGTGCAGCACCTACCTGCGTAGCTCATGACCTCCCCGTGGTGTCGACGCCAGCTCCTTCCAAGTGCAGACGCTAATCCTCCGCCATTGCTCACTCAGTGCTCCCACGCAGCTCTCAACGTCAACTTAAACACTCTGCTCACACTGATATCCAAGGGTTGAAGCTGTTTTGTTAGTCCTCCCGGAATAACAGCAAGCACCGTGTTTGTCTGCTTCACACGCTGTTTCACAGTCATTGTCTGGGTGAGGTGAGGAATACGTGTCCAATGTTCTATTCTCTGATTGGTTATCGCGACCAGTGTGACCTATAGGGCGGCTGCCATACTACAGTGCCCATGATGCATTGCATTTCTGTTTCCGGTGGCCATTTTAAAACATAGAGCGACAATGTCACAAATAATTGTTTTATTACGGTAAATTAATTGAGAATCTACCGGTATATTTTTCATTTATAAGTCGCTCTGGAGTATAGGTTGCACCCCTGGCCAAAACGTGTAAAAAAGTGTGACTTATAGTCCGAAAAATACGATAATCAGAAGATTCAGAGAATCTGGGGAACTTTCTACATGTAAGTGGCAAGGCTGAAAACCAACACTAAATGCCCGTGACCTTCAAAACTGACATCATTGTGTAAAGGATCTTACCACGTGGGCTCAGGAACACTTCAGAAAACCATTGACAGTTCGTCGCTACATCTACAAGTGCAAGTTAAACCATGCAAAGTGAAAGCCATACATCAACAACATCCAGAAACGCTGCCACCTTCTCTGGGCCTGAGCTCATTTGAAATGGACAGATGCCAAGTGGAAAAGTGTGCTGTGGTCTGATGAGTCCACATTTCAAATTGTTTTTGGAAATCATGGATGTAATGTCCTCTGGACAAAAGAGAAAAAGACCATCCAGATTTTTACCAGCGCAAAGTTCAAAAGACAGCATCTCTGATGGTTTGGGGGTGTGTTAGTGCCCTTTGGTATGGGCAACTTAAACATCTGTCATGGCACCATCAGTGCTGAAAGGTACATCCAGGTTTTGGAGCAACACATGCTGCCATCAAAGCAACGTCTTTTTCAGGGACGTCCCTGCTTATTTCAGCAAGACACATTCTGCACATGTTACAACAGCGTGGCTTTGTAGTACAAGAGTGCAGGTACTAGACTGGCCTGCCTGCAGTCCAGACCTGTCACCCACTGAAAAAGTGTGGCACATTAAGAAGCACAAAATACAACAACGGAGACCCCGGACTGTTGAACAGCTGAAGTCATACATCAAGCAAGAATGGGAAAGAATTCCACCTACAAAGCTTCCAAAAGTGTCCTCAGTTCACAATTGCTTATTGAGTGTTGTTAGAAGGAAAGGTGATGTAGCACAGTGGTAAACATACGACTGTCCCAGCTTTTTTTAAATGTGTTGCAGGCATCCATTTCAAAATGAGCAAATATTTGCACAAAAACAATAAAGTTTATCAGTTTGAACATTAGTTTGTCTTTGTGCTGTATTCAGTTGAATATAGGTTGAAGAGGATTTGCAAAACATTGTATTCTGTTTTTATTTACATTTTACATAACGTCCCAACTTAATTGGAATTGGGGTTGTAAGATGGAGCGAAGGTCCTTTGACATAAATAAAATGTCTGAGAGTATTAACACATTTAAACATTAGAACATACATTGAACATAGTGAACCAGACTGAACAAACACCATGGAACTTATTGCTTCTGGCTACAACTGGGACAGATCTCCGAATCAGTCCAGCAAGCTTTTAAGTCAATGTTAAAAAAAAAAAAAAAACAAGAAATAACAACTTATTCGATTCTCCAGCTCCACATCACTTATACACATAAACACTGTTGAATAATATGTACTACTCTGCACATCTCACATTATTAAACATCAGCAACTAAAATGAAAAAATAAAGTGAAATAATTTCTTTCTTTTTTTTTTTTATAAAAAATAAAATTGGGGGTACTACTTCTTACATTATATGTTGGTTGTATAAAAATGTAATCTGAACTTAATTTAACATAAAAGTGCAAACTTAAAGTGCCCATGCTCAAAATGTCATCTCACCCTTGATCCTAGTAAAGAAAATTCACTGAAGCATATATGAATATGTCCACACACTCATTAGCACCAGCATTCAGTATTTATTCATCCAGCTTCCTCCTTTGTCTTGTTGTTGAAGACTTGCACCTCAGTTGGACTGCTGAACGTGTGTGTTTGTTCCCTGTACATTACCATCAGTTTAGCTGGAGGTATGAAGCCGTGTCTGAGTCCCAGGCTCCTAAGCTGCTGGTGCATTGAGTTGTACTGCCTCTGATGTTTGTGAACTTGCGAGGTTGTTATAGAATTGCACGTTTTGTTTTTGTAAAGGATTTCCTTTTTAGCTATTGCTGCCTTAATCACAGCCATTTTGTGCTTGTAGTTCACAAACCTCCTAATCAAAGTTCTTGATAGTGCATCGTTGCCTCTTCTTGGCCTGACCCAGTGTGCTCTCATCATTGGTGGACTCTGCAGGGGGGGACATGTCCAGCACCTCCGGTATCCAAGCTTCCAAAAAAGAACAGGGGTCCAGTCCTTCAGCACCTTCGAGGAGGCCCACGAGCCTCAGATTGTTCAGTCGTGACTCGTGATCTGGTCTCCAAGTCGATCATCTCCTCCAGTGCTTTATTTTTTTCTGTCAGCATGTGTACCATCCCCCGTAACTCAGTGTGCTCAGAATCTCGTCCAGTCTCGTTGAAAACTCAGACTTTAAGCTGCTTATCACCGTCAGAATTTCTTCTTTAGCCCCGGTGAGTTCATTGCTATTTTGCCCCAGAGCGTCAGCATTGGCGCTTGCCTCTGGGCTAGCACTAGCCTGTCTGCTAACGATATGCTTCATGCTCTGTGCTCCGAAACCAATCAGCTTGGCCTGCGTCTGTATTTTCCCAGTCTCTTTGTTAGGCTTTGCTTGCTTTGGCATCGCTGCTCCTATCAAAAGTTTCCTGCACTCTCAAGAGAAATTATGGTGTTATATAATTTATTTTACCCAGGATACCCTGGATTTACCCAGGATTTCAGCAGAGGAGAAAAGCATGACTTACTAGCATGCGGCCATAACCGGAAGTCCTTTTATCTATTTATTTATTTACTTAAATAATTTCCATTTGCAGTTGGTCAACACTGCTGACAAAGGGTTCCAAAAGTCAGAACCACCCACAAAAAGAGGTGGCTATGTCTTCCCCCACATACCTAACAAACTCTTTCACAAGAGTTTGTGAAAGAGTTTGTATTCCTATTACAGTGGCTATAGGAATACAAACATTTACAGTGGTGGCTGTCATAACCAGTGGTAATCCCTTGAAGAGAATAAAGATAGAATTTTGTACTCTCAATACGGCTATGTAAGGATGGCCACTTTGACCACAAAAACCTTGCGCTTCACTTGGCCATTAAAAAAAGTCAAGTGATGTTGTATTTTTCTTACTGTCAGAACTTATGTAACAGCATTAATGATGTGTTTGGCAGGTCTGCCTCACCTCACCACGGCTTCACTATTATGAACCGACTGAGCACTGAGAACTTGGTGGAGCCAATCAACAAAGATCTAGAGTTCCAGCTGCAAGATCCCTTTCTTCTCTACAGGAATGGCAACTGTGAGTACTTGCTGTCTTTCCCCCGACCCTTTCCTCCTCTCCAGTATTCAAAAATAGCTGGGGTGATGCACCCTACCACCAGATATTTTGTGCCAGGGTGGACTGGAATTGGTTTCATTTGGCAGTATTTATCCAGTATCCCTGAGGAAGTACTTTTAGAAGTTGAGCAGTTCATGGTTGAGGAATTGATATGATTATAGTATCCCATACATGTTGTACAGTTTCCACCAAAAAGGCTTAAGATCAGGCTTAAGGGTCCATTAAAGCGCTCATTATCAACTCTGTCAGGGGCTGCTGGTATGCATGTCTCCCATGTACTGTGACTTGTTAACTGCATGCCACAAAGTTGACCCATAACCAGAATTCAAGGAACTGAAAAGTTTGTTTCTGAAGGATGGTGGCCATAACATTTGGGAAAAAAGAAAAAAAAAATCTAAACACTGTTGTTTTGGATTCCTCGTTTCTTACGCTTTCTAAAAATGTATAGTTTACAAAATCTCCAAAACACTTTATCAAAATGGCACAAGGGACTGGACTAATCTCTTGACTGGATGAACACAGTTACAGTGAATCTGGAAAGCTGGCGCACCTATGTTTAGGAAGTTTTGTCCATTCCTCTTTGCAGCACCTCTCCAACTCTATCAGGTTGGATGGGGAACGTTGGTGCACAACCATTTTCAGATCTCTCCAGAGATGTTCAATCGGATTCAGGTCTGGACTCTGGCTGGGACACTCAAGGACATTCACAGAGTTGTCCTTATGACACTCCTTTGATATATTGGCTGTGTGCTTAAGGTCATTGTCCAGCTGAAAGATGAACCGTCGCCCCAGTCTGAGGTCGAGAGCATTCTGGAGCAGGTTTTCATCCAGGATGTCTCTGTATATTGCTGCATTCATCTTTCCCTCAATTCTGACTAGTCTCCCAGTTCTTGCTGCTGAAAAACATCCCCACAGCATGATGCTGCCACCACCATGCTTCACTGTAGGGATGGTGCCTGGTTTCCTGCAAACATGACTAGACATGGGCTGATAACCGGTTTCACGGTATACCGCGGTATGAAAGTCATAGTATCAAAACCACTAAAATTTTCCGTTATACCATCCCTACCGTATGAGTGAGTTATGAGAATTCTTGACAGGCAGAGTGGAGACTGCCGCCCTTCTCCCTGGCGAGCACCTCTGTCTGTGTTTACAAACAGACAGCTAACATTAGCTAGCTCTCCATCATGGCTGAAGGAGGTGAAGCCTGCACTGAACTTTTCCCTCTGTCTAAAAGGGCCAAGTCGGCTTTTTCGTTTTATTTTCCGGGGAATAGCCCTTCAAACCAAAAACGGTGGCAACAAGGCACTGGAGCTATGGCCTGTGTTGGACTCGGAGCAATTCATGATACCCACAAAGGATTATATGGAAGGAGTAAACTTTATCCCATCTTTGAAACTACTGAGAAGTAAAAGCGGTGGACTCGAGTCGTGCTTGTGGTCGACCAAATTTCTCCCACAAACTGTTTCTTAAAGAAATCATTTAGGAATATATACAGTAGTGTTCAGAATAATAGTATTGCTATGTGACTAAAAAGATTAATCCAGGTTTTGAGTATATTTCTTATTGTTACATGGGAAACAAGGTACCAGTAGATTCAGTAGATTCTCACAAATCCAACAAGACCAAGTATTCATGATATGCACACTCTTAAGGCTATGAAATTGGGCTATTAGTAAAAAAAGTAGAAAAGGGGGTGTTCACAATAATAGTGTGGCATTCAGTCAGTGAGTTTGTCAATTTTGTGGAACAAACGTGTAAATCAGGTGTCCCCTATTTAAGGATGAAGCCAGCACCTGTTGAACATGCTTTTCTCTTTGAAAGCCTGAGGAAAATGGGACGTTCAAGACATTGTTCAGAAGAACAGCGTAGTTTGATTAAGAAGTTGACTGGAGAGGGAAAACTTATACGCAGGTGCAAAAAATTATAGGCTGTTCATCTACAGTGATCTCCAATGCTTTAAAATGGACAAAAAAAAAAGAGACGCGTGGAAGAAAACAGAAAACAACCATCAAAATGGATAGAAGAATAACCAGAATGGCAAAGGCTCACCCATTGATCAGCTCCAGGATGATCAAAGACAGTCTGGAGTTACCTGTAAGTGCTGTGACAGTTAGAAGATGCCTGTGTGAAGCTAATTTATTTGCAAGAATCCCCCGCAAAGTCCCTCTGTTAAATAAAAGACGTGCAGAAGAGGTTACAATTTGCCAAAGAACACATCAACTGGCCTAAAGAGAAATGGAGGAATATTTTGTGCACTGATGAGAGTAAAATTGTTCTTTGTGGGTCCAAGGACTGCAGACAGTTTGTGAGATGACCCCCAAACTCTGAATTCAGGCCACAGTTCACAGTGAAGACAGTGAAGCATGGTGGTGCAAGCATCATGGTCAATCAATCAATCAATTTTATTTAACCCTAACCCTAACCCTAATCACAACAGACAGTTGCCCCAAGGCGCTTCATATTGTAAGGCAAGGCCATACAATAATTACGTAAAAACCCCAACGGTCAAAACGACCCCCTGTGAGCAAGCACTTGGCGACAGTGGGAAGGGAAAAACTCCCTTTTAACAGGAAGAAACCTCCAGCAGAACCAGGCTCAGGGAGGGGCAGTCTTCTGCTGGGACTGGTTGGGGCTGAGGGAGAGAACCAGGAAAAAGACATGCTGTGGAGGGGAGCAGAGATCAATCACTAATGATTAAATGCAGAGTGGTGCATACAGAGCAAAAAGAGAAAGAAACACTCAGTGCATCATGGGAACCCCCCAGCAGTCTAAGTCTATAGCAGCATAACTAAGGGATGGTTCAGGGTCACCTGATCCAGCCCTAACTATAAGCTTTAGCAAAAAGGAAAGTTTTAAGCCTAATCTTAAAAGTAGAGAGGGTGTCTGTCTCCCTGATCTGAATTGGGAGCTGGTTCCAGAGGAGAGGAGCCTGAAAGCTGAAGGCTCTGCCTCCCATTCTACTCTTACAAACCCTAGGAACTACAAGTAAGCCTGCAGTCTGAGAGCGAAGCGCTCTATTGGGGTGATATGGTACTATGAGGTCCCTAAGATAAGATGGGACCTGATTATTCAAAACCTTATAAGTAAGAAGAAGAATTTTAAATTCTATTCTAGAATTAACAGGAAGCCAATGAAGAGAGGCCAATATGGGTGAGATATGCTCTCTCCTTCTAGTCCCCTGTTAGTACTCTAGCTGCAGCATTTTGAATTAACTGAAGGCTTTTCAGGGAACTTTTAGGACAACCTGATAATAATGAATTACAATAGTCCAGCCTAGAGGAAATAAATGCATGAATTAGTTTTTCAGCATCACTCTGAGACAAGACCTTTCTAATTTTAGAGATATTGTGTAAATTCAAAAAAGCAGTCCTACATATTTGTTTAATATGCGCTTTGAATGACATATCCTGATCAAAAATGACGCCAAGATTTCTCACAGTATTACTAGAGGTCAGGGTAATGCCATCCAGAGTAAGGATCTGGTTAGACACCATGTTTCTAAGATTTGTGGGGCCAAGTACAATAACTTCAGTTTTATCTGAGTTTAAAAGCAGGAAATTAGAGGTCCTCCAAGTCTTTATGTCTGTAAGACAATCCCGCAGTGCCTTTAATACCTATGGCATGCTCTAATCTCTGTAATAAAATTTTATGGTCAACAGTATCAAAAGCAGCACTGAGGTCTAACAGAACAAGCACAGAGATGGGTCCACTGTCTGAGGCCATAAGAAGATCATTTGTAACCTTCACTAATGCTGTTTCTGTACGATGATGAATTCTAAAACCTGACTGAAACTCTTCAAATAGACCATTCCTCTGCAGATGATCAGTTAGCTGTTTTACAACTACCCTTTCAAGATTTTTTGAGAGAAAAGGAAGGTTGGAGATTGGCCTATAATTAGCTAAGATAGCTGGGTCACGTGATGGCTTTTTAAGTAATGGTTTAATTACTGCCACCTTAAAAGCCTGTGGTACATAGCCAACTAATAAAGATAGATTGATCATATTTAAGATCGAAGCATTAAATAATGGTAGGGCTTCCTTGGTGTTGGGCCTATATATCACATACCAGGTATCATGGATCAGTTTGGATAGGTCAGAATACTTGAAGAGGTCATGTTGCCTTATGCTGAAGAGGACATGCCCTTGAAATGGGTGTTTCAACAAGACAATGACCCCAAGCACACTAGTAAACGAGCAAAATCTTGGTTCCAAACCAACAAAATTAATGCCTCGCAGATGTGAAGAAAAAATGAAAAACTGTGGTTATACAAATAAATACTAGTTTAGTGATTCACAGGATTGCTAAAAAAGCAGTTTGACCATAATAGTTTTGAGTTCGTAGCGTCAACAGCAGATGCTGCTATTATTGTGAACACCCCCTTCTCTACTTTTTTTTTTTTTACTAATACCCAATTTCATAGCCTTAAGAGTGTACATATCATGAATGCTTGGTCTTGTTGGATTTGTGAGAATCTAATGAATCTACTGGTACCTTGTTTCCCATGTAACAATAATGCCGCGTTCACACCGGGCGCGATCAGACGCTACAAATTTGCGTGGGTCGCCAGGCGATGAACGCGCCTCCTTCGCCCGGTGTGTCGCTCTGCTTTTGCCCGGAAGATTCGCCCCGGTGCATCATCAAATAGGGTGAGCTTCCATTCCACTCACCGTCTCCGGTTTTCAGTCAAGTTAACATGACGGACCTTGATCACACGGAGCGAGTTGTTGTGGAAAGCTCCCAGTATAGGGAGTATTTGTTGCAGGAGCTGCATCTGGATGACGGCTGCTTTCAGCGGTCTTTCCTCCTCTGCGGGACCCAGCTTGAGGACCTCCTGTCCCGTTCACGCGGACACATGTGAACAATTAAAAAAAAAAAAAAAAGAATCTCTATCTGCTGTGGACTGCAGCTACCCCCAAAAAAACTGTCATAATTGTATTTCGAAACCAGTTACCATTTGTTTTATTATACATCTGTGTAGTTAATAAGTAAAATAATCTCCACAGATGATTCACTGGCACGCACGTAAAAGGAGAAAGAAACTCCGCTCCCCGCTGCTGTGGTGCTGCTGCTCGCTCCAAAAACTCTGTCATGATTGTGAAATAAAGGACAAAAGAGACATAAGTCCTGCTCACAGGCTGCTACCAGATACAGGACATGTTCACATCCTCAGTCAAACTCCAGACATCATGTCACTACATATTCAGTCCCTGATTGGTCATCGCGGCGCGACGACACAAAAAAGTTCCGATTTTTCAACTTGGGGAGGAGGGCAATGCGACGTGACGCTACGCAATATCGCGCCACAAACGCGCAAAACACTCAAAATCGCTTCACTCGTGTCGCTTCACTCGTGTCGCGCTGCGCGGTTTGGTGCCAAAACATGTCCTTACATAGGGATTACATGGCAACCTGTGGCTGCAGTCGCTTGCGTCGCGCCTGGTGTTAACGCGGCTTTAGAAATATGCTCAAAACCTGGATTAATCTTTTTAGTCACATAGCAGTACTATTATTCTGAACACTACTGTACATGACGCTTGGCATTCACGCCAAAGAGTTCAATCTTTGTTCTGTCAGACCAGAGACTTTCTCATGGTTTGAGAGTGGGTGTCTTTTGGGAAACACCAGGCGGGCTGCCTTGTGCCTTTAACTAAGGAGTGGCTTCCGTTTGGCCATGCTACCATACAGGCCTCAATGGTGGATTGCTGCAGAGACGGTTGTCATTCTGGAAGGTTCTCCTCTAAGGAATGGTGGAGCTCTGACAGAATGACAGTTGGGTTCTTGACCACCTCCCTGACTAAGGCCTTTCTTTCCTGATCGCTATGGGTGACCAACTATTGGAAGTGTCCTGGTGAATCCGAAGTTCTTCCATTTACGGATGATGGAGGACACTGTACCCATTGGGACCTTCAAAGCAGCAGAAATGTTTCTGTACCCTTCTCCAGATTTGTGCCTCAAGACAATCCTGTCTCAGAGGTCTACAGTCAATTCCTATGACTTCATGCTTGGTTTGTGCTCTAACATGCACTGTCAACTGTGGGACCTTATATGTAGACAGGTGTGTGTCTTTCCAAATCATGTCCAATCAACTGAATTTATCCCAGGTGGACTCCACTTAAGCTGCAGAAACATCTTCAGGATGATCAGTGGAAACAGGATGCACCTGAGCTCAATTTTGAGCTTGATGGCAAAGGCTGAGTACTTATGTACATGTGATTGCTTAGTTTTTTTGTTGTTCTTGTTTTAATAAATTCAGAAAAATCTTTTTCACATTGTCATTATGGGGTATTGGTTGCAGAATTCTGAGGGGAAAAAAATTAATGTCATCCATTTTGGAATAAAGCTGTAACAATAAAATGTGGAAAAAGTGAAGCGCTGTGAATACTTTCCGGATGCACTGTAACTGAGCTCATCAGGCGTATGCAGAGAGAGAAAATGTGCAGTGTGACTTCTCTGGAAAGTACTGTGCTAAATGACAGAAGTAGCACAGTTAGCCAGCAGCAGCAGACAAATAAAGAATCTTCACTTCAACATACTTGTTTTCTTCCCAAAGTTCCAAATGACAAAACCATATGTGACATTTCATTACATTACTAAGAAAAAACATTTTTTTCTGTATCAGTGTCACTCTTATGTATTTGTCACATCAATGAAAAATTGCTAAATAATTTGCATTTGAAGAAAGGTTCTGAGCACCATAATGCTCACCTGTCAGATGTTTCTGTTGCAGAAACACTCCTTTTGCAAATGCCAGTGCAAGTATTCTGTTGTGAGTTTCGTGCACACTGACCTGACGGTGCTACAGTACCTTTGAAAATGTTGAACAGGCACCTCTCCAGTGTTCTCTGGAACAGTTCTTTTCCCTTTTGTTTGAAGTTGTTTTGGGATCGTACAGTCATATGAAACATGAAGTTTTCGTCTGAGGAGCTTTTTCCACTCATGGCCTCATGTGGCCCAAATAGATGGCTACTGTTTGAGTTTGTTGTGGCACCACTTGGATTAATTCTGCTTCTTACCAAAAGCCTAAAATGCCAACTTGTAGTATGAATCTTGATACCTTTCTGGGTTTTTCTCTACTTAAATGCCAATAATGTGGTCCAGCGTAAGAGTTGAGTAACTGGAAAGCCTGATTCAAATTCTTCAGATTTTCAGAAAGTAACTGACAGCACTGCCACCGAGGTAATCTATCAGAAGCCTGATCACAAGTTTGATCAGGGCAAGGAATAATGAATCTGGTTGTTTTCCCAGTTGTTTGCTTATCAGAAAAAATAACATTGCCAAGGTCAGTGACAGACTGGACTGCTCCCCTTTTGGGCTCGGTTTGCATATCAGCCGTGCAGGTATGGATGGCATCATGTATCCAGGTCCGGGATCTTTAGTCTAATCGAAGCACTGGAACCATTTTAATTCCTCACCATAGGTTGAGTTATAGACCGTTAAAAATGGGCACAGTGGGACGCAAAACAGTTTCACACTTCCAAATGTTGTGCACTTGCCAGTCACCTCCAGAAGGGCGTTTGTGTGAAGTCTCTGGTGTCCTGTCCAGGTTGTCTTCTTTTGTCCTTTTCTCTGCTTCACTCTTATTGCCTCAGACCCCTTCGGTTCTTCTTAGACAATAATTAGCCAGCATATAGTTTTTTACACGTGTCCAGTGAAGGTCTGTTGTTTTGTAAAACTGCCTCCTAGAAGATTCCACAATAAGATAACTCCCTCTGATTCAAAGTGGAAGTTGTTGAAGAATGAACAATGAAGTGCATCCGAAGTTTAATGATTGAAGAGCAAAACCTCCAAGAGAGAGACGGTGGATTCTGGAGAAATTAGTTCTGGCTCAGTGGACACCTCTTCTGTACCTTTATGCCTGACGCTGATGACTTGCAGTTATGGAAAAGCTGATTTACACACAAACACACACACACACTCCTACCTGTTTACACCCCTACATATTCCCTTTGTTAGCAGCAGATGCGGCAGGGAAGCAAACATTTGAGTTGCCTGGTGACCACTGCATCTTCAGGGACAGTGAATCCAGTAGCGTCTCTCTCCAAACCAGACACTCACAGTATTGTTACCCAGTTCTTATTGAGGAACTGTTGTTTCATTAAACATGTGAGGAGATGGTTTTTCCTTTTTGTTGTAGGTGGCTGTTTAGTTATGCAGACACTGAGTAGAGTTGACACTGACTACTTAGTTAGTTAGTTACTCGTATTTTAATCTCATTTACAAACATAGGAAGTGTCTTACTCTAATGGAACTCATGATTTTTAATCCCCATTAACCTTCTGATGATTTTTATGTATTTATTTATTCATATAAATATTTTTATAGATGACAAAATTATTAGCCACCCTATAAAATTAAACAAAGTTATAACACATTATTGCACAACAGTGGGTTGAGCTATGGTTCAACAAAAAGGTCAGTTCTTACAGGGGCTAATAATTTTGATAGCTATATATATATATTGTTTCTCTGTGTGCAAAGTAAAATAATGTAAGCTAAAATAAAACTAAGATGTTTAGAAATGCTGTTGAAAATTGTTTGCTCTGTTAAAAAAGCAGTTGGGAAAACGTAAAAAATTTTTTTTAACTTTCATAGGGTTGTGCCATCACTCATCATTAAAAAGCCATCACTTGACCCAGCTATCTTAGCTAATTATAGGCCAATCTCCAACCTTCCTTTTCTCTAAAAAAATTCTTGAAAGGGTAGTTGTAAAACAGCTAACTGATCATCTGCAGAGGAATGGTCTATTTGAAGAGTTTCAGTCAGGGTTTAGAATTCATCATAGTACAGAAACAGCATTAGTGAAGGTTACACATGATCTTCTTATGGCCTCAGACAGTGGACTCATCTCTGTGCTTGTTCTGTTAGACCTCAGTGCTGCTTTTGATACTGTTGACCATAAAATGTTATTACAGAGATTAGAGCATGCCATAGGTATTAAAGGCACTGCGCTGCGGTGGTTTGAATAATATTTATCTAATAGATTACAATTTGTTCATGTAAATGGGGAATCTTCTTCACAGACTAAGGTTAATTATGGAGTTCCACAAGGTTCTGTGCTAGGACCAATTTTATTCACTTTATACATGCTTCCCTTAGGCAGTATTATTAGACAGCATTGCTTAAATTTTCATTGTTACGCAGATGATATTCAGCTTTATCTATCCATGAAGCCACAGGACACACACCAATTAGCTAAACTGCAGGATTGTCTTACAGACATAAAGACATGGATGACCTCTAATTTCCTGCTTTTAAACTCAGATAAAACTGAAGTTATTGTACTTGGCCCCACAAATCTTAGAAACATGGTGTCTAACCAGATCCTTACTCTGGATGGCATTACCCTGACCTCTAGTAATACTGTGAGAAATCTTGGAGTCATTTTTGATCAGGATATGTCATTCAGTGCGCATATTAAACAAATATGTAGGACTGCTTTTTTGCATTTGCGCAATATCTCTAAAATTAGAAAGGTCTTGTCTCAGAGTGATGCTGAAAAACTAATTCATGCATTTATTTCCTCTAGGCTGGACTATTGTAATTCATTGTTATCAGGTTGTCCTAAAAGTTCCCTGAAAAGCCTTCAGTTAATTCAAAATGCTGCAGCTAGAGTACTGACAGGGACTAGGAGAGAGCATATCTCACCCATATTGGCCTCTCTTCATTGACTTCCTGTTAATTCTAGAATAGAATTTAAAATTCTTCTTCTTACTTATAAGGTTTTGAATAATCAGGTCCCATCTTATCTTAGGGACCTCATAGTACCATATCACCCCAATAGAGCGCTTCGCTCTCAGACTGCAGGCTTACTTGTAGTTCCTAGGGTTTGTAAGAGTAGAATGGGAGGCAGAGCCTTCAGCTTTCAGGCTCCTCTCCTCTGGAACCAGCTCCCAATTCGGCTCAGGGAGACAGACACCCTCTCTACTTTTAAGATTAGGCTTAAAACTTTCCTTTTTGCTAAAGCTTATAGTTAGGGCTGGATCAGGTGACCCTGAACCATCCCTTAGTTATGCTGCTATAGACTTAGACTGCTGGGGGGTTCCCATGATGCACTGAGTGTTTCTTTCTCTTTTTGCTCTGTATGCACCACTCTGCATTTAATCATTAGTGATTGATCTCTGCTCCCCTCCACAGCATGTCTTTTTCCTGGTTCTCTCCCTCAGCCCCAACCAGTCCCAGCAGAAGACTGCCCCTCCCTGAGCCTGGTTCTGCTGGAGGTTTCTTCCTGTTAAAAGGGAGTTTTTCCTTCCCACTGTCGCCAAGTGCTTGCTCACAGGGGGTCATTTTGACAGTTGGGGTTTTTCTGTAGTTATTGTATGGCTTTTCCTTGCAATATGAAGCGCCTTGGGGCAACTGTTTGTTGTGATTTGGCGCTATATAAATGAAATTGATTTGATTTGATTAATTCTTGTTTCAGTGCATGCACTGTTTCTTAAAGAAATCATTTAGGAATATATACAGTAGTGTTCAGAATAATAATAGTGCTATGTGACTAAAAAGATTAATCCAGGTTTTGAGTATATTTCTTATTGTTACATGGGAAACAAGGTACCAGTAGATTCTCACAAATCCAACAAGACCAAGCATTCATGATATGCACACTCTTAAGGCTATGAAATTGGGCTATTAGTAAAAAGAAGTAGAAAAGGGGGTGTTCAAAATAATAGTAGCATCTGCTGTTGCTGCTACAAACTCAAAACTATTATGTTCAAACTGCTTTTTTAGCAATCCTGTGAATCACTAAACTAGTATTTAGTTGTATAACCACAGTTTTCCATGATTTCTTCACATCTGCGAGGCATTAATTTTGTTGGTTTGGAACCAGGATTTTGCTTGTTTACTAGTGTGCTTGGGGTCATTGTCTTGTTGAAACACCCATTTCAAGGGCATGTCCTCTGCAGCATAAGGCAACATGACCTCTTCAAGTATTTTGACATATCCAAACTCATCCATGATACCTGGTATGCGATATATAGCCCCCACACCATAGTAGGAGAAACATGCCCATATCATGATGCTTGCACCACCATGCTTCACTGTTTTCACTGTGAACTGTGGCTTGAATTCAGAGTTTGGGGGTCGTCTCACAAACTGTCTGCACCCCTTGGACCCACAAAGAACAATTTTACTCTCATCAGTCCACAAAATATTCCTCCATTTCTCTTTAGGCCAGTTGATGTGTTCTTTGGCAAATTGTAACCTCTTCTGCACGTCTTTTATTTAACAGAGGGACCTTGTGGGGGATTCTTGCAAATAAATTAGCTTCACACAGGCGTCTTCTAACTGTCACAGCACTTACAGGTAACTCCAGACTGTCTTTGATCATCCTGTAGCTGATCAGTGGGTGAGCCTTTGCCATTCTGGTTATTCTTCTATCCATTTTGATGGTTGTTTTCTGTTTTCTTCCACGCCTCTGTTTTTTGTCCATTTTAAAGCATTGGAGATCATTGTAGATGAACAGCCTATAAGTTTTTGCACTTGCGTATAAGTTTTCCCCTCTCCAATCAACTTTTTAATCAAACTACGCTGTTCTTCTGAACAATGTCTTGAACGTCCCATTTTCCTCAGGCTTTCAAAGAGAAAAGCATGTTCAACAGGTGCTGGCTTCATCCTTACATAGGGGACACCTGATTCACACCTGTTTGTTCCACAAAATTGATTAACTCACTGACTGAATGCCACACTACTATTATTGTGAACACCCCCTTTTCTACTTTTTTATTAATAGCCCAATTTCATAGCCTTAACAGTGTGCATATCATGAATGCTTGGTCTTGTTGGATTTGTGAGAATCTACTGAATCTACTGGTACCTTGTTTTCCATGTAACAATAAGAAATATACTCAAAACCTGGATTAATCTTTTTAGTCACATAGCACTACTATTATTCTGAACACTATTTTGTGTGTGTATATGTGTATGTGTGTATGTGTATACTCACAAACAATCCAACTCACCACCTGGTGGTGAGTTGGATCCGCTGGGAGGGAAGGAAGCCGGTCAGACCTGGCAGGCCCAAACGTATTGTGAGGGTCTGCTGGGAACGACTGGCGGAACCCTCTGTCAGTGAGGTCTTCAACTCCCACCTCCGGCAGAGCTTCTCCCAGATCCCAGGGGAGGTTGGAGACATGGATTCCAAGTGGACCATGTTCTCCTCCTCCATTGTTGATGCAGCCGGTCGTAGCTGTGGTCACAAGGTCTCTGGTGCCTGTTGTGGCGGCAATCCCCGAACCCGTTGGTGGACACCGGAAGTAACGGATGCCGTCAAGCTGAAGGAGGAGTCCTACTTATCTTTGTTGGTAGGTGGGACCCCGGAGGCAGCTGACAGGTACTGGCAGGCCAAGCGTGCCACAGCCCGTGCGGTCGCAGAGGCAAAAACTCCGGTCTGGGAGGAGTTCGGGGAGGCCATGGAGGAGGACTATCGGTCGGCCTCGAAGAGATTCTGGCAAATCGTCCGACGCCTCAGGAGGCGGAAGCAGCTCTCCACCCGCACTGTTTACAGTGCAGGTGGGGAGCTGTTGACCCTGACTGGGGATGTTGTCGGGCGGTGGAAGGAATACTTCGAGGATCTCCTCAATCCCATCGTCACGTCTTCCGAAGAGGAAGTAGAGGCTGGGGACTCAGAGGCGGACTCATCCATTACCCAGGCTGAAGTCACCGAGGTGGTTAGAAAGCTGCTCGGTGGCAAGGCTCCTGGGGTGGATCAAATCCGTCCTGAGTACCTTAAGTCTCTGCATGTTGTGGGACTGTCTTGGCTGACATGCCTCTGCAACATCACGTGGCGATCGTGGACAGTGCCTCTGGATTGGCAGACCGGGGTGGTGGTCCCTCTGTTTAAGAAGGGGGACCGGAGGGTGTGTTCCAACTATAGGGGGATCACACTTCTCAGCCTCCCTGGTAAGGTCTATTCCAGAGTACTGGAGAGGAGAATTCGACCGATGGTCGAACCTCAGATTCAGGAAGAGCAGTGTGGTTTTCGTCCTGGTCGCGGCACACTGGACCAGCTCTACACGCTCCATCGGGTGCTCGAGGGTTCATGGGAGTTTGCCCAACCAGTCCACATGTGTTTTGTGGATCTGGAGAAGGCGTTCGACCGTGTCCCTCAGGGCACCCTGTGGGGGGTGCTCCGGGAGTACGGGCTCCGGGGTCCTTTGCTAAGGGCTATCCGTTCCCTGTACGACTGCAGCAGGAGCTTGGTTCGCATTGCCGGTAGTAAGTCAAACCTGTTTCCAGTGCACGTTGGCCTCCGCCAGGGCTACCCTTTGTCACCGGTTCTGTTCATTATTTTTATGGACAGAATTTCTAGGCGCAGCCAGGGTGTAGAGGGGGTCTGGTTTGGGAACCACAGAATCTCGTCTCTGCTGTTTGCAGACGATATGGTTCTGTTGGCTTCATCAAATCAGGACCTTCAGCGTGCACTGGGGTGGTTTGCAGCCGAGTGTGAAGCGTCCGGGATGAAAATCAGCACCTCCAAATCCGAGGCCATGGTTCTCGACCGGAAAAAGGTGCTTTGCCCTCTTCAGGTCGGTGGAGTGTCCTTGCCTCAAGTGGTGGAATTTAAGTATCTCGGGGTCTTGTTCACGAGTGAGGGACATATGGAGTGTGAGATCGATGGATGGATCGGTGCAGCATCTGCAGTGATGCGGTCGCTGTATCGGACCGTCGTGGTGAAGAAAGAGCTGAGTAGGGGGGCAAAGCTCTCGATTTACCGATCGATCTACGTTCCGATCCTCACCTATGGTCATGAGATTTGGCTCATGACCGAAAGAACGAGATCATGAGTACAAGCGGCCGAGATGAGTTTCCTCCGCAGGGTGGCTGGGCGCTCCCTTAGAGATAGGGTGAGGAGCTCAGTCACTCGGGAGGAGCTCGGAGTCGAGCCGCTGCACCTCAACGTCGAAAGGAGTCAGTTGAGGTGGCTCGTGCATCTTTTCCGGATGCCCCCTGGACGCCTCGCTGGAGAAGTGTTCCGGACACGTCCCACTGGGAGGAGGCCCCGTGGAAGACCCAGGACACGCTGGAGGGACTACATCTCTCGGCTGGCTTGGGAACGCCTTGGGGTTCCCACGGAGGAGCTGGGGGAGGTGTGTGTGGATCGGGATGTCTGGGCGGTTTTGCTTGAGCTGCCCCCGCGACCCGACTCCGGATAAAGCGGAAGAAAATTGTGTGTGTGTGTGTGTGTATATGATGAGACTGGCATTTTCTGCCAGTGTCATAGCAACTAATGAACTTGCCTAAAAAATATTGTCAGTCATGTATATCCTGTGAAATGCAGTTAAGATGTTTCTTTAGTAGTCCTGCATGGAGGACTTTGCAAGTGATTTTTTTGCAGATCTGTAAAAGGACATTAACAGACTGGATTAACCCTGAAACCCAACATCATGCAGTGTTTGTGGTTTCCTGCAGTGGGAATCTACAGCATCTGGTTCTATGACAAGAGGGACTGTCAACGTATCGCTCAGCTGATGGTCAAGTAAGTACACGTGTGTGTGCGTGTGCGTGCATAAGATGAGACATTACTTTGTTAATTATAAATTTGCATTCATTGTGTGTCGGCACCACAGAAGTGCTTGTTTTCTATCTGTGATCTAGGAGATGATGCAAATGAATACATGTGACATCTTATGTCTCCCACAGGATTGTAAAACAAGAAGCAGATCAAGCCCGCAGAGACTCCCCACAGAGGGCAGAGCCAGGGAGGACCAACGGTGTTGCAGAACCTCGATCGGTTGACATCCTAGAATTGCTCAGCAAAGCCAAGGAGGAATACCAAAAAGTAAGGAGGCAAAGAAAGACATATACAACCCCTGGCAAAAATTATGGAATCACCGGCCTCGGAGGATGTTCATTCAGTTGTTTAATTTTGTAGAAAAAAAGCAGATCACAGACATGACACAAAACTAAAGTCATTTCAAATGGCAACTTTCTGGCTTTAAGAAACACTATAAGAAATCAAGAAAAAAAGATTGTGGCAGTCAGTAACAGTTACTTTTTTAGACCAAGCAGAGGAAAAAAATATGGAATCACTCAATTATGAGGAAAAAATTATGGAATCACCCTGTAAATTTTCATCCCCAAAACTAACACCTGCATCATATCAGATCTGCTCGTTAGTCTGCATCTAAAAAGGAGTGAACACACCTTGGAGAGCTGTTGCACCAAGTGGACTGACATGAATCATGGCTCCAACACGAGAGATGTCAATTGAAACAAAGGAGAGGATTATCAAACTCTTAAAAGAGAATAAATCATCACGCAATGTTGCAAAAGATGTTGGTTGTTCACAGTCAGCTGTGTCTAAACTCTGGACCAAATACAAACAACATGGGAAGGTTGTTAAAGGCAAACATACTGGTAGACCAAGGAAGACATCAAAGCGTCAAGACAGAAAACTTAAAGCAATATGTCTCAAAAATCGAAAAATGTACAACAAAACAAATGAGGAACGAATGGGAGGAAACTGGAGGAAACTGGAGTCAACGTCTGTGACCAAACTGTAAGAAACCGCCTAAAGGAAATGGGATTTACATACAGAAAAGCTAAACGAAAGGCATCATTAACACCTAAACAGAAAAAAACAAGGTTACAATGGGCTAAGGAAAAGCAATTGTGGACTGTGGATGACTGGATGAAAGTCATATTCAGTGATGAATCTCGAATCTGCATTGGGCAAGGTGATGATGCTGGAACTTTTGTTTGGTGCCTTTCCAATGAGATTTATAAAGATGACTGCCTGTAAATTTCCACAGTCATTGATGATATGGGGCTGAATGTCAGGTAAAGGCACTGGGGAGATGGCTGTCATTACATCATCAATAAATGCACAAGTTTATGTTGATATTTTGGACAATTGGAAGGATGTTTGGGGATGATGAAATCATTTTTCAAGATGATAATGCATCTTGCCATAGAGCAAAAACTGCAAAAACATTCCTTGCAAAAAGACACATAGGGTCAATGTCATGGCATAGGGTCAATGTCAATGAGCAGATCTGATTTGATGCAGGTGTTAATTTGGGGGATGAAAATTTACAGGGTGATTCCATAATTATTTCCTCAGAATTGAGTGATTCCATATTTTTTTCCTCTGCTTGGTCTAAAAAAGTAACCGTTACTGACTGCCACAATCTTTTTTTCTTGATTTCTTATAGTGTTTCTTAAAGCCAGAAAGTTGCCATTTGAAATGACTTTAGTTTTGTGTCATGTCTGTGATCTGCTTTTTTTCTACAAAATTAAACAACTGAATGAACATCCTCTGAGGCCGGTGATTCCATAATTTTTGCCAGGGGTTGTACATGTAAACATGATGAGGTATTTAGGTTCATTGATCAAGAAATGACAGAGGCTTAAAGCTGAAATATATTGGAGGTTAACTGCCCAGAGAGTTGAATAATTTTTGTCTTTTGTTCTGTTACTGGTTTTAGATTTTGGACATTTGACTTGACACCTTTCTATGGAAATTAATTTGTGTGTTTGTGGTGTGTGCTTGTTCTTAATAGACAATTTTTATTTCCCCACACAGTAAAACGGTGATTGCAAAGCTCGCTGCTCTGTCTCACACTAAAGCTTATTTTTTGTTTGGCAACTTCATTGGGAGACTTGTCCTCATTAGCAGCTAGCTTGTTCTAGGTAGTCATGCGGCTCGTGTGCTTGAAATATAAAATCAATCAGTATTTAGCTCAAGGTAGGTAGATGAATAGGAGTTGAGCAATTAAATGAGTAGCGAGGGACCTGAGCTCTCCTACAGTGCTGCCATCTTGCTTGGCGTACCAACGTGACTTCCAACCTTTACTCTTCTATTTTTCAATTTATTTTCATTGATATAGCACCAAATCACAACAAAGTTGCCTCAAGGCGCTTGACACAAGTAAGATCTAACCTTACCAACCCCCAGAGCAAACACACAGGCGAAAGTGGTAAGTAAAAACTCCCTCTGATGATATGAGGATGAAACCTCAAGCAGACCAGACTCAAAGGGATGACCCTCTGCTTGGGCCATGCTACCAAATGAATATACAGGAAATTTTGCCAGTGCAGAGGACAGGAGGGTTGCAGAAACAGACGCCACACCCATCTCTGAATGGAGCTGCACCTCAAACGGAGAGAAAAAAAACATAATCAGTAATCAGAAAGACAACAAAGACAATATAATTTGTCAGCATTAAGCAACAAGAAAACAGAAGAAATACTAAGGTGATCGCTGGCCACTAGCCCAAAGCTTCACGAAAAGACCCAGAATTTAGATAAAGTTGCATGCTCCCTTTCCTAATAAAATTAATTTAAAAGTGTAAAAAGCATAGTAACATACTACGCCAAAATGCTAGCCGTACGAAAGGGAAAATAAGTGCATCTTAAGTCTGACTTGAAAGTTTCTACAGAATCTGACTGTCTTATTGATGCAGGGAGATCTTTCCACAGAACAGGGGCATGATGAGAGAAAACTCTGTGACCTGCAGTCTTTTTATTCACCCCAGGGACACAAAGTAGTCCTGCACCCTGAGGACACAAAGCCTGGGCCGGTACATAAGGTTTTATTAGGTCAGCTAAGTCGGGAGGTGCCAGTCTGTGAACAATTTTACAACCCCAATTCCAATGAAGTTGGGATTGTTTTGTGAAATGTAAATAAAAACAGAATACAATGATTTACAAATCCTTTTCAACCTCTATTTAATTGAATACACCACAAAGACAAGATATTTAATGTTCAAACTGATAAACTTTGTTTTTGTGCAAATATTTGTTCATTTTGAAATGGATGCCTGCAACATGTTTCAAAAAAGTTGGGACAGTGGCAACAAAAGACTGGGAAAGTTGATGAATGCTCAAAGAACTCCTGTTTGGAACATTTCACAGGTGAACAGGGTAATTGGAAACAGGTGAGTGTCATGTTTGGGTACAAAAGGAGCATCCCCAAAAGGCTCGGCCATTCACAAGCAAAGATGAGGGAAGGATCACCACTTTGTGAACAACTGTGTGGGGAAAAAATAGCCCAACAGTTTAAGAACAATGTTTCTCAACATTCAATTGCAAGGAATTTAGGGATTCCATCAACTACAGTCTATAATATAATCAGAAGATTCAGAGAATCTGGAGAACTTTCTACACGTAAGTGGCAAGGCCGAAAACCATCATTGAATGCCCGTGACCTTCGGTCCCTCAGGCGGTGGCATTAAAAAAACATCATTGTGTAAAGGATCATACCGCATGGGCTCAGGAACACTTCAGAAAACCATTGTCAGTTAACACAAAACGTTGCTACATCTACATTTGCAAGTTAAAACTCTACCATGCAAAGCAAAAGCCATACATCAACAACATCCAGAAACACCGTCGCCTTCTCTGGGCCCGAGCTGATTTGAAATGGGCAGACGCAAAGTGGAAAAGTGTGCTTGCTTTTGGAAATCATGGACATCGTGTCCTCCGGACAAAGGAAAAAGACCATCCAGATTGTTACCAGTGCAAAGTTCAAAAGCCAGCATCTGTGATGGTATGGGGATGTATTAGTGCCCATGGCATGGGCAACTTACACATCTGTGATGGTACCATCAATGCTGAAATGTACATCCAGGTTTTGGAGCAACACATGCTGCCATCCAAGCAATGTCTTTCAGGGATGTCCCTGCTTCTTTCAGCAAGACAGTGCCAAGCCACATTCTGCACCTGTTACAACAGCGTTTGCTTTGTCGTAAAAGAGCACAGGTACTAGACTGGCCTGCCTGCAGTCCAGACCTGTCGCCCATTGAAAATGTGTGGCGCATTATGAAGCACAAAATGCAACGACGGAGACCCCGGACTGTTGAACAACTGAAGTCGTACATCAAGCAAGAATGGGAAAGAATTCCACCTACAAAGCTTCAACAATTAGTGTCCTCAGTTCCCAAACACTTATTGAGTGTTAGAAGGAAAGGTGATGTAACACAGTGGTAAACATACCACTGTCCCAGCTTTTTTGAAACATGTTGCAGGCATCCATTCAAAATGAGCAAATATTTGCACAAAAACAATAAAGTTTATCAGTTTTAACATTAAATATCTTGTCTTTGTGGTGTATTCAATTGAATATAGGTTGAAGAAGATTTGCAATTCATTGTATTCTGTTTTTATTTACATTTTACACAATGTCCCAACTTCATTGGAATTGGGGTTGTACTCGTATAGGCTAGTAGCAGAAGCTTAAAATCTGATCTCACTGGGACAGGAAGCCAGTGAAGAGATTCCAAAATGGGTATAATGTCATCAAACTTTCTGCTTCCTGTCAAAAGTCTGGCAGCAGCATTTTGAATCAATTGGAAGCCCCTAATGCACAGTAAACCAGAAAGTAGAACATTGCAGTAGTCCAATCTAGAAAAGACAAATGCATGAATCAGGGTCTCGGCATCAGCCATAGATAGGATGGGACAAATCTTCGTTATATTTCCCAGGTGGAAGAAAGCACTCCTTGTAAGGTCAAAGGACAACGTAGGGTCAAAAATTAGGTTTCTCACTTTGTCAGTGTCATGTATGACACACCAATGTAGGCTAAGCGTTAGCTGGTCATATTGATGCCTGTGTCTCATTGAACCAAGAACCATCATTTCTTATCAGAGTTTAAAAGTAGGAAGTTGCTAGACATCCATCTTCTCACTGATGCAAGGTAATCTTCTAAGGATTTTATGTGGATGAGATTACCAGCAGTTAACAGCATGTATAACTGAGCATCATCAGCATAGCAGTGAAAGGTAATCCCAAAATGCTGCAATATGTTCTCAAGGGGTGCTATATGAAGGGAGAAAAGCAGGGGGCCTAAGATGGACCCCTGTGGAACCCCAGATTTCACGTCACTAAGGTTAGGGGTAGTGTTACTGTACAAAACACAGTGAGAACGACTGGTCAAGTATGACGTCAACCATGCAAGGGCACTCCCAGTAATCCCAAAATGATTCTCCAGCCTATCAAGTAGAATATGATGATACACGGTATCAAATGCAGCACTAAGATCTAACAGCACCAGAACCATAGTGGTGTCCGAATCCATTGCAAGAAGATCATTCCCCACTTTAGTGAGAGCTGTCTCTGTGGAATGACATTTTCTAAAGGCAGACTGCAGTGGCTCAAAAAGATTATTCTCAGTAAGGTGGTCCACGAGCTGCTGTGAAACCACTTTTTCCAGAATTTTAGAAAATGGGTGTTCAGCAAGGCAGCATCCTATCCGTTTCTCTGTTCTTATTGAAGATAAATAGCACTGTTGACGTAGTAAATCCAGGGTTTGATAAATCTTTGTTTGTAGATGACTTTTGTATTTCTTGTTCATCACAAAATGTTATTTATAGAAACGGTGTTGCAAAATTGTTTACATAGAATTGAAGGTTGGGCTGATGAGAATGGTTTTCGCTTCTCTAAAACCAAGACTGTGTGTGTTCATTTTTGTACTAAACGATCAGTGCACCCTGATCCTGAAGTTAAACTAAATGACACTATCATTCCTGTAGTTCAACAGACTAAATATCTTGGCTTAATCTTTGATAATAAACTTACTTTTAAGGCATATATTGAAAAGGTTGTCAAAAATGGATCAGGGTGCTAATCGCATTGTACTCCTCTGCCTCTATAGATCTCTAGTTGCATCTAAACCGGATTATGGTTGTGCAGTTTATAGCTGTGTCCATAAATCTTACCTTGAAATGTTGTTACCACTTCAGAATCAAGGTCTCCGACTTTGTCTAGGAGCATTTCATACCTCTCCTGTGCAGTCCCTTTATGTGGAGTCTAATGAGTTACCATTACATTTAAGATATGAAAAGTTATCTCTACACTATGCGATTAAACAAAAAAATAACTGTCACAGTCCAACGTATGGTGGTACCTTTAAGCCACGATATTTTAATTTCTATACTTGTAAGCCGTCAGCTTTTAAACCTTTTGGTTTACGTAATAAAGAAGCTCTAATGCGCGTACTCAGTACTACTAATCTAGCTTCTTTCTGCATTCCTAATATTCCACCTTGGATGCTCGTTGACCCAGTAATTGATTTATCATTAAGGCCCTTTAAAAAAGAGTTGTACCAATGATTTAATTTTTTTGAACAAATTTGGAGAAATGAGGTATAAATACAGACATTATTGTGAGAACTATACAGATGGGTCGAAAGACCAGAATAAAGTAGGTGCAGCTTGTGCAAGTGGCCTTCTTCAATGGCAAATTAGATTACCAGACAGTTCTTCTATTTATACAGCCAAGTTGTTTGCCCTGAAAATGGCTTTGGGTGTTACAGAGAACACTGCCCACAGACGTTTTGTTATTTATACAGACTCACTGTCTAGTTTGACAGCTGTGCAGGGCAGGACTTTTAAACATCTGTTTATTCAGGTTTTGGGAACTTTGTATAACATCATTACATTAGGTAAGCAAGTAATATTTGCCTGGATCCCCAGTCATACAGGCATTAAGGGGAATGAAAAAGCTGACAAGTTGGCAAAAGAAGCTCTTGCTATGGATTTTACAGAAATAAACTTACCCTACACGGATCTAAAGCCAAAGATTAACAATTATTTTAGAAACATATGGCAAATGTTATGGGATCTCTATCTCAGTAATAAACTTTATCAACATCACCCACTCATTGAATCGCTTAATTTTCTACTGCTAGCTAAGCGACGGGAAGACATTGTGTTGACCCGCGCTCGTATAGGTCATTCACACTTGACATATGCATATTTACTTGCAGCGGGTGCCCCGCCTTATTGTTTACCATGTAACTGCGTACTTACAGTGAAACATGTCCTGCTTGAATGTGTTGATTTTGTTCACATTCAGGTGAATTTTTATGATGTTCCTGATCTTATGACATTGTTTAGAGATGTTTCATGTTCACGCATTATAAGTTTTCTTATAAGAGATTAATCTTTTTATTAGATTTTAAGTTGGTACCTGTTCGAGGCCCATTCACAACAATTATACCTTTGGGCAAGGTATTTTATTCCAATTGCCTAATCTTTCGAGGAGACTTTCAGCTGTCAGGCCCGTGTAAGGGAGGGACACATCTTTTGTAGGCTAACAAACCTGCTTCGTTTGTTATAAAGAGTTGACATTTATCCCGGTAAAGTAGTCACATTCCTAAACTACCGTTAACCTGTAATGAATGATATTGCCGTGAATTTTGTGTTTATTGTACCAGGTAAATATTTGGTAACTGTCAATCCAGAATTTTAGAGCAAAATGATAGACTTGATATCAGCCTATAGTTTTTGAATACACTAGGGTCAAGATTAGATTTCTTAAGTAATGGAGGGTCAAGATTAGATTTCTTAAGTAATGGTTTAATCACTACAGATTTGAGACATTTAGGAAGAGATCCAAAAGTTCTTAAACAGTTTTGTTGGTATAGGATCACATAAGCAGGTTGTGCTTTTGTACACATTACAAGTTTCGTCAGCACGCCTAGTGAGATACTATCAAATTCTGTAAATGTAGGTAATACCTCAGTAATGGCACCCACTTCAATAGGAAGGTGTACCGGCTGGGATATATTTAACCTAATGTATTCTATTTTCTTCTCAAAGTAATCCAAGAAATCTTGTGCTGTAAAAGAAGCTCAACTTACAGGTAGTTGTCCATGAATAAGTGTTGCCACCGTGTCGAAAAACAACTTTGAGTTATGCTTGTTTTTGTTGATCAAATCAGAGTAATAGGTCCACCAGTAATGCATGCTTATAGTCTAAGATAGCATCACGCCATGCAAGGTGGAATACTTCTAATATTGAACTACGCCATTTCCGTTCTAGACCTCTAGCCTTATGCTGGAGGTCACGCAAGTAATCACTGAACCAAGGCGATTGTGTTTGGCGGGGCGTGGTTTTAATAAGTGGCGCAATCATGTCGAGTGTAGTTTTGAGCACTGAGTTTAAATTATCAATAAGACATGTACTGATTGGGAATTTTCTAAACATGAAGCTAAGATATCAGGCAGTCTCGCTTCAAGTTCAGTCATAGTTGAGGAGTTGATGTGTCGCAGCATTGATAAATAAGGTTGTTGTTCCATTAAACACGGCAGTGAAACTGTAAACTTAATAACTGGGTGATCAGAGACCACTGATGCAAGAGGCATGATGTCAATATTTGTGACAGCAATACCACGTGCAAGAACCAAATCCAGGGTATTTCTACTAATTTGCGTCCAGTCTGAATGCATTTCTGAAATCCTAATGCATCCACAATTTCCATAAATGATTTGCAGAGGGGATCAGAAGGCTTATTTATACAGTGGGGAAAATAAGTATTTTATCCCCTGTCAATTTTGCAGGTTTTCCCACCTACAAAAAATGGAGAGGTCTGTAATTTTTATCGTAGGTACACTTCAACTGTGAGAGACAGAATCTAAAAAAAAAAAATCCAGAAAATCACATTGTATGATTTTTAGATAATTAATTTGCATTTTATTGCAAGTAAGTATTAGATCCCCTAGAAAAACAGAGCTTAACAATTGGTACAGAAACATTTGTCTGCCATTACAGAGGTCAGACGTTTCCTGTAGTTCTTGACCAAGTTTTCACACACTGCAACAGGGATTTTGGTCCACTCCACCATACAGCTCTTCTCCAGATCTTTCAGGTTTGGAGTTTCAGCTCCCTCCAAAGATTTTCTATTGAGTTCAGGTCTGGAGACTGGCCAGGCCACTCCAGGACCTTGAAATGCTTCTTACGGAGCCCCTCTTTAGTTGCCCTGGCTGTGTGTTTGGGGTCATTGTCATGCTGGAAGACCCAGCCATGACCCATCTTCAATGCTCTTACTGAGGAAAGGAGGTTGTTTGCCAGAATCTTGCAATACGTGACCCCATCCATCCTCCCTTCAATACGGTGCAGTCATCCTGTCCCCTTTGCAGAAGAGCACCCCCAGAGTATAATGTTTCCACCTCCATGCTTCATGGTTGGGATGGTTTTCTTGGGGTTGTTCTCATCCTCTAAACATGGTAAATGTAGTTGATTCCAAAAAGCTCTATTTTACATGACCTTCTCCCATGCCTTCTCTGGATCATCCAGATGGTCACTGGTGAACTTCAAACGGGGCGCCTGGACATGCGCTGGCTTGAGCAGGAGGACCTTGCTGCCCTGCAGGATTTTGAACCATGACAGCATCATGTGTTACTAATGTAATCTTTGTGACTGTGGCCCCAGCTCTCTTCAGGTCATTGACCAGGTCCTCCTGTGTAGTTCTGAGCTTTCTCAGAATCATCCTTACCCCACAAAGTGAGATCTTGCATGAAATCCCAGACCGAGGGAGAGTGTATCTTCCACTTTCTAATAAATAATCATAACAGTTGTTGTCTTCTATCAAGCTGCTTGCCTGTTGTCATGTAGTCCATCCCAGCCTTGTGCACGTCTACAGTTTTGTCCCTGGTGTCCTTAGACAGCTCTTTGGTCTTGGCTATGGTGGACAGGTTGGAGTGTGATTGATTGAGTGTGTGAACAGGTGTCTTTTATACAGGTAACAAGTTCAAACAGGTGCAATTAATACAGGTAAAGAGTGCAGAATAAGAGGACTTCTTAAAGAAAAATTAACAGGTCTGTGAGAGCCAGAATTCTTGCTGGTTGCTAGGGGATTAAATATGTATTCCATGCAATAAAAGGCAAATTAATTATTTAAAAACCATACAATGTGATTTTCTGGATTTTTTTTTTTTTTAAGATTCTGTCTCACAGTTGAAGTGTACTTATGATACAAATTACGGACCTCTACATTCTTTGTAGGTGGGAAAACCTGCAAAACTGACAGGGGATCAAATACTTATTTTCCCCACTGTATGAACGTTAAAGTCACCAATGATCGGAAGGTTATCTGCACTAGTTGACAAGTTAGAGATGAATGCACCAAATTCATCTAAGAATTCAGAGTATGGCCCAGGGGGGCCTATATATAGTGACAAAGTAATACGGCTGATTTTTATTCTTCTGACCTTGGCAATACGTAGCATCGTGGGCAGAGCAGAGAATCAGATGCTCAAACGAGTTATATTTGTGACCCCCAACAGGTAATAAGCTGAACCTAGCTTTATAAATAAGAACAACACCCCCACCTTGCTTCGCATCATGAGGAATATGACTAAATGTGTATGCTGGTGGGCAGGCCTCATTTAAGGGGAGGACAGCTGTAGGTTTAAGCCAGGTTTCTCATAACCTAATCATATCTCAGTGATGATCCATAATTAGATCATTAATCAACAATGATTTTAAGGACAGTGATCTGATGTTAATGAGACCCAGACTAAGGACCTCAGTGGGGTTGGCAGTTGGACTGTTTGGATTTAGGGGTGGTTCCGGAGTAGCATATATAAGATGCCTCGGAGTAGGTTTAGGTTTGAGACATTCTACGCGGGTTGTAGGTAGCAGACACAAAATATCTGATATTGCTGCAACAGCGAAGGGCCCATCCTCATTTTCAACGTCGTCCAGTGTAGTAATGGGTATTAAGCTTGCATAGCATATCCCTCTATGATTTTTATGGACACGTCTATGGAAACAGGCCATAGTCTCAACTTGATGAATTTCCCTCCATGGCACATAAACTGCACTATCACCATAGTGGATTTTCTTTACTAATTTCCCCGCTAAGCTAATGGATTCTACACCCACATTCGTCATAAGCCTTGTCAGGTCTCTAATCACCTGCTCCATGGCCTGCTGTAAACTCCTAATCCTCTCTCTCCTCATCTAATGCTTAACTCTGGTTAAAGGTTTGAAAATGATAATTTGTTTGTGATGCAGGCTCAGACAGGTGAAACAGATGCGTCTGTTGCTGCAGACACGAATGTGAAAGCCGCTGTCAGTGTGGCAGAGAACGCCCACAGCACATCGCAACCTGGAAAGGTACAGAAGGATTCGGCCTGCGATGAGTCGACGTGACAGCTGTTGTGACGATTGACACATAGCGGCTGTTTTGTTTTGTTCTTGCTCTCCATCCAGCTCATACTTTTGTTTTCTTACCAGAGCTCTCATACAATTGTGAAGCAGATTACCGTTGAGGAACTCTTTGGTTCCTCCCTCCCGAAGGACCCCTACCTACCCGGCATGCCTCACCAGAATAACTCTGGCAGTGACCCCACCGTGATCTACCTCCCGAACCAAAAGTACCCTCCTCTGGCTCATCAAAACACCCTCCTCTCTCCCAATCTCACAGGCCCAGATCCTGGGTCCAACCAGAGATGCCAAACCCTTGGACTGCTAACAGGCCCTTATACTCTACAACCCAGTCCTGTTTTGCACTCAGTGGGCCCCAGATCAGACCCCCATCCTCTCTGCTCAGTGTCCCCACTGATGGTTCCTCCAACTCAGCCAGAGCCTGGTACCGCAGCGTCACCGGCTTCAAAGGCGTATTTGGGGCAGGAGATACTAAGCACACTCAAACCAGGGCTGCTGCCCGCTGTGAACCCAGACCTGCACAAGCCCATCCTCACACCCAACCTGCTGCCGAGCACCTTAGTCCCACCCCAGAGTTTCCAAGAGCCTGTGGGGAAAAACTTTCTCCAGCATGGAAAGGACGTGGACGTTTACTCGCAGGCCTCAAGCCTGATCAGACCGATGTCTGTGAGTGCTGAAATTAAAGACATAGTATCTTTATTTTTATTATGGCACAACAGATTAAATAATAGGTGATTGATAGGTTGATTTCTGTTGTGACGTTTGCTCCTTTTCTTTTTTGTCCTCCTCCTCGTGTTCAGGCTGTCGTCACAAGTGCAGGTCTTCCTGTTCCGGGTTCAGAGGTGTCCATGCTCCTCTCCCCCAGCGCCTTTCAGCACCATTCCATTAATAAGACAGCAGCAGTACTTCCTCCACCCTCCTCCGAGCCCTCCCCCTGCTCTAGCTCCTCCTCCTCCTCCACGGATCCTCTGAAAGCACCTTGCAGCAAGACGCAGCTGCAGGAGGCTCTGATACACCTCATTAAGGTGCACACCTAAAACACACATCCACACAGGGACTTGGATATTTTAAAGTTGTACTGCTTCTTCCAGGCAGACGCCGTCATGCTTTTTGTTTCTCCTCTTTCTGTCCAGAATGACCCAGACTTCCTCAGCACCATCCATGATGTCTACCTGCAGACTCTGTCCAAGGACTTTGGCAGTATGAAGCTATAGCCGTACTTCAACCATCACGTGTTGGCGGTACTGCGACCACATGTGAGGTGACCAGGAGCACACACGTCAGGTTTCCGACACACTGAACACAGACACGTAACCGGGGTTTTAAGGATCAGTGCAGTCCGGTCTTGCCTCCACCCCGCCTGGACCCTGAGGCTGCAGTGCTACTTTGTTAACTTGGATTTTGTCTTCGAGTTTCACAGTTGAATTACCGAGTAAGACATGAATGTCTAGTTAAGATTTGGACATGCATCTTGAGAAGGACATAAAGCATTCCTTCTGTGGCTTTTTTTTTTTTTTTTTATGGAACCTGCTGCTGGAAAACAGGACCACAGTGGAGGATCAGTGACCTGAACTCACTCACATTTGACCCTTTGGACATGTGACTCGTTGGGAATAGTATCTGTTTTTCCTCAGCTCGCACTGCGAGGTACGAGAACTGAGGCGCTGCACTCGGACTACTTCTGAAGAAACGTTGACCTTCTGCTGCGTACCTCTGATTTTCTTTGCAGGCATAAAGTCTCCGTGGAGTTGCAGAAACAAACAGTTTTTATGTTTTGTTTTTTTTGTTGTTTTTTTCTCACTGAAACTTTTTTTGGCTCGTGGTAACATTGTTCATGTCTTAGCCAAGAAAGCTAAAGGACTTCCACATTTGTTCACTGAAGCACTTACGAGGCGCTCGTAACCCGTACGAATGGATTCCGCTCTGTTGCTTTTTAACTCCGACGGCTCTGAGCGTTCAGTATTAAAGCGTTATCACAAACTTTGTAGCTGAAGTGAATGAAACTTGTCCCTTTCCTTCAGAAATCTATTAAATCTGAAAGTGATAACTCATTAAGTTTTTTTTCTAGGTCAGAGGTTACAGAGGATGCCATCACTGACATTTATAAAACAAAAGATGTGGTTTACTTTTCAAACTTGATATATTTAAGCATCTTTGGGTGGGCTGGCATGCTGTACTTGGTCATTAAGGTACACTTAAGTAGAGCCTGACCAGTATTTTTTGGGAGGTGGGGGGAGTACTGATATTGCGGAGTAAAAAAATTTATGGTACCGGTATATCTGCTACAGACTGGCGTCCTGTCCAGGGTGCACGCCGCCTCTCGCCAAATGACTGCTGGGATAGGTTCCAGCTCCCCACAACCTTTAAATGGAATATGTGGGTATAGAAAATGAATGACTGAATGATGCATCTGCTGATGCTTACATAAAAAAGGGCAATGATTCCTAACATTTCATTATCAAACCTTTACAACAAATTCATTGTTTATTCTGTAAAATAAAAGTTTTCATATTGGCACAAATAACGACAGATATCAGCCAAATAATATATCGGGCTCTAATTTTAAACATCTTTGAATAAATCAAAATACCACTAAAGTTCCAGGTCATATTCCTGGGTTTGTTTCAGTATGGGGTGGATTAGTGGTTAGCTCTGTTGCCTCACAGCGAGAAGGTCCTGGGTTCACTTCCCGCCTGGTCTTTCTTGGTGGAGTTTGCATGTTCTCCCCTGTGTTCATGTTGGTTCCCTTGGGCTTCCGCCCACTTCCAAAGACATGCAGGTTAGGCGAACTGGTAAATTGACTGCAGGTGTGAATGTGGTTTATCTGTCTATACAGGTGTATGTAAATGTTTGGGCACCACTGATTATTTCCCTGAAATATGTTCCAATAATTAGTATTCAAATTAATAAAATGACAAGGGTGCCCACATTTATGCACCTGCCCAATTTTGTTTAAATAATTATTACACACTTTCTGTAAATACTAGAAACTTCATTTCACTTCTCAAATATCACTGTGTTTGTCTGCTATATGATATATTTAACTGAAATTGCTGATCCAACCAAACAATGATTTATAAAGGAAACTCATGGAAATCATCAGGGGTGCCCAAACTTTTACATACAACTGTATGTGAGATACAGTGGACAAACAGACATCCATCATTTTGGTGATTTTATTAATTTTTCAGTTTTGTCTATTAAATGTCTGTCACTTTGTCCTCAAACCCAAAGATCTCAAGAGATTATTTTTGACGATCAATGCTTGTTTATCACAAAATAAATTTATTTCTAATTCATACCAGTTATTTTCATTAGATTTTTTTTGTAATGCAGCTAATATCTGCTTTAATGTAATAAAAGTTCTGTTTAGCGTGGTTTAAGGGTCTTACCAATCTTCCTTTGGAATACTATGAAACTATTTAAAAGCACGTTCTTTTTTTTTTTTTTTTTTTTTTTTTAGTCCAATTTCAATTTTCAAACCAACTCATCATTAGTTTACAGTTATTAAAAAAAACTTCCTATAAGGTCATATGTTGCTTATCATTGCTTAAAAACTGGGTAAGGGTTTAAAATCAGTCCTGACCTGTTTATCTGGGGAAAAAAAACTGAAAAGATGCAGATCCCAATTTTAGAAGATGGAACAGGAAATAGTTATTTATTTATAATAGTTAATATCAAAAAACAAAACAAAAATGTAAAGACATTAATTAGGAATAAAAACATGTTTGATGGTTATTTTAACAAGTTGTGTATCCAGCAGTAAGTGAACTGGTGTGTACTAATGCCTCTTTCTACCAACCCATACAGTGCCTTGCAAAAGTATTTGACCCCTTGATATTTCACACATTTTAATTTTTTTTTTATTCCATTTCAAATACAAATAAAGTAAATCAGGCTTTTCAATATAAAAATTTCTAACATTATCTTTGCCAAACTCAAAGTAAATCTCTACAATGTGATATAAATTAATTAAAAATATAAAAGCCAAGATGATGGGTTGGTATAATACTTGTAAATAATCAGTTTAATTGACAGTTTTCTTCAGACAAGTCAGGGGATGGATACATGAACATTTCCAAGTCACTGAATATGTCTTGAACTTTATTTACATCAGTTATGAAGAAATACAAAAGTATGGCGCTCTATGGTAAATCTGTTTGGAGGAGACAGTTCTCAATAACTGAGTGACTGTGCAGGAAAAGAGTGAGGAAAGACACCCAGACAACCCAAAAGAATTTATAGGCTTCTCTGCCTGTGATTGTAGAAATTGTGCCTAGTGTATGTTTTACATTTTGTATCCCCAGTTATACAGCTTCATGATGAAGTGGTACAGAGGAGGGTTTTATTAAAAAGATCTGAAAGTTCAGCTACAATTTGCCAGAAGGTACATACATCTGAGATGCAAGTCTAGATTTGATGTTCTGTGTAACAGTCTTTTAACAGGCCAATGTCAGTACATAAGAAAAGCCAGAAGTAGGTGAATTGTAGTTTGATCACGTTTGAGGCTGGAGGTTGGAGGCGCTTTTAACTTCTAAATTTAATTTTTGGGCATTTATGGAAAGTCACTGTTGTTTGCCATCCTGGGAAAAAATCAGCAAGTATATAATGAGTACTGTAGTACTTTTATCAACATTGACATAGGCAGCTGTTCCACAGGGTGGCGCTAACCTACATTAAATGTGCATATGCAGAAATCTCTTGCTACAAACGTAATCACTTATGTTTCTTTTTCACTTGCAGAGACCCTGAAGTTTATGTTGATGCCAAGCATTGATGCATTGAAGGAAAACATTTACCGAGAAATCCGAAACATTTCTCAGGACACTTTCCCCAAAGCGTTTGCAGGCCGTAATTGGCCAACACAGGGCCTACATTGAACATGTTGTCTGAGACTGACAAAATGCAAGGCCAATATTGACATTGATATGAAAAATTTCAACCTTTCAGCTTTCTATCCAGCCATAAATTTATTTCCTAGACATATGCTTTGACCATTTTCTTTGCTGATAAGAGGCTGGCTGACATGTAAAATATCATTCAGAGCACCTTATATAATAAGGCAAACATTTTGGGATGTTTGGGAAAACCCTCAGTCAGCGTCTGGATCTTAAAATGAATCATTTTTGTATCGTAATGAAACAAAAAAGGCTATGCATGGGGTTTATTGTTTTTGTTTTATTTTCACAAATCAAATCAAACCAATTTTATTTATATAGCGCCAAATCACAACAAACATTTGCCCCAAGGCGCTTGTTCGCACATGTTCCTGAATTACCTAAAAGCAAAATAGAAGCCAAACAGAATAAACTGTAATTTTGATTTCAGTCTGTGGCATAAGTTGCCCATTGATAATATTATTTATTTCCAAACCACTGTTAAGCCTAAAATCACAAACTTAAAGGTCCAAATAAAAGGCTGCTGCAGTGCACATTTATTGTATCCTCCTGACGACTACCAGGACATATATACAGTAGTGTTCAGAACAATAGTAGTGCTATGTGACTAAAAAGATTAATCCAGGTTTTGAGTATATTTCTTATTGTTAGATGGGAAACAAGGTACCAGTAGATTCAGTAGATTCTCACAAATCCAACAAGACCAAGCATTCATGATATGCACACTCTTAAGGCTATGAAATTGGGCTATTAGTAAAAAAAAGTAGAAAAGGGGGTGTTCACAATAATAGTAGTGTGACATTCAGTCAGTGAGTTCGTCAATTTTGTGGAACAAACAGGTGTGAATCAGGTGTCCCCTATTAAAGGATGAAGCCAGCACCTGTTGAACATGCTTTTCTCTTTGAAAGCCTGAGGAAAATGGGACGTTCAAGACATTGTTCAGAAGAACAGCGTAGTTTGATTAAAAAGTTGACTGGAGAGGGGGAAACATATACGCAGGTGCAAAACGTTATAGGCTGTTCATCTACAATGATCTCCAATGCTTTAAAATGGACAAAAAAACCAGAGACGTGTGGAAGAAAACAGAAAATAACCATCAAAATGGATAGAAGAATAACCAGAATGGCAAAGGCTCACCCATTGATCAGCTCCAGGATGATCAAAGACAGTCTGGAGTTACCTGTAAGTGCTGTGACAGACGCCTGTGTGAAGCTAATTTATTTGCAAGAATCCCTCGCAAAGTCCCTCTGTTAAATAAAAGACGTGCAGAAGAGGTTACAATTTGCCAAAGAACACAACAACTGGCCTAAAGAGAAATGGAGGAATATTTTGTGGACTGATGAGAGTAAAATTGTTCTTTTTGGGTCCAAGGGCCGCAGACAGTTTGTGAGACGACCCCCAAAGTCTGAATTCAAGCCACAGTTCACAGTGAAGACAGTGAAGCATGGTGGTGCAAGCATCATGATATGGGCATGTTTCTCCTACTATGATGTTGGGCCTATATATCGCATACCAGGTATCATGGATCAGTTTGGATATGTCAAAATACTTGAAGAGGTCATGTTGCCTTATGCTGAAGAGGACATGCCCTTGAAATGGGTGTTTCAACAAGACAATGACCCCAAGCACACTAGTAAACCAGCAAAATCTTTGTTCCAAACCATCAAAATTAATGCCTCGCAGATGTGAAGAAATCATGAAAAACTGTGGTTATACAACTAAATACTCGTTTAGTGATTCACAGGATTGCTAAAAAAGCAGTTTGAACATAATAGTTTTGAGTTTGTAGTGTCAACAGCAGATGCTACTACAACCCCTGGCAAAAATTATGGAATCACTGGCCTCGGAGGATGTTCATTCAGTTGTTTAATTTTGTAGAAAAAAAGCAGATCACACACATGACACAAAACTAAAGTCATTTCAAATGGCAACTTTCTGGCTTTAAGAAACACTATAAGAAATCAAGAAAAAAACATTGTGGCAGTCAGTAATGGTTACTTTTTTAGACCAAGCAGAGGAAAAAAATATGGAATCACTCAATTCTGAGGAAAAAATTATGGAATCACCCTGTAAATTTTCATTCCCAAAACTAACACCTGCATCATATCAGATCTGCTCATTAGTCTGCATCTAAAAAGGAGTGATCACACCTTGGAGAGCTGTTGCACCAAGTGGACTGACATGAATCATGGCTCCAACACGAGAGATGTCAGTTGAAACAAAGGAGAGGATTATCAAACTCTTAAGAGAGTAAATCATTATGCAATGTTGCAAAAGATGTTGGTTGTTCACAGTCAGCTGTGTCTAAACTCAGGACCAAATACAAAAAACATGGGAAGGTTGTTAAAGGCAAACATACTGGTAGACCAAGGAAGACATCAAAGCGTCAAGACAAAACTTAAAGCAATATGTCTCAAAAATCCAAAAATGCGCAACAAAACAAATGAGGAACGAATGGGAGGAAACTGGAGTCAACGTCTATGACTGAACTGTAAGAAACCGCCTAAAGGAAATGGGATTTACATACAGAAAAGCTAAACGAAAGCCATCATTAACACCTAAACAGAATAAACAAGGTTACAATGAGCTAAGGAAAAGCAATCGTGGACTGTGGATGACTGGATGAAAGTGATATTCAGTGATGAATCTCAAATCTGCATTGGGCAAGGTGATGATGCTGGAACTTTTGTTTGGTGCCGTTCCAATGAGATTTATAAAGATGATTGCCTGAAGAGAACATCTAAATTTCCACAGTCATTGATGATATGGGGCTGCATGTCAGGTAAAGGCACTGGGGAGATGGCTGTCATTACATCATCAATAAATGCACAAGTTTACGTTGATATTTTGGACAATTGAAAGGATGTTTGGGGATGATGAAATCATTTTTCAAGATGATAATGCATCTTGCCATAGAGCAAAAACTGAAAACGTTCCTTGTAAAAAGACACATAGGATCAATGTCATGGCATAGGGTCAATGTCAACGAGGGTGATTCCATAATTTATTCCTCAGAATTGAGTGATTCCATATTTTTTTCCTCTGCTTGGTCTAAAAAAGTAACCGTTACTGTCACAATCTTTTTTTTCTTGATTTCTTACAGTGTTTCTTAAAGCCAGAAAGTTGCCATTTGAAATGACTTTAGTTTTGTGTCATGTCTGTGATCTGCTTTTTTCCCACAAAATTAAACAACTGAATGAACATCCTCCGAGGCCGGTGATTCCATAATTTTTGCCAGGGGTTGTATTATTGTGAACACCCCCTTTTCTACTTTTTTACTAATAGCCCAATTTCATAGCCTTAAGAGTGTGCATATCATGAATGCTTGGTCTTGGATTTGTGAGAATCTACTGAATCTACTGGTACCTTGTTTCCCATGTAACAATAAGAAATATACTCAAAACCTGGATTAATCTTTTTAATCACATAGCACTACTATTATTCTGAACACTACTGTGTGTGTGTGTGTGTGTGTGTGTGTGTGTGTGTGTGTGTGTGTGTGTGTGTGTGTGTGTGTGTGTGTGTGTGTGTGTGTGTGTGTGTGTGTGTGTGTGTGTGTGTGTGTGTGTGTGTGTGTGTGTGTGTGTGTGTGTGTCCTGGTAGTCAGGAGGATATAAGCCCGGCTTGTGCAGACAAAATAAGATATTAGCACATTTATTGCATGTATGATGCAGGGTGACTAATGATGCTCTTCCTGATTTATTTAAAAAATGTCCAAGAAGTCTATTATTTTATTATACTTTATTATTATTTTAGAGTGAAAAAACATTCACTCTAGATGTATTAATAATCCTGCAGACAAAGTTTCACTCTTATTATTTTAGGGTTGTGATTAATAAGTAAGAATCTGTGTGTGTACTTGGTGTTTCCATGTGATGCTGTGTGACATTATGTGCCGCTGTTCTTTGTTCTGCACATTTATGTTGATTTGAGTACAGCTGAGTGTAAATTGGCAAAAGCAACTTTCCAGATTGAATCAAACATTACAAGGCAGCATACAGGTGTTTACAGCAGGGGCGCCTACCTACACGGCACACACTTAAACCCACTGCTGAAGCAAATTTATTTATTATTTTGTAATGCCAGTCACATTTATGTATTTTTTTTTTATGGATTTGTGACATGTTTTTGGGAAAATAAGACATATTTGCAAGACATTCAGTTTCTAAGCCATGTTCACGATGCTTAATTTGGATTATGACAATTTTGTTCCATTAAAAACTTTCACTTATGGATTACTTTATGTCCTTATGAGGGTCTATTATATGTTTTGCTGCTAATTAAAAAAATTAAATTACAAGATCCTGTTATCTTTGTTTTATTCTTTATCCAAATTCAAGCAAGGTCTTTGGCAAATGTGCTCATTTGTTGTGTGTGTGTGTGTGTGTGTGGGGTGGGGGGGTGGCGAGCAAAATGTACTCATTATGTCCAAGGATGTAATAAAATCAATGGACAAATAAATAAATATTTGTCTGTCTGTTAGGATTACGTCAAAACTACTGCACAGATTTTTTTTTATTTTTTTTTTTTAATAAATTTGCACCACAGATAGATATTAGTGCATGGAAGAGTCCATAGAATTTTGGAGGTGATCAGGATTGGCAGACATCAGAAATCTTGAATTGGTCTTGTTTCTGTTTTTATTTACATTTTTCATAAGTATACAAATGGTGGCCAAGTGGTTAATGCACTTGGTTTCAGTGCAGAAGGTTCCAGGTTCAAATCCCACCCCTGCCACATTTCTCCATGTAATTTGGAGTTGCGTCAGGAAGGGCATCCGGCGTAAAACCTGTGCCAATTCAACATGCAGATCCACCTTGGATTTGCTGTGGCGACCCCGAGTGCAAACAAGGGAGCAGCCAAAGGGACTTACTATACAAATACAATGCTGCAGGCTTCTTTTTTGGCCAGTGGGTGTCACTGTGGGGACTCTAGCTTTTTGTTTTGTATTGCTGTGTTTCCTCAGACTTTCTTCTTGACATCTCTGCCACACGTTCCCCCCCCCCCCCCCCCCCCCTTCTCTCACATCAGCCAGTATTGTTGACATCAACCTGCCCCAGAATCCTGGTCCCGGCGGACATGAGACATGCCATGAAGCTGCTGTTGTTGTAGGCTGTACTAACCATGGTCACATGGTAATAAGTTATCTTTTTTTTTTTGAGCTGCCCAAGAGACAACAGAGAATGAAGATGGATCACACTGGAGTCCTCCAAAGTCCACAACACTTTGTTCTGAACACTTCATCCATAATTAATGTATTTTGCTTATTTTAAAACCAGACCTGTATCAGTAGGGGCATCAGTGATGGAGGTGATGTGTTTCAGAGTTGCTTCAATAGTTTTTGAAATTGAAATAAATTCTGACATTATTGTTATTATATTTTTATTATCCGTCTGCTGCTCTACTTGCCGTGGTGAATCTGTCATCGGTGGAGTCTGAGGAAGCCACATGCATGCACTGATCCAGAATTGTTTTACCTGGCTAGATGAATCCATGTCTGCTCATCCTGGCTTGGTCTTTGTGCAACCAATGAAGCATGGACGAGCTTGTTCTGGATTAGTTAAACTCAGCTCAGTCCTGGATGTCTGAATCCTGCACCGGGCCCCTGGTCAGAAATCCTCTGCAAACAGTCTGTTTACAGAGGATTTCTCTGTAAACAGACTGATTGTCCCGCTCTTGGGTGGAAGGACTGAGTCGGACTTCACCCAAAAGATCATTTTCCTCATCATTATGATTCATTTTTCATTGTTTATCTGTCACTCAAAAGCTGTTGACGAAAATGTGGGTAAAGTTGTTTGAAAGTGAACATAAGTGCTTTGCTGACTTGTCCACACCAGCATTAACTGTGACACCATATGTGTATTTTGCTTTAGTTTTTGTGAGTCTAATTTTATTCATTCATTCACTTGGCGATACCAAGCCCACTAGGAAATGTAATCCCTCAAGTCAATCAATCAATCAATCAGTTTTTTTATATAGCGCCAAATCACAACAAACAGTTGCCCCAAGGCGCTTTATATTGTAAGGCAAGGCCATACAATAATTATGTAAAACCCCAACGGTCAAAAACGACCCCCTGTGAGCAAGCACTTGGCTACAGTGGGAAGGAAAAACTCCCTTTTAACAGGAAGAAACCTCCAGCAGAACCAGGCTCAGGGAGGGGCAGTCTTCTGCTGGGACTGGTTGGGGCTGAGGGAGAGAACCAGGAAAAAGACATGCTGTGGAGGGGAGCAGAGATCAATCACTAATGATTAAATGCAGAGTGGTGCATACAGAGCAAAAAGAGAAAGAAACAGTGCATCATGGGAACCCCCCAGCAGTCTACGTCTATAGCAGCATAACTAAGGGATGGTTCAGGGTCACCTGATCCAGCCCTAACTATAAGCTTTAGCAAAAAGGAAAGTTTTAAGCCTAATCTTAAAAGTAGAGAGGGTGTCTGTCTCCCTGATCTGAATTGGGAGCTGGTTCCACAGGAGAGGAGCCTGAAAGCTGAAGGCTCTGCCTCCCATTCTACTCTTACAAACCCTAGGAACTACAAGTAAGCCTGCAGTCTGAGAGCGAAGCGCTCTATTGGGGTGATATGGTACTACGAGGTCCCTAAGATAAGATGGGACCTGATTATTCAAAACCTTATAAGTAAGAAGAAGAATTTTAAATTCTATTCTAGAATTAACAGGAAGCCAATGAAGAGAGGCCAATATGGGTGAGATATGCTCTCTCCTTCTAGTCCCCGTCAGTACTCTAGCTGCAGCATTTTGAATTAACTGAAGGCTTTTTAGGGAACTTTTAGGACAACCTGATAATAATGAATTACAATAGTCCAGCCTAGAGGAAATAAATGCATGAATTAGTCTTTCAGCATCACTCTGAGACAAGACCTTTCTGATTTTAGAGATATTGCGTAAATGCAAAAAAGCAGTCCTACATATTTGTTTAATATGCGCTTTGAATGACATATCCTGATCAAAAATGACTCCAAGATTTCTCACAGTATCACTAGAGGTCAGGGTAATGCCATCCAGAGTAAGGATCTGGTTAGACACCATGTTTCTAAGATTTGTGGGGCCAAGTACAATAACTTCAGTTTTATCTGAGTTTAAAAGCAGGAAATTAGAGGTCATCCATGTCTTTATGTCTGTAAGACAATCCTGCAGTTTAGCTAATTGGTGTGTGTCCTCTGGCTTCATGGATAGATAAAGCTGGGTATCATCTGCGTAACAATGAAAATTTAAGCAATACCGTCTAATAATACTGCCTAAGGGAAGCATGTATAAAGTGAATAAAATTGGTCCTAGCACAGAACCTTGTGGAACTCCATAATTAACTTTAGTCTGTGAAGAAGATTCCCCATTTACATGAAAATTGTAATCTATTAGACAAATATGATTCAAACCACCGCAGCGCAGTGCCTTTAATACCTATGGCATGCTCTAATCTCTGTAATAAAATTTTATGGTCAACAGTATCAAAAGCAGGTTGCTGCTTTTGATACTGGGGATTTTGGGACATCAACAACATAATGAACAAAGGCTGTGAATATTTATGCACACGTGATTTCTTAGTTTTTTATTTTTAATAAATTTGCAAAAACATAAACAAAAAAAACTTTTTTCATGTCTTATGGGGTGTTGTAAGTAGAACTTCGAGGGGAAAAATGAATTTACTCCATACTGGAATAAGGCTGTAATATAACAAAATGTGGAAAAAGTGAAGTGCTGTGAATACTTTCTGGATGCTCTGTGTAGTAAATCAAATTGTGCTGGTGAAGAGAATCAGTTCTGAACTAAGTAGCAGCTTGTTCTGGTGACACACAGAGCTGCTGCAACACAAAGGGTCAATAAAACAGTAAAAGCAGCACTGAGGTCTAACAGAATAAGCACAGAGATGAGTCCACTGTCCGAGGCCATAAGAAGATCATTTGTAACCTTCACTAATGCTGTTTCTGTACTATGATGATTTCTAAAACCTGACTGAAACTCTTCAAATAGACCATTCCTCTGCAGATGATCAGTTAGCTGTTTTATAACTACCCTTTCAAGAATTTTTGAGAGAAAAGGAAGGTTGGAGATTGGCCTATAATTAGCTAAGATAGCTGGGTCAAGTGATGGCTTTTTAAGTAATGGTTTAATTACTGCCACCTTAAAAGCCTGTGGTACATAGCCAACTAACAAAGATAGATTGATCATATTTAAGATCGAAGCATTAAATAATGGTAGGGCTTCCTTGAGCAGCCTGGTAGGAATGGGGTCTAATAAACATGTTGATGGTTTGGATGAAGTAACTAATGAAAATAACTGACAGAACAATCGGAGAGAAAGAGTCTAACCAAATACCGGCATCACTGAAAGCAGCCAAAGATAACGATACGTCTTTGGGATGGTTATGAGTAATTTTTTCTCTAATAGTTAAAATTTTGTTAGCAAAGAAAGTCATGAAGTCATTACTAGTTAAAGTTAATGGAATACTCAGCTCAATAGAGCTCTGACTCTTTGTCAGCCTGGCTACAGTGCTGAAAAGAAACCTGGGGTTGTTTTCTTCAATTAGTGATGAGTAGAAAAATGTCCTAGCTTTACGGAGGGCTTTTTTATAGAGCAACAGACTCTTTTTCCAGGGTAAGTGAAGATCTTCTAAATTAGTGAGACGCCATTTCCTCTCCAACTTGCGGGTTATCTGCTTTAAGCTACGAGTTTGTGAGTTATACCACGGAGTCAGACACTTCTGATTTAAAGCTCTCTTTTTCAGAGGAGCTACAGCATCCAAAGTTGTCTTCAATGAGGATGTAAAATTATTGACGAGATACTCTATCTCCCTTACAGAGTTTAGGTAGCTACTCTGCACTGTGTTGGTATATGGCATTAGAGAACATAAAGAAGGAATCATATCCTTAAACCTATTTACAGCGCTTTCTATAAGACTTCTAGTGTAATGAAACTTATTCCCCACTGCTGGGTAGTCCATCAGAGTAAATGTAAATGTTATTAAGAAATGATCAGACAGAAGGGAGTTTTCAGGGAATACTGTTAAGTCTTCAATTTCCATACCATAAGTCAGAACAAGATCTAAGATATGATTAAAGTGGTGGGTGGACTCATTTACTTTTTGAGCAAAGCCAATAGAGTCTAATAATAGATTAAATGCAGTGTTGAGGCTGTCATTCTCAGCATCTGTGTGGATGTTAAAATCGCCCACTATAATTATCTTATCTGAGCTAAGCACTAAGTCAGACAAAAGGTCTGAAAATTCACAGAGAAACTCACAGTAACGACCAGGTGGACGATAGATAATAACAAATAAAACTGGTTTTTGGGACTTCCAATTTGGATGGACAAGACTAAGAGACAAGCTATCAAATGAATTAAAGCTCTGTCTGGGTTTTTGATTAATTAATAAGCTGGAATGGAAGATTGCTGCTAATCTTCCGCCCCGGCCCGTGCTACGAGCATTCTGACAGTTAGTGTGACTCGGGGGTGTTGACTCATTTAAACTAACATATTCGTCCTGCTGTAACCAGGTTTCTGTTAGGCAGAATAAATCAATATGTTGATCAATTATTATATCATTTACCAACAGGGACTTAGAAGAGAGATACCTAATGTTTAATAGACCACATTTAACTGTTTTAGTCTGTGGTGCAGTTGAAGGTGCTATATTATTTTTTCTTTATGAATTTTTATGCTTAAATAGATTTTTGCTTGTTATTGGTGGTCTGGGAGCAGGCACCATCTCTACGGGGATGGGGTAATAAGGGGATGGCAGGGGGAGAGAAGCTGCAGAGAGGTGTGTAAGACTACAACTCTGCTTCCTGGTCCCAACCCTGGATAGTCACGGTTTGGAGGATTTAAGAAAATTGGCCAGATTTCTAGAAATGAGAGCTGCTCCATCCAGAGTGGGATGGATGCCGTCTCTCCTAACAAGACCAGGTTTTCCCCAGAAGCTTTGCCAGTTATCTATGAAGCCCACCTCATTTTTTGGACACCACTCAGACAGCCAGCAATTCAAGGAGAACATGCGGCTAAACATGTCACTCCCGGTCCGATTGGGGAGGGGCCCAGAGAAAACTACAGAGTCCGACATTGTTTTTGCAAAGTTACACACCGATTTAATGTTAATTTTAGTGACCTCCGATTGGCGTAACCGGGTGTCATTACTGCCGACGTGAATTACAATCTTACCAAATTTACGCTTAGCCTTAGCCAGCAGTTTCAAATTTCCTTCAATGTCGCCTGCTCTGGCCCCCGGAAGACAATTGACTATGGCTGCTGGTGTCGCTAACTTCACATTTCTCAAAACAGAGTCGCCAATAACCAGAGTTTGATCCTCGGCGGGTGTGTCGTCGAGTGGGGAAAAACAGAGATGTGAACGGGTTGGTGGTGTACACGGGGCTTCTGTTTAGGGCTACGCTTCCTCCTCACAGTCACCCAGTCAGCCTGCTTTCCCGGCTGCTCGGGATCTGCCAGGGGGGAACTAACGGCGGCTAAGCTACCTTGGTCCGCACCGACTACAGTGGCCTGGCTAGCTGTAGAATTTTCCACGGTGCGGAGCCGAGTCTCCAATTCGCCCAGCCTGGCCTCCAAAGCTACGAATAAGCTACACTTATTACAAGTACCGTTACTGCTAAAGGAGGCCGAGGAATAACTAAACATTTCACACCCAGAGCAGAAAAGTGCGGGAGAGACAGGAGAAGCCGCCATGCTAAATCGGCTAAGAGCTAGTAGCTACGCTAACCTAGCGGATTCCTAAAAACACGCAAAGTGAATAATGTGTAAATAATTTAGAGGTGATTCAGCAGAAGGAGTGCTTTAGTTAAGGCACGTAAAGATTACACTGGGAAACAAATCGTAATCTAGATAACTAGATCAATCTAACTGCGCAGATTAAACAGCTAACAGATACAGAAAAACACCGCTGTGCTCCGGAACAGGAAGTGATACAATACCGCAGTGAGAGCCAACCACCAGAGTGGCTCCTGGGTCTTCCCCCGGGTCTCCTCCCGGCTGGACGTGCCTGGTAGGCCTTACTAGGGAGACGACCAGGGAGCATCCTCACCAGATGCCTGAGCCTCTTCAGCTGGCTCCTTTTGATGCAAAGAAGCAGCGGCTCTACTCCGAGTCCCTTCCAGATAGTCAAACTTCTCACCCAATCCAGCAGTGTAAGACCAGATACTCAATGGAAGAATCTTATTTCTGCTGCTTGTATCTGTGATCTTGTTCTTTCGGTCATTACTCAAAGTTCATGACCATAGGACTGTAAATCAAATGATAAATAAAGAGCCTCACCTTCTGGCTCAGCTTCTTCACCACGATTGTCCAATATACTTAAACACCTCCACTTATGGGGCAATAACTCTGACCCACAGGGGACCGTGGTCTCAAATTTGGAAGTGCTGATTCTCATCCCAGTTGCTTCACACTCAGTCTTAAACTGGCCCACTGTGCATTGGAGGTCACTGCTTGATGAAGCCAGCAGAACCACATCATCCACAAAAAGCAGAGCTGCCTGCAACTCTGAGGTCACCAAACTGGACACCCTCCAGTCCCTGACTGCGCCCTGAAATCCCATCCACGAACATCACAAGCAGGTTTGATGACACCCTGGCAGAGTCCAACAGGTCTGATGTGATGCTGAGAATGTGAACACAGCTCCTTTGGTCATATAGAGACCAGATCGTGTGTTGCAATGGTTCTGGTACCTCATACCGTTTTGTGCACCTTTTCCAAGTCCACAAAACACATGTAGACTGGTTGGTCATACTCCCAACACACTAATATCCTTGTGAGGGCGGAGAGCTGCTTCACGGTTCCAGGACGGAACCGTATTATTGCTCCTCCTGAGTCTGATGTTTGACTAACGGTCCAAGTCTCCTCTCTAGTACCCTGACATTTTCTCATTTTGTATTTGCATAATTATTATAAATCTTATCACATCACCAAAAAAGCCCCCGCAAAAAATACTGAAGCTGCCGCTGAGACAGAGCCTCCCTTAGAGAAAAGACCAAACGAAATGCTTGTTTTTCACCAGTAGAAGATAAAATAATCATCAGTGTAACCAGACAGTGAATTATATCTCATCCTAGTCCCAGGTTAGATACTTGCAGCTGTTTTATTTCCACTATTGAATTTCAGCTTCTGCAGCCTCTTGGGAAGAAAAGTAGTGAAGCTGCTGTGCATCCGAAGACTTCCTGCTATTGGCTGCGCACCCACGTGACACTTTGGACAAAACTGGTCCCGTTTTGGAACCAAAGGTTCTCTCTCCGGACACCTGAGTGTTTTGAAGCCGCTGCGCTCCATCCTCACGGCAGACCGCAGACTTTCACTGCACGGAGCCTGCGTGCCTCTTTGGCCAGATGGACTACCACAAACCGGACCAGCTGACGGTACTGGCCGCCTCCGGTTCAACTCCATCAAGGTGACAACTGCAGCGGGTATGAGGACAAACAAAATACCTGCTGAATGTCCTGAATCCGGCACAATTAAAGGAAGTGGCTATTCACACGGCCGCCGTGTCCCTAACTCTCATTTCACTATTTGCACGGCAAGACTCTGGTGGTAAAACCTGGAACTACTTGTATAAACAAACATACTGCATACTGGACACGGCCGCTGTTCGAATAGGGTCGGCCTTTTGCCACTAGAGTCTTGCCGTGCGAATACAGACGGTTTCCCAGTTCTGGATCACCTTTTTTAAAGTCCCGCTATACGGAGCCATAATGCAACTGAATATCTTTTATTGCGTATTGTTGTATTGGGTATTTGGATGTTATCTCGCTGAAAAAGTCTGGATGGTGTAGCCCTTCTACTTAAAGTGTGAAGCCACATTATGTGTGGTACAAATATTTGCCGGAAATGGATCACTTTGCCCGGTTCTGGATCACAACACTGTCACTTTGGGGTCATTCCTGGCATCTGTCTGGAGCCCTTCTAATGCAAAATGATACACACTGTGCCTGAAAATGTGTTTTGAACACAAAATGATATAAATTATACTCATTAAATGAGAATTTACTTAGCTTCGCAAGGCACCGTTATACGTTTTTACAAACAAAAAATAAAATGTGGAGGTGAGATTTCTCTCGAATTAAAAAGTAAAAGCCCCCACATTCATGCCCATTGGTGATGTTGAGATGACCTCCAAAGTCCACACGGCTCACAAGTACTGACACAAGGCTGCTGCTTCAGTGATCCACAACCTCATGAGGTGCGTCGTCGAGATGAGGTTCCTCGCGTAACTGCATATTGTGTGCACTGAAAAAAATTACTTGACAAAGTTTGCTTATTTTGATGGGCAAGTAAATGTATAAATTGTTCATCCGAACGTAGTAATGTATAAAATCTACTCACTATAAAACGATAAGTATTTTTAACCTGGAGTTAGCTTATTTAGATTTTCTGTATTTTACGTTAGGAGCATAAATGTATGTATACGAGGTCTATTAGAAAAGTATCCGACCTTATTTTTTTCAAAAACCATATGGATTTGAATCACGTGTGATTGCGTCAGCCAAGCTTGAACCTTCGCGCGCATGCGTGAGTTTTTTTACGCCTGTCGGTTGCGTCATTCGCCTGTGAGCAGGCTTTGAGGGAGGAGTGGTCCACCCCTCTCGTCGTTTTTTTTCATCGTTTATGAATGGCTCAGAGACTGTCGCTTTGCTTGATCAAAATGTCGGTGATTTTTCCATCGAGTGATTATCCGAGAAATTGTGGATGTGCCTGGACATGCCTGTGAGGCTTCATCACGGCGTTGCTTTGCGCCATGCGGCACCGCGCGAAGCCTCCACTCCTCTTTCCATGACAAAAATTCCTGTAACAGTGGAATGTGCCGTTCATTTCCAAACTGGACGCTGTGTTTTATCTGGGACGTCGTCTGACTAGCACAGGAATTGTGAAAAGACGTGGACATCAGCACTTTTTCGGCACATTGAGACAGACGTACGGAGGTGCCACATGGCGCAAAGCAACGCCGTGATGAAGCCTCACAGGACATGTTCTGGCATGTCCAGGCACATCCACAATTTCTCAGATAATCACTTGAGGGAAAAACCACTGACAGCTGTCTGAACGCCATCTCAAAGCCGTCCTCTGAGACCAAAACGGAGGTGGTTTTGTCTCGCTCCAGTAGCGAATCCATCGTGACGCGCGAAGCCTCCGCTCGGCTTTCCTTGTTAAAAATGAAATCTGCCGGAAAATGGTTGTTGTCCAGCTCTTGTGATAACCAGAGAAATTGCACACGATGGTCACGGATCCATACAGCCATCCGTTTAGAAATGAAATGGTCGCTCAGCCTGTCGATGGCGGCTTCGGAGCGCGGCGCACCACCAGTCGCTCTGGGCCGTCCTTAAAGCGACAGTAACAGTCCGTAACCTCTTTGAAGCCCATAAAATTTTCACCAAAAACCATCTGAATTTCTCGAATGGTGTCCACTTTGAAGTCCCTCGCAGTTTCTGAAAAAATTTTAATCAAGCAAAGCGGCAGTCTCTGAGCCATTCCTAAACAATGGAAAAAAAACGACGAGAGGGGTGGACCACTCCTCACTCAAAGCCTGCTCACAGGCGAATGATGCAACCGACAGGCGTGAAAAAACTCACGCATGCGCACGAAGGTTCAAGCTTGGCTGACGCAATCACACATGATTCAAATCCATATGGTTTTTGAAAAAAATAAGGTCGGATACTTTTCTAATAGAACTCGTATACATACATTTATGCTCCTAACGTAAAATACAGAAAATGCTTTACTTACTAGGCTATAAATACACTGAATACAATTAATAAAAAAAAAAAACTGACGGAAAAAACAAAATGTGCATGCGCATTTGCACGTCGAACGAGTTACATCATCTCCCCATGTGCAGTTGCGCGAGGCACCTCATCTCAACGTTCACCTCATCTCAACGGGAGGTGCGTCGCGCTACTGCGCATGCGCACATTGCTCTACCCCGGACTTGACGTCACCCGTCTAGATGAGGTGCCTCGTGCAACTACACATGGGGAGATGATGTAACTCGCTCGACGTGCAACTGCGCATGCGCATTTTGTTTATTTTTGTTTTTCCGTCAAAGTTTTTTTTTTTTTTTTTTTTTTTATTTTATTAATTGTATTCAGTGTATTTATAGCCTAGTAAGTAAAGCATTTTCTGTATTTTACGTTAGGAGCATAAATGTATGTATATGTATATTTTGCCTGTCGAAATAAGCTAACTCCAGGTTACAAATACTTATTTTATAGTGAGTAGATTTTATACATTACTACATTCGGATGAACAATTTATACATTTACTTGCCCATCAAAATAAGCGAACTTCGTCAAGTAATTTTTTCAGTGCACACAAGTGCAGTTACGCAAAGAACCTCATCTCGACAATGCACCAGCAAATTTTCAGAGATAAAATTGTGCAGCAATTAAACAGCAAGACATACCTAAGTAAGTATTTTCCCACTCTAGAACCAAAAACACCGAATGGCTAACTCACCTTTGCTACGTTTTAGAGATCGTTACTTTGAAACTTGCAGGAATGAGTGAGTCAGAAAAAGCGCGACACGTGTTGTGCCGGATTCAGCACCCCTGCCGTGAAATGCACCCCCTTCGCGGGAACGCGCATTTGAACCTCGTCGCCTTTAAACACATTTAACAGCACAGATACACAGTTTGCGCAGACAAAAACGTACAGAAATCAATATGATCCTTATTCTATGTCAAGTGAACAGAATATGTTCATATTTACGAGCACTAATTAGCTGCTTTTGTTCAGTAGGAACGAAGCGTCTGATATTATCATGTTTATTTTGACGTTTCATTACACGATGGTGTTTGTGTTTATTTGTTTAAATGATTTTAATTTTATTCATTGACGTTTTTCATGAATATGCAGCTTGAATCACTGGGGAACGTTTGAGGACCCTGTTGAAATTAGCGTCCATTCTTATTGTCTGTATATGAGGTCTGTTAAAAAAGTATCGGACCTTTTAATTTTTTTCAAAAACCATATGGATTTGAATCACGTGTGATTGCATCAGCCAAGCTTGAACCTTCGTGCGCATGCTTGAGTTTTTTCACGCCTGTCGGTTGCATCATTCGCCTGTGAGCAGGCTTTGTGTGAGCAGTGGTCCACCCCTCTCGTCAGATTTTTATTGCGAATAAAATGTCTGAATGATTTGGAGCTTTGCTGCATCAATTTTTTCCAGAAACTGTGAGAGACCTCCAGGTGGACACCATTCGGAAAATTCAGATGGCTTTCAGAGACAATTTTATGGGGATTACACAGATTAAGGAGTGCTCCGGCCGGTTTAAAGACCACCCACAGCTGCTGAGAGCACGCTGCGCTCCGAGCGCTGATCAACAGGCTCAAACCCCGCTGAAACAACAAGATAATTTCCAGCGTGAAGGCTTTGTTGATCCGGGACGTCGTCTGACTTTCACAAAAATGACAGAAGACGTGGACATCTGTACTTTTTCAGCACATTCCACTGTTACAGGAGTTTTTTTCATGGAAAGACGAGCGGAGGAATGCGCAACCGTGCCGCTCATGGCGCGGCACAAAAACACCTCCGTGTTGGTCTCACAGGACAGCTTTCAGATGGCTTTCAGACGGATTTCGGTGGCTTTTCAGTCGTGTGACTATCCGAGAAATTGTGGATGAGCCTGGACATGCCAGAACATGTCCTGTGAGGCTTCATCACGGCATTGCTTTGCGCCATGCGGCACCGCCGCGACGCGCGGAATTCCTCCGCTCCTCTTTCCATGACAAAAACTCCTGTAACAGTGGAATGTGCCGTTCTTTTCCAAACTGGACGGTGTGTTGATCCGGGACGTCCTCTGACTAGCACAGGAATTGCGGAAGACGTGTCCCGAATCAACAAAGCCTTCACGTTGGAAATGATCCTGTTGATTCAGCCTGTCGATCGGCGCTCGGAGCGCGGCGTGCTCTCAGTAGCTGTGGGCGGTCTTTAAACCGGCTGGAGCACTCCTTAATCTGTGTAATCCCCATAAAATCTTCCCTGAAAGCCATCTGAATTTTCCGAATGGTGTCCACCTGGAGGTCTCTCACAGTTTCTGGAAAAATTTGATGCAGCAAAGCTCCAAATCATTCAGACATTTATTCGCAATAAAAATCAGGCGAGAGGGGTGGACCACTGCTCACACAAAGCCTGCTCACAGGCGAATCAGGCAACCGACAGGCGTGAAAAAACTTACGCATGCGCACGAAGGTTCAAACTTGGCTGATGCAATCACACGTGATTCAAATCCATATGGTTTTTGAAAAAAATAAAAAGGTCGGATACTTTTCTAACAGACCTCGTATGTATTATGTCTGTATATAATGTCTTAATTTATTCAGAGTATCCTACTCATCATCATCATCAGTATGATGAAAACTATTATTGTTGTGATTAAAAAAAATTGCACACAACACAAAAGTGAAAAGAATGTGTATTTTTGGAAATGTGCGTTAAATATATTTTCTGCATACACTGAACAAAAATAGAAATGCAACACTTTTGTTTTTGCTGTTTTCATGAACTGAACTTAACATTTAAAACTTTTTCTATATGCACAAAAGACCCATTTCTCTCAAATATTGTTCACAAATCTGTTAGTGAGCACTTCTTTGTCAAGCTCATTCATCCCACCTCACAGCTGTGGCATATCAAGATGCTGGTTAGACAGCATGATTATTACACATTTGGGAATCAATCTCACAGCCTTCTGGCTGTGAGGTAACAGCCGTAAGCACAAAGCCACATGCTGCCCATAAATGAATACTCCTATAGTAAACTTTTATTTTCTATATGTATTGCAGTTTTATTATATATAATTATGGGTCCAAGCCAACTCAGCCACATGAGGTGTGCAGCCAGTACATTCTGAGTGCCAGTCCCAAGCCCGGATAAATGAGGAGGGTTGCGTCAGGAAAGGCATCCGGCGTAAAACAAGCCAACCCAACTATGCAAACTAAGAATCAAATTTCCAGACCGGATCGGTCGCGGCCCGGGTTAACGACGTCCGCCACCGGTGCTGTTGCCGAACAGGGTGCCGGTGGCAATTGGGCTACTGCTGGGCGAAGACGACGAAGGAGAGGAGGAGAACGTTTCCACAAATAGCAGCAGAAGAAGAAAACTGGAAGGGTGGAAATGAGAGTGGGGACTTTGAATGTTGGTAGTATGACTGGTAAAGGGAGAGAGCTGGCTGATATGATGGAGAGGAGAAAGGTAGATATATTGCGTGTGCAAGAGACCAAGTGGAAGGGAAGTAAGAGCAGGAGCATCGGCGGTGGGTACAAGTTGTTGTACCATGGTGAGGGCAGGAAGAGAAATGGTGTTGGGGTTATTTTAAAGGAAGAGTATGTTAGAAGTGTGTTGGAGGATAAGCGAGTGTCTGACAGGGTGATGAGTGTGAAGTTGGAAATTGAAGGGGTGATGATGAATATCATCAGTGCATATGCCCCACAGGTAGGCTGTGAGATGGAGAAAGATTTCTGGAGTGTGTAAGATGAGGTGGTGGAGAGTGTGCCCAAGCAAGAAAGAGTGGTGATAGGGGCGGATTTCAATGGACATGTTGGTGAAGGGAACAGAGGTGATGAGGAAGTAATGGGTAGATATGGTATCAAGGATAGGAATGGGGAAGGACAGATGGTAGTTGATTTTGCAAAAAGGATGGAAATGGCTGTGGTGAATACCTACTTTAAGAAAAGGGAGGAGCACAGGGTAACATAAGAGTGGAGGAAGGTGCACACAGGTGGACTACATTCTTTATAGGAAATGCAAGCTAAAAGAAATCAGAGACTGTAAGGTGGTAGCAGGAGAGAGTGTCGTTAGACAGCATAGGATGGTTGTTTGTAGGTTGACTTTAGACGTAAAGAAGAAGAAAAGAGTGAGAGTCTGTTGCTCTATAAAAAAGCCCTCCGTAAAGCTAGGACATCTTACTACTCATCACTAATTGAAGAAAATAAGAACAACCCCAGGATTCTTTTCAGCACTCTAGCAAGGCTGACAAAGAGTCAGAGCTCTACTGAGCCAAGTATTCCTTTAACTTTAACTATTAATGACTTCATGACTTTCTTTGCTAATAAAATTTTAACTATTAGAGGAAAAAATTACTCATAACCATCCCAAAGACATATCATCATCTTTGGCTGCTTTCAGTAATGCTGGTATTTGGTTAGACTCTTTCGCTCCGATTGTTCTGTCTGAGATATTTTCATTAGTTACTTTCTCCAAACCATCAACATGTCTATTCGACCCCATTCCTACCAGGCTGCTCAAGGAAGCCCTACCATTAATTAATGCTTCGATCTTAAATATGATCAATCTATCTTTATTAGTTGGCTATGTACCACAGGCTTTTAAGGTGGCAGTAATTAAACCATTACTTAAAAAGCCATCACTTGACCCAGGTAACTTAGCTAATTATAGGCCAATCTCCAACCTTCCTCTTCTCTCAAAAATTCTTGAAAGGGGAGTTGTAAAACAGCTAACTGATCATCTGCAGAGGAATGGTCTATTTGAAGAGTTTCAGTCAGGTTTTAGAATTCATCATAGTACAGAAACAGCACTAGTGAAGGTTACAAATGATCTTCTTATGGCCTCAGACAGTGGACTCATCTCTGTGCTTGTCCTGTTAGACTTCAGTGCTGCTTTTGATACTGTTGACCATAAAATTTTATTACAGAGATTAGAGCATGCCATAGGTATTAAAGGCACTGCGCTGCGGTGGTTTGAATCATACTTATCTAATAGATTACAATTTGTTCATGTAAATGGGGAGTCTTCTTCACAGACTAAGGTTAATTATGGAGTTCCACAAGGTTCTGTGCTAGGACCAATTTTATTCACTTTATACATGCTTCCCTTGGGCAGTATTATTAGAAAGCATTGCTTAAATTTTCATTGTTACGCAGATGATACCCAGCTTTATCTATCCATGAAGCCACAGGACACACACCAATTAGCTAAACTGCAGGAATGTCTTACAGACATAAAGACATGGATGACCTCTAATTTCCTGCTTTTAAATTCAGATAAAACTGAAGTTATTGTACTTGGCCCCACAAATCTTAGAAACATGGTGTCTAACCAAATCCTTACTCTGGATGGCATTACCCTGACCTCTAGTAATACTGTGAGAAATCTTGGAGTCATTTTTGATCAGGATATGTCATTCAAAGTGCATATTAAACAAATATGTAGGACTGCTTTTTTGCATTTACGCAATATCTCTAAAATCAGAAAGGTCTTGTCTCAGAGTAATGCTGAAAAACTAATTCATGCATTTATTTCCTCTAGGCTGGACAATTGTAATTCATTATCAGGTTGTCCTAAAAGTTCCCTGAAAAGCCTTCAGTTAATTAAAAATGCTGCAGCTAGAGTACTGACGGGGACTAGGAGAGATGCCAAATACAATTTAATGAAGCAAAATATGCACTACGGGTCAAATACTGCTTTCGTCTGTCAATCAAAGTTCAAAAGAAAGGTGACGTGTGGGCAGCCCCGAAGGTAGGAGACGACTATCCAGAGATGAGCCGGGACCCTGCAAGACACCGGAGCTGCCAAATCCCGAGTCCCCAGGTGGCCACTGCTCCCAGCTGTCAGATCCGGTACTGTTGGCAGGGAAAACAAACAGGTTACGGTGGGTGTGTGTACACCCAGCAACAGTCAGCAAAAATACAGTTCCTTCCTGAGGGGAAAAAACCTCCACCTCCAAACACAGGAACTCAGAGTACGTACAGTGCCTTATGTATCACTTAATCAAATCAGAAGTGAGGGGTGGAGACGCCAACACCTCCAACTTTCATAAACTCGGCTACAAGCTGCAAGTGTACAAAAAGGTTAACGACTGCAAAAAGCTCTGCTGCAAAAACGTGTGCGTACGGCACAGACCGGCTGAGTAGTTTATCTGTCAGGTAAGCTGATAACTCCTTAGGGTTTTGATGATTCTCCCAGGCTTTTATTGTTGTGATGGTGATGATGATGATGACTGACAGCTGTCAGTGTCCGCGCACCTGGAGCTCCTGTGAGGCGACTGCGCCCTCTGGTGCCTGAAGCCCAACATCAGGCAGGGCGCCCTCTGGTGTTGGGCCAGCAGTACCTCCTCTTCGGGCGGCCCACACAACAGGACCCCGCCGCCTCAACGGGCACCTCCTGGTGCCCGACCAGGCTTGTCGGGATGTCGCTGGTAGAAATCAGCCAGGAGGGCCAGATCCAGGATGAAGCTCCTCTTCACCCAGGAGTGTTCTTCGGGTCCGTAACCCTCCCAGTCCACCAGATATTGGAGACCCCGACCCCTCCGGCGAACATCAAGGAACCTGCAGACTGTCCACGCAGGCTCGCCGTCGATGATGCGGGCAGGAGGCGGCGCTGGTCCAGGGGTGCAGAGGTCCGAGGTGAGGTATGGCTTTATTTTAGACACATGGAATATGGGGTGAATCCGCAGTGAAGCTGAAACTCCCAGCTTCACTGCGGCTGGACTGATGACTTTGGTGATGGTAAAGGGTCCAATGTATCTGTCCGTCAACTTAGCTGAGTCCGTGTGCAGAGGAATGTTCTTAGTGGAAAGCCAAACCTCCTGCCCGGGCTGGTATGCGGAGACTGGGGTACGTCGGCGGTCCGCATGGCTCTTCGCTCTCGTCCGGGCTTTCAGAAGGGCAGAGCGGGCTGTTCGCCACACCCGACGGCACCTTCTGAGGTGGGTCTGGACCGAGTGGACCCCGACCTCTCCCTCCACAGCCAGAAACAATGGGGGCTGGTACCCCAAACACACCTCGAATGGGGAGAGGCCGGTTGCTGATGAGATTTGACTATTGTGGGCGTACTCGATCCAGGCCAGCTGTTGACTCCAGGCCGTCGGGTGCGCGGAGGTCACACACCTTAAGGCCTGCTCCAGATCTTGGTTAGCCCGCTCTGCTTGTCAATTAGTCTGAGAGTGGTACCCGGACGAGAGGCTCACGGTGGCCCCCAGTTCCCTACAGAAACTCCTCCAGACTTGCGAGGAGAACTGGGGACCACGGTCTGAGACGATGTTCATGGGGATACCATGCAGACGCATGATGTGGTGGACCAGGAGGTCTGCAGTCTCCTGGGCCATCGGGAGCTTCGGCAGGGCCACAAAGTGGGCTGCCTTGGAGAATCGGTCCACTATCGTCATGATGGTCGTCATTCCCTGGGACACAGGGAGACCCATGACGAAGTCCAGGCCTATATGGGACCAGGGGCGTTGAGGCACCGGCAACGGCTGGAGGAGTCCTCTCTCTGGTTGGTGAACAGCTTTGCCCCTGGCACAGGTGGTGCAGGCCCGGACATACTCCTGAACATCGGCTTCCATTGACGCCCACCAGAATCGCTGCTGGACTACTGCCACGGTTCTTCGCACCGCTTGGAACCGTGACAGAAGTCCAGGACCGCAACTCTTGCGTCTGGTGGGACGTACAGTCTGTTCGATGGTCCACCGCCGGGGTCTGGGTGTCGCATCAGGGCCTCCCTGACGATGTTTTCCACATCCCACGTGAAGGTGGCGACGATAGTGGACTCTGGAATGATGGTGTCAGGTGGATCCGGCAGCTCTGTTCTGACCTCTTCATGCACCCGGGTCAGTGCGTCAGACCGTTGGTTTTTGGTCCCGGGGCGGTATGTTATCCGGAAGTCAAAGCGTCCAAAGAACGGTGACCAACGGGCTTGCCTGGGGTTCAGACGCTTAGCGGTCCGGATGTACTCCAGGTTCCGATGGTCAGTGAAAACCGTGAATGGAACCACAGCTCCCTCCAACAAGTGTCTCCATTCCTCCAGGGCCTCTTTCACCGCCAGTAGCTCCCGATTGCCGACGTCATAGTTCCGTTCTGCTGGGGTCAACCTGCGGGAAAAATAGGCAAAAGGGTGGAGGACCTTATCGGACTCCCCACTCTGGGACAGCACGGCTCCTATCCCTGAGTCAGAGGCATCCACTTCAACAACAAACTGGCGGTTTGGATCGGGCTGAACCAGAACTGGCGCAGTCGAGAACTGGCATTTCAACTCCCTAAACGCGGCTTCGCACCGATCCGACCAGGTGAAGGGGACTTTTGGGGAGGTCAGGGCTGTCAGGGGACCAACCACCTGACTGTAGCCCTTGATGAACCTCGAGGAACTGTTGCAGCTTCCTACGGCTTGCCGGTTGGGGCCAATCTCTCACCACCGCTACCTTGGCCGGATCGGGTGCGACGGAGTTGGAGATGATGAACCCCAGGAAGGACAAAGAAGTGGAACTCGCACTTCTCGCCCTTCACAAACAGCCGGTTCTCCAACAATCGCTGCAGGACCTGACATACATGCTTCACATGGGTCTCAGGATCCGGGGAGAAGATGAGGATATCGTCCAGGTATACAAAGATGAACCGATGCAGGAAGTCCCACAAGACGTCATTTACCAATGCTTGGAATGTCGCGGGGGCGTTGGTGAGGCCGAACGGCATAACCAGGTACTCAAAGTGACCTAACGGGGTGTTAAATGCCGTCTTCCATTCGTCTCCCTTCCGGATCCGAACCAGGTGATAATTCCTAAGATCCAGCTTCGTGAATATTTTGGCTCCATGCAGGGGTGTGAACACTGAATCCAATAGGGGCAACGGGTATCGGTTGCGAACCATAATCTCGTTCATCCCTCTATAATCAATGCATGGACAAAAAAGAAACCAGCACCTAACGGGGAGGAAGAGTTCTGAATTAACCCGGCAGCTAAAGAGTCCCGGATGTAGGTCTCCACTGATTCGCGCTCAGGGCGTGAGAGGTTGTACAGTCTACTGATCAAATCAATGGCACAATTATACGGCCGGTGCGGGGGAAGGGTGAGCACCAGATCTTTGCTGAAAACATCAGCAAGATCATGGTACTCGGTCGGCAGCGCCGTAAGATTGGAGGGAACACGGACCTCCTCTTTAGCAGTCGCACCGGGTGGGACTGAGGATCTTAGACACTCCCGGTGGCAGGTTTCGCTCCATTGAGCCACAACCCCAGTCGGTCAATCAATTCGGGGATTGTGCTTACTCGTCAATGGGTAACCCAAAATAATCCTGGAGGTAGAAGGTGTTACAAAGAACACAATCTCCTCCCTGTGATTTCCAGACACAACCAGTGTCCTTCAATGGAGAAGGAAGGGCCAGTAGAGGGAGCCCTACTTCCTTAGCCCATCTGCTATCAAGCATATTCCCTTCTGACCCCGTGTCGATGAGTGCTGGGGCATGAAGGGTTAAATCCCCACATAGGATCATAACTGGGACTCGTGCGGATTTTCGTGCATTCCCCGTGTGTGTGTTATGACCCACCCTTAGCCCAGTCTCTAAAGGCGAGTGTTGGTGCTTTGACCACTTGGGGCAATTCTTCTGCAAATGCAAATGCTCACTCGAGCCGCAGACAACACACTCTCCGCGGGCCAGCCTCCTTTGTCTGTTGGCTGATTTCATTTTCGCCCTGCTCGTGTCCATAGCTTCGTCAGCAGGGGGAGCTGTCGTCATGCGGAGCACTCTGGCTTTGGAGCGGGGGGAAGACGGCGCTGTTTCGGACCCGGAAGGGGAGGGACGGCTCGTACCCGGTCACGCCCTTCATCTCGCTCCTGTCGCCGTTCCTCTAATCGGTTGTCTAACCGTATAACGAGATCAATAAGCCCGTCCAATTCCCGTGGCTCATCCTTAGCCACCAGGTGCTCCTTAAGGACCGGAGACAGTCCATTTACAAAGGCAGCGCGGAGCGCTACCATATTCCAGCCGGCTCCCGCTGCCGCGATGCTGAAGTCGACTGCATACTCAGCGGCACTCCGACGCCCCTGTCGAATTGACAGCACCACGTTAGAAGCAGTTTCGCCTCGATTCGGGTGATCAAACACCTGTCTGAACTCCCTCATAAACTCAGTGTATGTCGTTAGAAGCCGTGAACTCTGTTCCCAAAGCGCCGTAGCCCAGGCACGTGCCTTACCGCGAAGCAAATTAACAACATAAGCCACCCGGCTGGAGTCTGACGCGTACATTGCGGGACGTTGTGCGAAGACGAGCGAGCACTGCATTAAGTAGTCCGCACACGTCTCAACACAACACTCCGTACGGCTCCGGGGGGCTAATGTATGCTTCAGGGGACGGGGGGAGGGTTTGTTGAATGACCACTGGAGGGTCTCCGTTCAGCAACAGGTCCGCAGGAGGAGGAGCAGCAGCCGCGCCCTGTGCGTGCGCTTCCACCTGAGCGGTGAGAGCCTCCATCCTATGATCGAGCAGTATGTTCTGCTCGGTCACCTAATCCAGCCGAGCAATGAGGGTGGTTAATATTTGCTGCAACTTACCCAAACTGCCTCCTGCTGGAGCCTGTGCATCTTGCGTCTCCAGCTTCCACAAACCCAGCTCCAAGCTGCGAGCATACCAAAGGTTACGACTGCAAAAATCAGTAGCAATAAATGTGCGAACAGCACAAAGCGGCTGAGTAGGTTACCTGTCGGGTAAGCTGATAACTCTGCAGGGTTCTGATGATTCTCCCAGGCTTTTATTGTGGTGGTGATGATGATGATGACTGACAGCTGTCAGTGTTGGCACACCTGGAGCTCCTGCAAGGCGACTGCACCCTCTGGTGCCTGAAGCCCGACATCAGGCAGGGCGCCCTCTGGTGTTGGGCCAGCAGTACCTCCTCTTCGGTCGGCCCACACAACAGGATCAGGTGACCCTGAACCATCCCTTAGTTATGCTGCTATAGACTTAGACTGCTGGGGGGTTCCCATGATGCACTGAGTGTTTCTTTCTCTTTTTACTCTGTATGCACCACTCTGCATTTAATCATTATTGATTGATCTCTGCTCCCCTCCACAGCATGTCTTTTTCCTGATTCTCTCCCCTCAGCCCCAACCAGTCCCAGCAGAAGACTGCCCCTCCCTGAGCCTGGTTCTGCTGGAGTAATTTTTAAAAATTACTGGAGAATTTTTGATTGTTTATATTTTCAGTAGCATCAAAGGCATAAGGTGTAGTGACACAAAATTTACTGCACAAAAAATTTTAAAATGACTTTTTCCCAAAGTGAGTGTTGTAGTATAATCAGCAGGACACCACTGTTGTGTGCAGTGAATTTTGTGACACTACACCAAATGACTTTGATGCTATTGAAAATAAAACAATCAAAAATTGTCCTAAATTTTTGAAAATGACTTTTTCCCCAAAGTGAGTGTTGTAGTATAAGCAGCAGGACACCCCTGTTGTGTGCAGTAAATTTTGTGTCACTACACCTTATGACTTTGATGCTATTGAAAAATCTTGGAGTTATTTTTGATCAGGATATGTCATTCAAAGCGCATATTAAACAAATATGTAGGACTGCCTTTTTGCATTTACGCAATATTTCTAAAATCAGAAAGGTCTTGTCTCAGAGTGATGCTGAAAAACTAATTCATGCATTTATTTCCTCTAGGCTGGACTATTGTAATTCATTATTATCAGGTTGTCCTAAAAGTTCCCTAAAAAGCCTTCAGTTGGTTCAGAATGCTGCAGCTAGAGTACTGATGGGGACTAGAAGGAGAGAGCATATCTCACCCGTGTTGGCCTCTCTTCATTGGCTTCCTGTTAATTCTAGAATAGAATTTAAAATTCTTCTTCTTACTTATAAGGTTTTGAATAATCAGGTCCCATCTTATCTTAGGGACCTCGTAGTACCATATTACCCCATTAGAGCGCTTCGCTCTCAGACTGCAGGCTTACTTGTAGTTCCTAGGGTTTGTAAGAGTAGAATGGGAGGCAGAGCCTTCAGCTTTCAGGCTCCTCTCCTGTGGAACCAGCTCCCAATTCAGATCAGGGAGACAGACACCCTCTCTACTTTTAAGATTAGGCTTAAAACTTTCCTTTTCGCTAAGGCTTATAGTTAGGGCTGGATCGGGTGACCCTGGACCATCCCTTGGTTATGTTGCTTTAGACGTAGACTGTGGGGGGGTTCCCATGATGCACTGTTTCTTTCTTTTTTTGCTCTGTATGCATCACTCTGCATTTAATCATTAGTGATCGATCTCTGCCCCCCTTCTCGGCATGTCTTTTTCCTGGTTCTTTCCCTCAGCCCCAACCAGTCTCAGCAGAAGACTGCCCCTCCCTGAGCCTGGTTCTGCTGGAGGTTTCTTCCTGTTAAAAGGGAGTTTTTCCTTCCCACTGTGGCCGGGTGCTTGCTCATAGGGGGTCGTTTTGACCGTTGGGGTTTTTCATGGTTGTTGTGTGGCCTTGCCTTGCAGTGTGGAGCGCCTTGGGGCAACTGTTTGTTGTGATTTGGCGCTATATAAGAAAAAAGTTGATTGAAGTTGATTGATTGAAAATTTAAACAATAAAAAATTCTCCAAAATTTTCTAAAATGACTTTTTCCCAAATTGAGTGTTGTAGTATAATCAGCAGGACACCACTGATGTGTGCAGTGAATTTGGTGATATCACTCCTTATTACAATGATTTATTCAATAATTTTCTGGTGTCTTTTTTTTTCCATTTATGCACTTTGTAGACGGTCCCTAAGTTTCTCTGCCGCCTGCCCGTTCAGATCAGTGTTATTTTTTTCTGCTCAGAGGACGGCTCATATGGATAAAAATAAGGTTGTAGCTCGTTGTCTACCTTCCTGAGGTTAGAAACTAGTGGTGTTTGTCTTTCTGCAACGTTTCTCTTAAGATCTACTGAGCCGTGAACTTCGAATCTGTGAATATCTTTCTAACTTTACCTAAGTGGAAAAACAGACGCTTCGTTCCTACTGAGATAACAAAAGCAGCCAATTAGTGCTCGTAAATATGAACATATTCTGTTCACTCCCACATATCTGGACACAACGTGAGATAGAATAAAGATCATATTGATTTGTGTACATTTTTGTCTGCGCAAATTGTGTATCTGTGCTGTTAAATGTTTAAAGGCGACGAGGTTCAAATGCGCGTTCCCGCGAAGGGGGTGCATTTCACGGTAGGTGTGCTGAATCCGGCACAACACCTGTATGTTTTGATTCCTCTGTTGCTCACAAGGATGGCTGGATCCGGTCGAGCTTGTGGTCGTTTGTAGACAAAACATCAGTCTTTCCATTGGTACCAAGTATTAGCTTATTCACGCTGATTATGAGAAACGGCGGCGCAAATACTACAGCAGTGATCCGGAACTGGGCAAGTGACGGTACTGAAATAAGATGGACACGGTTGAATAAAAAAAATAAAATAAAAAATCATCAAAATCAAAAAATATTAAAGGAGTTAAGACATCTTGAATGCAGTATGTTTAAACAAGTAGTTCCAAGTTTTGCCATGAGTCTTGCCGTGCGAATAGCCATGGCCACAATTAAAAGTCTAAACTGCGCACAGCGCGGACTGATACATTTTTACTAAAGAGGACTAATAATTACTTATTAATTTACGCAGCAAGCTTCGTATTTTAACGCCAGAACTACACGTGACACGTGTGGACTGTGGTGGTGTTTGATCTGCACGATCCCAGTCTGTTCGTGCACTTTTTCTCTCTGCGTAAAACGGTGCCAGCGCGAACTGTGCGTAATTACGCACAGATTAGGCTCTTCTAGGGTCAGCCTTATAACGTTTATCAGCTGACTAACGTTCTGTTTCGCAAAATGTACAAACCACGTTGATAAATAATGCTGAATTTAGCGGTTCGGTTATTTATCGTGAACTTTTAAATCTGTTCGGTTATGCAACGGCGGAGGAGCAGCAGGGACCTTATCTGATCCCCTGCAGAACCGGTGGGTAGCCGCTAGATGCCGTTGCGCGTTGTGCACAGATGCGCTTGCGTGTTGCTTTTTTCCTTTTGTTATTTCAGTTTAGTTATTTAATGCCACAAGATTGGTTCAAAATGCTGCAGCCAGACTTTTGACACGAAACAGAAAGTACAACCACATTACACCCATTCTGGCATCCCTTCACTGGCTTCCCTGTCCCAGTGAGATCAGATTTTAAGGTTCTGCTACTAACCTATAAAATTATTCATGGACTGGTACCTCCCTACCTAGCTGACCTAATTAAACCTTACGTACCGGCCCAGGCTTTACGTTCTCAGGGTGCAGGACTACTTTGTGTCCCTAAGGGCCCTCTCCCACTGGGGAGAGGATTAATTGTGCATGAATTGAATATACAAGTTGCTGGCGTTCATTGTTGTCCGCAACAAAAATGGCCAAAAATGACAAATGTTCCAGTATGAATCACGGATATATTAATAATATATAGTAAATATATGATAAACAATCACGGTTATATAACGCATGTAGTGAGGAAACTGATCCAACACATTGAGATTATCACGGCATTATTACTGGTGTATTACGAATGCATCGCGCACGTGTTGTGCCTGCATGGCATCTGCGGTCATAAAAGAAGCGCACTCGGGCTGTCGGCATCACTAGTCACACCAACAATACAGCCTCTGGAGCATTCCCTTACCAAAAAAATAGTACGGATAAGTATATAAAAAGTAAACTAGAAGTATACTTGAAACATACTTGCATATACTACTTTTTGGTAAGGGTTTGCTGGACTTGGACAAGTTGATCACGGAGTTTGTTCATGTTGTCATGCGAGGGTTAACTGTTCATGAGTTTGGGGAGCGGGAGGGGGGAAGCCGCTAGGGGTGTGAGACGGTGTTTTTTTTTTTTTTTTGAGAGCGTCACAGAAAACAGACTTCAGCGTGAGTTGTGGGTAAACAGCAACTCTTCCTTTTGTTGGTGTTAAATAAAACTCCTGGATTGCAGCAGCTACGTCTTTGTGGATCTACACAGCCGGACTGTCACTGACTGGCAGGTATGTCGCTTTCTGCCACATATAGTAAGTTGGGTTTAAGTGACGTGTTTGTTATGCATTCACAGATTGTCCGCAAAGCAGATGTAATAAAAATGCTTTATTCGTGGCCAATCTGTATGCATTCACTACAACATATTTTAGTTTGTGATGTGGACGTGTTAGGCACAATATACGAGGTCTGTTAGAAAAGTATCGGACCTTTTTATTTTTTTCAAAAACCATATGGATTTGAATCACGTGTGACTGCATCAGCCAAGCTTGCACCTTCGTGCACATGCGTGAGTTTTTTCACACCTGTCGGTTGCGTCATTCACCTGTGAGCAGGCTTTGAGTGAGCACTGGTCCACCCCTCTCGTCATTAAGGAAATGTCTGAACGATTTGGAGCTTTACTGCATCAATTTTTTCCTGAAACTGTGAGAGACCTCCAGGTGGACACCATTCGGAAAATTAATATGGCTTTCAGGGACGATTTTATGGGGATTACACAGATTAAGGAGTGCTCCAGCCGGTTTAAAGACCACCCACAGCGTCTGAGAGCGGGGCATGCTCCGAGCGCCAATTGACAGGCTCAAACCCCGCTGAAACAACCAGATCATTTCCAACGTGAAGGCTTTGTTGATCCGGGACGTCGTCTGACTTTCACAAAAAGGCAGAAGGCATGGACATCAGCACTTTTTCGGCACATTCCACTGTTACAGGAGTTTTTTTCATGGAGAAAGAAGCGGATGAATGCGCCACCGTGCCGCTCATGGCGCGGGACAAACCCACCTCCACATTGGTCTCTCAGGACGGCTTTCAGGTGGCTTTCAGACGGCTTCCGGTTGCTTTTCAGTCGTGTGAATATCCGAGAAATTGAGCATGAGCTGGACATGCCCCAACATGTCCTGTGAGGCTTCATCACGGCGTTGCTTTGCGCCATGCGGCTCTGCCGCAACGCGCGGAATTCCTCCGCACGTCTGTCTCAATGTGCTGAAAAAGTGCTGATGTCCATGTCTTCCGCAATTCCTGTGCTAGTCAGACGACATACCGGATCAAGACAGTGTCCAGTTTAGAAATGAATGGCACATTCCACTGTTACAGGAGTTTTGTCATGGAAAGAGGAGCGGAGGAATCCCGCTCGTCGCGGCAGAGCCGCACGGCGCAAAGCAACGCCATGATGAAGCCTCACAGGACATGCTGGGGCATGTCCAGCTCATGCTCAATTTCTCTGATATTCACACGACTGAAAAGCAACCGGAAGCCGCCTGAAAGCCACCTGAAAGCCGTCCTGAGAGACCAACATGGAGGTGGTTTTGTCCCGCGCCATGAGCGGCACGGTGGCGCATTCATCCGCTTCTTTTTCCATGAAAAAAAACTCCTGTAACAGTGGAATGTGCCGAAAAAGTGCTGATGTCCACGCCTTCTGCCTTTTTGTGAAAGTCAGACGACGTCCCGGATCAACAAAGCCTTCACGTTGGAAATGATCTGGTTGTTTCAGCGGGGTTTGAGCCTGTCGATCGGCGCTCGGAGTGCACCGCGCTCTCAGACGCTGTGGGCGGTCTTTAAACCGGCTGAAGCACTCCTTAATCTGTGTAATCCCCATAAAATCGTCCCTGAAAGCCATATTAATTTTCCGAATGGTGTCCACCTGGAGGTCTCTCACAGTTTCAGGAAAAAATTGATGCAGCAAAGCTCCAAATCATTCCACCATTTCCTTAACAACGAGAGGGGTGAACCAGTGCTCACACAAAGCCTGCTCACAGGCGAATGACGCAACCGACAGGCGTGAAAAAGCTCACGCATGCGCACGAAGGTTCAAGCTTGGATGCAATCACACGTGATTCAAATCCATATGGTTTTTGAAAAAAATAAAAAGGTCCCATACTTTTCTAACAGACCTCGTATTCGTCCGTGAATTGTAATGTGAATTATTTCTGTAATTTATGTTTGTATCATGGCCCAAGCAGAAGGTCACCCCTTTGAGTCTGGTCTGCTTGAGGTTTCTTCCTCAGAGGGAGTTTTTCCTTACCACTGTTGCTCTGGGGGTTGGTAAGGTTAGACCTTACCTGTGTGAAGCGCTTTGAGGCAACTCTGTTGTGATTTGGCGCTATATAAATGAAAATAAATTGAAATTGAATTGAAAATTGAAGACACAGCCAATCTGCTCTGTGTGAGCTGGATCCCATCAGATTTCAGAAGTTAAGCAATGTGGGGCCGGGTTAGTACTTGGATGGGAGACCTCTTCAGAACACCAGCAGCTGTGTGTGTTTCTCCAGGTAAAACTAGAGTTGCCATGGGAAGGGCATCTGGCGTAAAACTTGTGCCAAATACCAATGTGTATCTGGCTGTATCCGCTGTGGTGACCCCGTACAACTGGGAGCAGCTGAAAGGGCAACAACAACAACATAATGCTACAACACGTCTCTAGTTATGTAAGTTGAAATAACTTTACAAAGTGATGATACGTAAGGATAGTAGAGAAGCTTGAATCTTCGACTGTACTGGGTTGCTTGACGCAAGGACATTTCACTTCAAATTGCAGAAGCTTCCTCAGCTAAAATTCTTGCTCTGGTAGTCTGACTTCTGTCTTGACTCTTGTAGAGAAGAATAAACAGAAGCCACAAAAGCTGGAGTTTTAAACCTAACCAGACCCCTCCTACCGAGAGGCAGACTGCTATAGGCTAGTGACTAAACAATAGCTCTAATTAGCAACTATTGTGCTCTAGTTAGCACCCTCCTAATAACAGGGCAGCTGTCCCTCCTAATGATGGGACGGACGCTTCTCCTGATAGCTCCCTTGACGACTCTCCTGATGACGTGACTGATTCATTACCATGAACAAAAGACTGAAACTGCTTTGACCTGAGTACCACATTGTAAACAGGGGACAAAGCGTGTCTCAGACCCACTCCCCGGTTAAGGCTGGGTTTCAACTGTTTCACATAGAATGCCTCCTTCACTCCTCTCTCAAACCATTTCTTCTCTCTGGCTAAGATTTTAACTTCCTTGTCCTCAAATGTGTGGTTAGTGTCTTTAAGGTGGAGATGAACTGCAAACTGAGGTCCACTGGCGCCCTCTCTGTGGTGCTGGTATAGCCTTTTGTGTAAAGGTTGCTTAGTCTCACCTATGTAGTGTTCATTACAGTTTTCCTGATATCTGATAGAATACACTACATTGCTCTGTTTGTAACTAGGGATCCTGTCCTTAGGGTGAACTAATTTCTGTCTCAAGGTGTTAACCGGTTTAAAGTAAACTGGGATTTTGTGCTGTCTGAAGATCCTCTGTAGTTTTTCCCCTACTCCTGCTAAATAAGGGAGAGACACTCCTCTTTCTTCTTGTCTCCATCTCCTGTCTATCTGGTCTCTTGGTTCTCTGGGACTTCTGCACTTTGTCCAGGGACCATCGTGGGTACCCACATACTGTGAGGGCTTTCCGGACAAGTTGTGGTTCTTTAGCCCTTCCCTCTGCAGTTGTGGGCACCTGTAGGGCTCTGTGTTGTAGAGTCCTGAGACACGCTTTTGGGTCTGAGACAAGCTTCTGCGATTTGAAGCGAAACCTCCTCGCGTCAAGCAACCCAGTCCAGTCGAAGATTCAAGCTTCTCTACTATGGAAACCACCTGGACAACTGAGAGCCTACACAGAAATGATAGGTAAGGATTAAACAACGAGAAGCCGTGCATTATGGTTTGAATGCACGACGCGAAGCAGAGCTGTGTTCACATTCTCAGCATCACATCAGACCTGTTGGACTCTGTCAGGGTGTCACCAAACCTGCTCGTGATGTTTGTGGATGGGATTTCAAGGCGCAGTCAGGGACTGGAGGGTGTCCAGTTTGGTGACCTCAGAGTTGCAGCTCTGCTCTGGTGTTACTCTTATCTTGGTTGTGTCCAGAGTTTTGTCACAGCGAGCCAAATTTTGCAAAATTTGCAATCAGAAAATACTGTAAACTTTCCTTTCAGATGAATATTTACTGTGAATTCTGTCACCTCGCCGTTGAATCATGCACACACAAAGAAAAAACACCTTAAGGCATCACTCTTAAAGAACTTAAAAGATTAAAATATTACAGATTTCACTGAACCTGTCTAAAATCATCTAAACCTAATGTAATATACTATTGAGAAGTTGCACACATGGCTTAGAAATACTAAATGGGAACTAGAGGTGGACAAATATATGCCACTTTTTCTTTTTTTGTTACCATTTTAGTGTGCCTGTTTCAGATTTGTATATAAATTACATCTGTATTTGTAGGTCTTCAAAGTTTTCATCCATTTCTTCCAAAATAGATAGTAAACAAAACAGATTCCTGAGGGAAGCTTCCAGGGCACTGAGGAAAACAAGCGGCTGTGACTGGGGAACCTGAGCATGTTTGTGCTGCTGTGAAGCTCTAACAGGTGAAGTAACAAAGAGAAACAGATGAAATCTAAGATCTCATATCCATGTCTTCCACCAGAGTGCTGCTATAATTTCATGGTTTTTTTCCTCTGCCAATGAAGTTGGAGGAGATTAATGTTTTCACCCCTGTTTGTTTGTTTGTGAACAGCCTGGAGCCCACCATTTTTCATATATCCCTGTGAAATTTTTACTGAAGAGTCATATCCTGATAGGTAAGAAATTATTGAATTTTCAAGGTCAAAGGGCAAAGTCAGGAAAATCTTGGAATATTGAAAAAAAATCCCTGTCTTTAACATTGAACAAATTTTCAAAAATCCATAAATCTGTCAATAACGATTAAATGTCTTTCATATTGGAGAGTGTTATGTAAGATGTGTCCTTTATCGACTGACAAATCCAGATCTGATCTAGATTGCAGATTTTGTGGCCATTTAAATTCAACATTGAAATCCCCATTTAATGTATATTTTACATGATAGCTCAATCAAATGTGCCCCAATTTGAAAGTGAGGTGCAGACTGACACTCACTATCAGCTGGCAAAGTTTGATCTGGATCAGATCTGGATTGTAGAATTTGTGGGTATTTGAATGTAATATTGAAAAGCCCATTTGATGTACATTTTGCTTTATATCGCTATCAAAAGTGCTTCAGTTACTCTCATTTGTGAAAATGAGGTGCAAACTGGCACCTCTCAATGAACAGACTACGTTTGATCCACATCTGGTCCATGTTGCAGATGTAGCACATGTTTGATTTTAACATTGAAAAGCCCTTTTGATCTATATTATGTATTATATTTTATCTTATGAAAAGCCACTTCTAACAGAACTTTGACCTTGAAAATTTTTTCCAAGGTAAAAATTTGTGGAATTGGAAACTCGTGTAGGTGGAGGCTTATGCTCTACGAACGCGGTGCTCTAGTTTTTTTTTTTTTTTTTTTTCGTAACTATGTCCTTCTTCGTATCGCACCACCACGAAGCTGTAACCGGTGAGGCAACAAATGAACAAAAGCTGCTCCATGCTCAGTTTGTCTAATCACATCCACAAAACCTCATTCATCCTTCAGTGTGTGTGTCTGCCTTGGAAGCTTCCCTCTCCAGGCTGCTTTGCTTAGTATCACTGTGTTGTTAAAGCAAGTCTGCTCTAGACAACATGACCACGCTGTTTCTATTTACTATATTAATTTATTACAGACTCATTTTAATTAACTACAAGCACATATTCAGTGATTCAAGGATGATGCTGTATACAATTCATGCATTTATTTCCTCTAGGCTGGACTATTGTAATTCATTATTATCAGGTTGTCCTAAAAGTTCCCTAAAAAGCCTTCAGTTAATTCAAAATGCTGCAGCTAGAGTACTAACGGGGACTAGAAGGAGAGAGCATATCTCACCCATATTGGCCTCTCTTCATTGGCTTCCTGTTAACTCTAGAATAGAAATTAAAATTCTTCTTCTTACTTATAAGGTTTTGAATAATCAGGTCCCATCTTATCTTAGGGACCTCGTAGTACCATATCACCCCAATAGAGCGCTTCGCTCAGACTGCAGGCTTACTTGTAGTTCCTAGGGTTTGTAAGAGTAGAATGGGAGGCAGAGCCTTCAGCTTTCAGGCTCCTCTCCTGTGGAACCAGCTCCCAATTCAGATCAGGGAGACAGACACCCTCTCTACTTTTAAGATTAGGCTTAAAACTTTCCTTTTTGCTAAAGCTTATAGTTAGGGCTGGATCAGGTGACCCTGAACCATCCTTTAGTTATGCTGCTATAGACGTAGACTGCTGGGGGGTTCCCATGATGCACTGAGTGTTCCTTTCTCTTTTTGCTCTGTATGCACCACTCTGCATTTAATCATTAGTGATTGATCTCTACTCCCCTCCACAGCATGTCTTTTTCCTGGTTCTCTCCCTCAGCCCCAACCAGTCCCAGCAGAAGACTGCCCCTCCCTGAGCCTGGTTCTGCTGGAGGTTTCTTCCTGTTAAAAGGGAGTTTTTCCTTCCCACTGTAGCCAAGTGCTTGCTCACAGGGGGTCGTTTTGACCGTTGGGGTTTTACATAATTATTGTATGGCCTTGCCTTACAATATAAAGCGCCTTGGGGCAACTGTTTGTTGTGATTTGGCGCTATATAAAAAAATTGATTGATTGATTGATTTCTTATAGTGTTTCTTAAAGCCAGAAAGTTGCCATTTGAAATGACTTTAGTTTTGTGTCATGTCTGTGATCTGCTTTTTTTTCTACAAAATTAAACAACTGAATGAACATCCTCCGAGGCCGGTGATTCCATAATTTTTGCCAGGGGTTGTAGAAAAAGCTAAAGCTGGAGATCATAACTACAATTGACTGTGAAATCTGAGTAATCAGTGTGGATTTTCTTTATATGCAACAAAGAAAATCTGAACTCCTACAGTTTTTGTGATTCTGACACTTACTTCTCTGATAAATTACGTATGCAAAGTGCTTTTAATTTAACGGGGAGTTGTAAATGAAAGATTTAAACACTATGCTGCCATTTCTTTCACTTGATGCAGAAGAGGGAGGGCTGGGGAGGAGTGGCCGAGGAGGGAAGACTTGTTTTGTTCCAGAAATGCTGGTGTTAATGTGGCATCCAGTGGCAGAAAAATAATTTATAGCAGTTTTTAACTGAACTTCTCAAATGCATAAAATGATTGTAAACTAATACTGTGTGGTGCTGTGGGTTGTGAATTTCTTGATATGGGTTTTGACTGTTCAATCTGCATGCTGTTATTAGTCTTTCTGCGCCATCGTGTTGTAAAGAAGCTGTTTTTTACTAACAATGTTGATGTCTGTTTTGGTGTGGCACTGCAGAGCTTCTGAAAGATAAATACTTCAAAATACAGATTTTCTCAAATTTGTTGTGTGGGCTGGCCGAAGAGGAGGTATTGCTGGCTCACCACCAGAGGGCGCCCTGCCTGTTGTCGGGTTTCAGGCACCAGAGGGCGCAGTTGCCGCAGGAGTCCACCAGGAGTCCGGAGCTGACAGCTGTCACAAATCTTCCATCATCGCCACCACCCATAAAAGCCTGGGAGAGACATGAGAACTCTGCCGAGTTATCTGCTTACCCTAAAGGTAAACCAACTCAGCCGTTCTGTGCCGTACGCACACGTTTTTTGCATCTGAGCTTTTTGCAGTCGTTAACCTTTTTGTACACTTGCAGCTTAAGCCGAGTTTGTGGAAGTTGGAGGAGTTGGCGTCTCCACTCCTCACTTCAGACTTGATTAAGTGATACATAAGGCACTGCACGTACTCTGTGTTCCTGTGTTTGGAGGTGGAGAATTTTCCCTCAGAAAGGAACTGTATTGTAGCTGATTGTTTACTGGGTGTTCACACACCCACCTTTTCACCTGTGTCTGTTCCTGCCAGCAGTACCGCATCTGACAGCTGGAAGCGGTGGCCACCTAGGGACTCAGGACTTGGCGGCTCCGGTGTATTGCAGGTCTCTGCTGGCGGTGGAACATCGTGGGTCCCGGCTCTTCTCTGGATAGGCGTCTCCTAACCTCGGGCTTGCCCACGCGTCACTGAGTTTTGTGATTGACAGACTAAAAGCATATTTGGTTGTTTGTGCACATTTGCAGAATAAATTATTTATTCGGACTTCCTATTGGCCATTCATTCACGCCCCCTGGCGTGGGTCCGTGTACTTCACTTTCCCAACAAAATTACAGTTTTTACCGATTGCTTACAGCCATTTTGCAAAATTTGGCTCACTGTCTCAAAACTCTATACACAAGCAAGATAAGACACAACACTTATTGTAAAACTCCTCACAGCCAGTGGTGGGCACAGCTAACCAAAAAGTTAGCTTCAATAACAGATAATCAGCTAACTGAAGTTATCTTTTATAAAGCTAAACCGATAAACCATCCAAAAATTTATCGGAAGCTACAGCTAACCGATAACCGATAACTTCTAGTATTGTCTCCGGTATACTTGCAACTACTAACAAGCTGATTTTGGGTTTTAACACCATGATTGCTTCTGGTAGCATCAAAGGCGTCCACAGACCCAAACAATGAGTCAGCACTTCTGTCTTTGAGCGCCCTGCCCTCTGCTGGAAGCTCCTGTTTACTACATAGCTTGCAGCAGATACGCGGTTGAGAGGAGCTGCGAAGCTCAACTCTCTACCCAATGACAGTGTCGCTGTAAGGCGGAGGTCTTGGAAAATAAAGCAGTGCTGACTTATGGACTTACGGGAGACTGAACGCATATGCGTGCACACATACACACAGCAGACAGCAACAGGATTCATGACAGATGACGGAGTAAGTTGCTACAATTTGCACAGCTGTAAGATTTCATATTAAATATAGTTACCCCCGCCAAGGAGGTTATGTTTTTGGTCGTGTTTGTTTGTTTGTCTGTCTGTCAGCAGGATAACTCAGAAGGTTTTGAAATTTTCTGGATGAAATTTTGTGGAGTGGTTGGAAATGACAAGAGGAACAAGTGATTAAATTTTAGCGGGGATCCGGATCACAATCCGGATCCCGATGCTAACGCGTTAGCATGTCTATGGCATTTTCAATGTTAAGTTAGCATTAAGCAGTTGCAGCTGTCATCACGTTCAGGTGCATTTGTTTTCAAATTGTAATATTTCTTACATTTATTTTTGTTTATATATTAATAATCTAATGATTATTATATACAATTTTAGAGAAAGAGAGAAAAAGAAATAGATCACTGTGCCAAGGAGGGAATCTCTTTAGGGTCAGTGACCCCATGATCTTGTTTACAGAAGTGTTTCATATATGTTAAAAAATTCATATATTTGCAATTTAGTTGAATAATAAATTGAATTTTGTCTCTTATTTGTTTTTGTCTATAAGCACATGCAATATCAATATGTGCTCAGATGACAGTAGCTTCTGGGAAAGGTGCAAGTTGCAATAAACTGTGATGCCAAGCGCTAAGGATACATGCTATCCAGTCACAGCAGATGAAACTTTTTTTTACTCCTGAGCAAACATCATTGTTAGACTTTTTAAGGTTAAATTATTCCACAGCGTGTAGATGTTATGGCCTCAGGGACCCCATCCATGGCCTTGGCAGAGGTTTGCACTCTGAGTGCTGAGTGAACTGCGCATCTACGACAAAACATTTAACGTTTAAGTATTTAACTGATTTTAGACTTAGTAAATGTCTGTAACTGTTAAGCTTTGTTTACCACGTCTGCAAAAATATGTTAGCGATCTAAAAATGATCAGACCAAAACTCATCAGAAGATAATTAGTCTGATGATGGTTTTCAAAGTTATTTGAAAAGCTAATCCGATAATGAAAACATTATGTTCGATAATTAGCGGATTAGCGGAACTGTGCCCACCACTGCTCACAGCTGTCAAAATGATACTCTACAGTCAAAACCTAACAATCTCCTCTAAACATGTACACACGGAAATGTTACACACGGGCACCATTTTGAAGCACTTTCACATCAACAGCAACACACCTGATGTGTTTTACACAAAACACTGAAGTAAAAATATTTTTATTTACTTTTTCTCAAACAAAAGCTGGAAGTTACAGTATTTAGCAACAAAAGTGTTATTTCCGTTTTTTTTAACAAAGAAATAGAAATTTCTTACAAATACCTCAAGAAAGACAGAGTACTGTAGGAAGTCTGTTAGAAAAGTATCGGACCTTTTTATTTTTTTCAAAAACCATATGGATTTGAATCACGTGATTGCATCAGCCAAGCTTGAACCTTCGTGCGCATGCGTGAGTTTTTTCACGCCTGGCGGTTGCGTCATTCGCCTGTGAGCAGGCTTTGTGTGAGCACTGGTCCACCCCTCTCGTCGTTAAGGAAATGGCGGAATGATTTGGAGCTTTACTGCATCAATTTTTTCCTGAAACTGTGAGAGACCTCCAGGTGGACACCATTCGGAAAATTAATATGGCTTTCAGGGACGATTTTATGGGGATTACACAGATTAAGGAGTGCTCCAGCCGGTTTAAACACCACCCACAGTGTCTGAGAGCATGGCGCGCTCCGAGCGCCGATAGACAGGCTCAAACCCCGCTGAAACAACCAGATCATTTCCAACGTGAAGGGTTTGTTGATCCGGGACGTCGTCTGACTTTCACAAAAAGGCAGAAGGCATGGACATCAGCACTTTTTCGGCACATTCCACTGTTACAGGAGTTTTTTTCATGGAAAAAGAAGCGGATGAATGCGCCACCGTGCCGCTCATGGCGCGGGACAAAACCACCTCCGTGCTGGTCTCACAGGACGGCTTTCAGGTGGCTTTCAGACGGCTGTCGGTTGCTTTTCAGTCGTGTGAATATCAGAGAAATTGAGCATGAGCTGGACATGCCCCAACATGTCCTGTGAGGCTTCATCATGGCGTTGCTTTGCGCCATGCGGCTGTGCCGCGACGCGCGGGATTCCTCCGCTCCTCTTTCCATGACAAAAACTTCTGTAACAGTGGAATGTGCCGTTCATTTCTAAACTGGATGCTGTCTTGATCCGGTATGTCGTCTGACTAGCACAGGAATTGCGGAAGACGTGGACATCAGCACTTTTTTGGCACATTGAGACAGGCGTGCAGAGGAATTCCGACAGGCGTGAAAAAACTCACGCATGCGCACGAAGGTTCAAGCTTGGCTGATGCAATCACACGTGATTCAAATCCATATGGTTTTCAAAAAAAAAAAAAAAAGGTCTGATACTTTTCTAATAGACCTCGTAGAGTTCAAATTCAAAACACAAATCAAAACAGTGAAAACAAGTGTTTACAATACTGTAGTTTACATACATGGCACGGTAACATCAGAATGGTATCGCGATTGACAGTACTGTCCACTGTGCAGCGGCTGAGCTTTGGGTGGACCCTTTGTCCAGCTTCCCTGAGTGTGAGTCCGTGGTTGATCACATGGTCCACCAAAGTTGCTCAAATTTCATCTGAAACATTCTTTCCTTTTCCTTTTCATTTTCCTTCTTGCTCTGTCTTTGTCCTTGTCCACTTATCTGTCTTTGTCTTCCTCTGCCTCTTTCTCTGGGTCTCATCGCCTCCATGATTGCAGATTTGATAAAATATCTTATTACCTGAGCTCTTTTTATTGAGCTCACTGAGCTCTTTTATTGTATGGCTTTTGCCTTACAATATAAAGCGCCTTGGGGTGACTGTTTGTTGTGATTTGGCGCTATATAAATAAAATTGATTTGATTTTTGTGGTGCCAAAGGTCAGACTGATTGCTGGTGAGTTTTCTGTGTGAGTGTTTTCAGATGTGTGCATAAGTATTTCCAATTTCCAGATGTGTTTTGCATTTTTATTACAGTTTTTCTCAATTGCTAAGACACATTTCTCGAAAGCTGCTCTCCGTTTCTCTAAACCGTGAACACAAAACCCAATTTTCGAACTACATTCACAAAACCCCAGACTCGTCTTGCAAAACCAAACTTTCACCTCAAAACAGTTCAATCTGTGCTCAAAATGGAACTATGTTGTCAAATCATGTCCAGAGTCAATCAAAATTAAAAACAGTACTGAGCAATCTCTAAACGCTACATAGAAAAATAGAAAATACAATGCTCAGGACATGAAGCTGTAGAAATAAATGTTTATTGTTCACTGTAGGCTAAATGCATGTTGCAAAACAAAAACACCTGTGCATTTAGCACCCGAGCTCATTTGAAATGGACAGACGCAAAGTGGAAAAGTGAGCTGTGGTTTGATGTGTCCACATTTTTGGAAATCATGGACATCGTGTCCTCCGGACAAAAGAGGAAAAAGACCATCCAGACTGTTACCAGCACAAAGTTCAAAAGCCAGCATCTGTGATGGTATGGGGGTGTGTTAGTGCCCATGGCATGGGCAACTTACATATCTGTGATGGCATCATCAATGCTGAAAGGTACATCCAGGTTTTGGAGCAAAACAATTTTGCCTCCCATATGCTCCCAGCTACTATCAAGCCGATTTTGAGTTTAAACACCGCCAGAGCTTCTAATAAAATCAAAGGCGATCACACACCCAATCACAGCCAATGAGCCAGTACTTCTGTCTTTGTGCGCTCTGCCCCTGCTGTAGAGAAAGATTATTTACCTTGACAGGATATAGTGGTCCAGCGATGAGGCAGAGGTCTTGAAATGAAAAGCTGGTTTCACTTATGGATTTGCTTTATAAATAAAATTATTCTGGATAGAATAATGACATTAATGTAAACTCTTAAAATGTACAAAGTGATATATAACACAAGAGAGAAAACTAACCCACCTTATGTCACATCAAAGGGTTGGGCCCCCTGATTTACGACCTAAAGGTCAAAGATCTGGTCAAACACTGGGATCCTGCAGACTGTCGGAACTTCAAGGCAGCTTCGGGATCCAAATCACCACCAAATCTGAATTGGCAGCTACACATTTTCCAAAACATGATTAGTGCACTGCAGGGTGAGGAGTTGACATTATTCCACTCCTCTCCCCTTCAGTCCCTCCTCCATTGTCACTTCCTGTACTCGTCCCCACAGTCTCCGATGAGCTCCATGAGGTTCCTGGATCGTCGCGTCACTGCTTCAATGGTGGCCAGCTCATCTGACGTCAGCTTGAGTTCAATGCTGCAGCTACTTAGGCTGTCACTGATGTGCTGCCCCGCCCCCGCAACACCGAGCCGACAGCCAACAATGACCCCGCCCACTGCGGGGCGGTCCAACACGTAACGTGTGGCCACACTGGCCAGCGAGCAGTTGTGCACCTTCGCAACAGCCTCCAGCGTGTAAAGGAGGTCCTGGAAAAGGCTCCACCCTCCCCAGGTGTCAATCATCTCCTTGTACTTCGAAAGGGAGGCGGTGTAGAGCTCTGCACTTGATTTAGGCTCTGCCTTCCCCAGATAACACCCTGACAGAAGACCTCCAGCTGAGAGGAAGAAAGGCAGAGGAGAGAGGACACAAAAATAAAGGGTGGAGAGATAAAGACAGAGGGAGGAAGAAGAAGATGACGTTCTGACATCATGATGTGACAAAACCTGGAGCGACTCACCATTTCCTCTTTTAACAGAAAGCATTAAACAAACCCTCTGCTCCCGTTAAGGTCCCCGTTACCAATAAACAAACCCTCTGTTCCCGTTAAGGTCCCCGTTAACAATAAACCAACCCTCTGCTCCCGTTAAGGTCCCCGTTAACAATAAACCAACCCTCTGCTCCCGTTAAGGTCCCCGTTACCAATAAACAAACCCTCTGTTCCCGTTAAGGTCCCCGTTATCCATATACAAACCCTCTGCTCCCGTTAAGGTCCCCGTTACCAATAAATAAGCCCTCTGCTCCCGTTAAGGTCCCCGTTACCAATAAACAAACCCTCTGCTCCCGTTAAGGTCCCTGTTATCCATATACAAACCCTCTCCTTCCGTTAAGGTCCCTGTTATCCATATACAAACCCTCTTCTCCCGTTAAGGTCCCCTTTACCCATAAACCAACCCTCTGCTCCCGTTAAGGTCCCCGTTACCAATAAATAAGCCCTCTGTTCCCGTTAAGGTCCCCGTTACCAATAAATAAGCCCTCTGTTCCCGTTAAGGTCCCCGTTACCAATAAATAAGCCCTCTGTTCCCGTTAAGGTCCCCGTTATCCATATACAAACACTCTCCTCCCGTTAAGGTCCCCGTTATCCATATACAAACCCTCTTCTCCCGTTAAGGTCCCCGTTATCCATATAAAAAACCCTCTCCTCCCGTTAAGGTCCCCGTTATCCATATACAAACCCTCTCCTCCCGTTAAGGTCCCCGTTATCCATATACAAACATTTGTAACCATTTTTCCCCACTCGGCGACACCAGCAACCATAGTCAATTGTCTTCCGGGGGCCAGAGCAGGCGACATTGAAGGAAATTTGAAACTGCTGGCTAAGGCTAAGCGTAAATTTGGTAAGATTGTAATTCACGTCGGCAGTAATGACACCCGGTTACGCCAATCGGAGGTCACTAAAATTAACATTAAATCGGTGTGTAACTTTGCAAAAACATTGTCGGACTCTGTAGTTTTCTCTGGGCCCCTCCCCAATCGGACCGGGAGTGACATATTTAGCCGCATGTTCTCCTTGAATTGCTGTCTGTCTGAGTGGTGTCCAAAAAATGAGGTGGGCTTCATAGATAATTGGCAAAGCTTCTGGGGAAAACCTGGTCTTGTTAGGAGAGACGGCATCCATCCCACTTTGGATGGAGCAGCTCTCATTTCTAGAAATCTGGCCAATTTTCTTAAATCCTCCTAACTGTGACTATCCAGGGTTGGGACCAGGAAGCAGAGTTGTAGTCTTACACACCTCTCTGCAGCTTCTCTCCCCCTGCCATCCCCTCATTACCCCATCCCCGTAGAGACGGTGCCTGCTCCCAGACCACCAATAACCAGCAAAAATCTATTTAAGCATAAAAATTCAAAAAGAAAAAATAATATAGCACCTTCAACTGCACCACAGACTAAAACAGTTAAATGTGGTCTATTAAACATTAGGTCTCTCTCTTCTAAGTCCCTGTTGGTAAATGATATAATAATTGATCAACATATTGATTTATTCTGCCTAACAGAAACCTGGTTACAGCAGGATGAATATGTTAGTTTAAATGAGTCAACACCCCCGAGTCACACTAACTGTCAGAATGCTCGTAGCACGGGCCGGGGTGGAGGATTAGCAGCAATCTTCCATTCCAGCTTATTAATTAATCAAAAACCCAGACAGAGCTTTAATTCATTTGAAAGCTTGTCTCTTAGTCTTGTCCATCCAAATTGGAAGTCCCAAAAACCAGTTTTATTTATTATCTATCGTCCACCTGGTCGTTACTGTGAGTTTCTCTGTGAATTTTCAGACCTTTTGTCTGACTTAGTGCTTAGCTCAGATAAGATCATTATAGTGGGCGATTTTAACATCCACACAGATGCTGAGAATGACAGCCTCAACACTGCATTTAATCTATTATTAGACTCTATTGGCTTTGCTCAAAAAGTAAATGAGTCCACCCACCACTTTAATCATATCTTAGATCTTGTTCTGACTTATGGTATGGAAATAGAAGATTTAACAGTATTCCCTGAAAACTCCCTTCTGTCTTATCATTTCTTAATAACATTTACATTTACTCTGATGGACTACCCAGCAGTGGGGAATAAGTTTCATTACACTAGAAGTCTTTCAGAAAGCGCTGTAACTAGGTTTAAGGATATGATTCCTTCTTTATGTTCTCTAATGCCATATACCAACACAGTGCAGAGTAGCTACCTAAACTCTGTAAGTGAGATAGAGTATCTCATCAATAGTTTTACATCCTCATTGAAGACAACTTTGGATGCTGTAGCTCCTCTGAAAAAGAGAGCTTTAAATCAGAAGTGTCTGACTCCGTGGTATAACTCACAAACACGTAGCTTAAAGCAGATAACCCGTAAGTTGGAGAGGAAATGGCGTCTCACTAATTTAGAAGATCTTCACTTAGCCTGGAAAAAGAGTCTGTTGCTCTATAAAAAAGCCCTCCGTAAAGCTAGGACATCTTTCTACTCATCACTAATTGAAGAAAATAAGAACAACCCCAGGTTTCTTTTCAGCACTGTAGCCAGGCTGACAAAGAGTCAGAGCTCTATTGAGCTGAGTATTCCATTAACTTTAACTAGTAATGACTTCATGACTTTCTTTGCTAACAAAATTTTAACTATTAGAGAAAAAATTACTCATAACCATCCCAAAGACGTATCGTTATCTTTGGCTGCTTTCAGTGATGCCGGTATTTGGTTAGACTCTTTCTCTCCGATTGTTCTGAGTTATTTTCATTAGTTACTTCATCCAAACCATCAACATGTTTATTAGACCCCATTCCTACCAGGCTGCTCAAGGAAGCCCTACCATTATTTAATGCTTCGATCTTAAATATGATCAATCTGTCTTTGTTAGTTGGCTATGTACCACAGGCTTTTAAGGTGGCAGTAATTAAACCATTACTTAAAAAGCCATCACTTGACCCAGCTATCTTAGCTAATTATAGGCCAATCTCCAACCTTCCTTTTCTCTCAAAAATTCTTGAAAGGGTAGTTGTAAAACAGCTAACTGATCATCTGCAGAGGAATGGTCTATTTGAAGAGTTTCAGTCAGGTTTTAGAATTCATCATAGTACAGAAACAGCATTAGTGAAGGTTACAAATGATCTTCTTATGGCCTCGGACAGTGGACTCATCTCTGTGCTTGTTCTGTTAGACCTCAGTGCTGCTTTTGATACTGTTGACCATAAAATTTTATTACAGAGATTACAGCATGCCATAGGTATTAAAGGCACTGCGCTGCGGTGGTTTGAATCATATTTGTCTAATAGATTACAATTTGTTCATGTAAATGGGGAATCTTCTTCACAGACTAAAGTTAATTATGGAGTTCCACAAGGTTCTGTGCTAGGACCAATTTTATTCACTTTATACATGCTTCCCTTAGGCAGTATTATTAGACGGTATTGCTTAAATTTTCATTGTTACGCAGATGATACCCAGCTTTATCTATCCATGAAGCCAGAGGACACACACCAATTAGCTAAACTGCAGGATTGTCTTACAGACATAAAGACATCGATGACCTCTAATTTCCTGCTTTTAAACTCAGATAAAACTGAAGTTATTGTACTTGGCCCCACAAATCTTAGAAACATGGTGTCTAACCAGATCCTTACTATGGATGGCATTACCCTGACCTCTAGTAATACTGTGAGAAATCTTGGAGTCATTTTTGATCAGGATATGTCATTCAAAGTGAATATTAAACAAATATGTAGGACTGCTTTTTTGCATTTACGCAATATCTCTAAAATCAGAAAGGTCTTGTCTCAGAGTGATGCTGAAAAACTAATTCATGCATTTATTTCCTCTAGGCTGGACTATTGTAATTCATTATTATCAGGTTGTCCTAAAAGTTCCCTAAAAAGCCTTCAGTTAATTCAAAATGCTGCAGCTAGAGTACTGACGGGGACTAGAAGGAGAGAGCATATCTCACCCATATTGGCCTCTCTTCATTGGCTTCCTGTTAATTCTAGAATATAATTTAAAATTCTTCTTCTTACTTATAAGGTTTTGAATAATCAGGTCCCATCTTATCTTAGGGACCTCGTAGTACCATATCACCCCAATAGAGCGCTTCGCTCTCAGACTGCAGGCTTACTTGTAGTTCCTAGGGTTTGTAAGAGTAGAATGGGAGGCAGAGCCTTCAGCTTTCAGGCTCCTCTCCTGTGGAACCAGCTCCCAATTCAGATCAGGGAGACAGACACCCTCTCTACTTTTAAGATTAGGTTTAAAACTTTCCTTTTTGCTAAAGCTTATAGTTAGGGCTGGATCAGGTGACCCTGAACCATCCCTTAGTTATGCTGCTATAGACGTAGACTGCTGGGGGGTTCCCATGATGCACTGTTTCTTTCTCTTTTTGCTCTGTATGCACCACTCTGCATTTAATCATTAGTGATCGATCTCTGCTCGCCTCCACAGCATGTCTTTTTCCTGGTTCTCTCCCTCAGCCCCAACCAGTCCCAGCAGAAGACTGCCCCTCCCTGAGCCTGGTTCTGCTGGAGGTTTCTTCCTGTTAAAAGGGAGTTTTTCCTTCCCACTGTAGCCAAGTGCTTGCTCACAGGGGGTCGTTTTGACCGTTGGGGTTTTACATAATTATTGTATGGCCTTGCCTTACAATATAAAGCGCCTTGGGGCAACTGTTTGTTGTGATTTGGCGCTATATAAAAAAATTGATTGATTGATTGATTGATACAAACCCTCTGCTCCCGTTAAGGTCCCCGTTATCCATATACAAACCCTCTGCTCCCGTTAAGGTCCCCGTTATCATATACAAACCCTCTCCTCCCGTTAAGGTCCCCGTTATCCATATACAAACCCTCTTCTCCTGTTATCGCCCATGTTACCCATAATTCTCCAAACACATCATATCTGATTGTATTTGCAGACGTGACCTCTCACCCAGAGTGCCGTAGGTCAGGAGCTGAATGTCGTTGGCCAGACAGAATGCCTCCATCCTCGCCGCCGGTCGCTGGTCAATCACAGAGTACTGAACCTGTCACAGTTAAAGTCAAAGAAACCACACCAGAATCTCAGCCCTTGTCACAAAATGTTACCGTCATTGATCAGATCTGATTCTTTTCCACCAAACAAACTGACTGCCCAAAACAAGGATTAATAAAACCAAGAGCTTTGGCCCTAAAAATGACTTGACTTTTGACTGTTTGTGCCCTCAACAGAGGTCAGACTGAAAAAAATGACTTATTGTTGTGATGACTTGTTTTTAAAGTAATAACTGTGTAAATCTTGTTGTAGATGTCAGTGAAATTAAAGTGAGTAGAGGAAAAAAATGCATGCGTTCACATGAAGGGAGCCTGTTAAAAGCAGACAGTCTCTGCCACCCCTCATGATCCTCGAGAGACCACCTGTGAGACTCAACGCTGTCGTCCAAACCCTGAAATAATCTCTCCAAAATATCAGGAAGATGATGTTAAAATGTGCACACTGATCTGTCTGAGATTGTTCAGATCAGTAAGTGTATGCCGTGGAAGAAAACAAACAAACCAACAGTTGTGGTGTTGAAAGTGCAAACAGACGGCCCATCAAGGTTTTTTTTTCCTTTTTTGCAATAAATGAGCTGTTCCTTCTCTCAGCTGGATGTCTGGCTGCTTTGTTGTTGTTTGTTTTAGAAACTTGTCATTCTACAGCTGTATGTAACTACAGTTCTAGTTATAAGAGGTGGTTTTACTTGCTGGAGCTCCACGTGGACTAACCTGGTTGCTAGAGATGCGGATTCCCTTGCTGATGATTTCCTCCAGCCGCTGTGTGTCAAAGTTCGTGAGAGCGAGTTCTCCTGAACAAAGAAGAAACTGCATTAAAATTCTGGATCACAGGATGGAACCACAAGAAAATAACCTTTACTCTTATGTGAACGTCATGCTGCATTTAGGGAATTCTTCTGTGTATCCGTCACTGTGGATCTCAACATAGAATTCAAACACACTGAAGACTATGTTGAAATGAAATATTTTAACTTCATGAGTCATCACCGAATGATGTGTTCAGTGACTACACAAGGAGGAGCCTCCACGAGGGAAGCCACCAAAACAACCATGACCATTCTGAAGGAGTTACACGGTTCTGTGGCTGTGATTGGACAAACTACATCACAGAACCTTTGTCTGTCCCTTCACCAGGTATACAGCTTCATGGTGGAACAGAGAAGGATTTTCACACATTATAAATGATCAAATTTCAGCTTGTGTCTCCCATGTGCCTTCTGGCAAACTGTAGCTGGAGTTTCCTGTCTTCTTCAGAAAATTCCTGTTTATTGCTACATTTGTGCACCTTTTTGGGCAGAGACAATAAACTTACATGCTGTTGCTTTAAAGCTACAAACTGCTGTGGTAACGATGATTAGCTTCACAAAGTAATATAAAGCAAGCTGCTCATTGGTCAACAGGAGTCAAATGAACTCATGGATACAACAGATGCACATCAAGAGCACATCGCCCACTTAAAAAGTATGCTGCAAAAATATAAAAGATAAAGGAAATGTACTTAAAATGCAGCTGACAGCAGAGAAATGTGTGAAGATCAGACATTAATCTCTACGGACGTGGTGCGTGTGGGTGAATAATAACGGGAAATGTTATTTTGTGGACGTACGTATGACTCCATCCTGCTGCAGGTCTGACAGGTGTCCCAGTGCGTCCAGGTACCTGGTGTCTCTGTAGTCCCACCAGTGGAACTGAACACAGTCCAGAGTGTCCACCTGCATGCGCGTCATGGAGCGCTGCACTGCCTTCGCCACCAGCTACACACACGCACACGTTTGCATGAACATTTCAGGTCTTTGTAGAATACTGAACTGTGCTGTGGACAACACAATGGTCTCACATGTGTCCTTCTACCTTTCGATCCACTGGTCCTGGTCTTAACACCCACTTGGTCAGACCCTGAAGAGCCGGGACATCACTCGCAGGAGTTCTGGACCGAAGCTACAGACAAAGTCGATAGGGAGTAGGAAAAAAACAACAAACAAACAAAAAAGAGTATTATTAAAAGCAAAAACAACCAACCAAAAAAAAAAAACAAGAGATTATTATTAAATACAAAAACAACCAAACAAACAAAAAACAAGAGAATATTATTAAATACAAAAACAACCATCAACTAAACAACAAAAAAACCCAAGAGAACATTATTAAATATAATAACAACAAAAAACAAGAGAATATTATTAAATACAAAAACAACAACCAACCAAAAAAAACAAGAGATTATTATTAAATACAAAAACAACAAACAAAAAACAAGAGAATATTATTAAATACAAAACAACAACAAAAAACCCCAAGAGAATATTATCCATCCATCCATCCATTTTCTTCCGCTTTATCTGGAGTCGGGTCGCGGGGGCAGCAGCTCAAGCAAAGCCGCCCAGACCTCCCGATCCACACACACCACCTCCAGCTCCTCCAGGGGAACCCCCAGGCGTTCCCAAGCCAGCCGAGAGATGTAGCCCCTCCAGCGTGTCCTGGGTCTTCCCCGGGGCCTCCTCCCAGTGGGACGTGCCCGGAACACCTCTCCAGCGAGGCGTCCAGGGGGCATCCGGAAAAGATGCCCGAGCCACCTCAACTGACTCCTTTCGACGTGGAGGAGCAGCGGCTCGACTCCGAGCTCCTCCCGAGTGACCGAGCTCCTCACCCTATCTCTAAGGGAGCGCCCAGCCACCCTGCGGAGGAAACTCATCTCGACCGCTTGTACTCGCGATCTCGTTCTTTCGGTCATGAGCCAACTCTCATGACCATAGGTGAGGATCGGAATGTAGATCGATCTGTAAATCGAGAGCTTTGCCCCCCTACTCAGCTCTCTCTTCACCACGACGGTCCGATACAGCGACCGCATCACTGCAGATGCTGCACCGATCCGTCTATCGATCTCACGTTCCATCCGTCCCTCACTCGTGAACAAGACCCCGAGATACTTAAACTCCTCCACTTAAGGCAAGGACACTCCACCGACCTGAAGAGGGCAAAGCACCTTTTTCCGGTCAAGAACCATGGCCTTGGATTTGGAGGTGCTGATTTTCATCCCGGACGCTTCACACTCGGCTGCAAACCACCCCAGTGCACGCTGAAGGTCCTGATTTGACGAAGCCAACAGAACCACATCGTCCGCAAACAGCAGAGACGAGATTCTGTGGTTCCCAAACCAGACCCCCTCTACACCCTGGCTGCGCCTCGAAATTCTGTCCATAAAAATAATGAACAGAACCGGTGACAAAGGGTAGCCCTGGCGGAGGCCAACGTGCACTGGAAACAGGTTTGACTTACTACCGGCAATGCGAACCAAGCTCCTGCTGCGGTTGTACAGGGACCGGATAGCCCTTAACAAAGGACCCCGGACCCCGTACTCCCGGAGCACTCCCCACAGGGTGCGCCGAGGGACACGTTCGAATGCCTTCTCCAGATCCACAAAACACATGTGGGCTGGTTGGGCAAACTCCCATGAACCCTCGAGCACCCGATGGAGCGTGTAGAGCTGGTCCAGTGTGCCGCGACCAGGACGAAAACCACACTGCTCCTCCCGAATCCGAGGTTCGACCATCGGTCGAATTCTCCTCTCCAGTACTCTGGAATAGACCTTACCGGGGAGGCTGAGGAGTGTGATCCCCCTATAGTTGGAACACACCCTCCGGTCCCCCTTCTTAAACAGAGGGACCACCACCCCGGTCTGCCAATCCAGAGGCACTGTCCCCGATCACCACGCGATGTTGCAGAGGCGTGTCAGCCAAGACAGCCCCACAACATCCAGAGACTTAAGGTACTCAGGACGGATTTCATCCACCCCAGGAGCCCTGCCACCGAGGAGCTTTCTAACCACCTCGGTGACTTCGGCCTGGGTAATGGATGAGTCCGCCTCCGAGTCCCCAGTCTCTGCTTCCTCTTCGGAAGACGTGACGATGGGATTGAGGAGATCCTCGAAGTACTCCTTCCTCCGCCCGACAACATCCCCAGTCAGGGTCAACAGCTCCCCACCCGCACCGTAAACAGTGCTGGTGGAGAGCTGCTTCCGCCTCCTGAGGCGTCGGACGGTTTGCCAGAATCTCTTCGAGGCCGACCGATAGTCCTCCTCCATAGCCTCCCCGAACTCCTCCCAGAGCCGAGTTTTTGCCTCTGCGACCGCACGGGCTGCGGCACGCTTGGCCTGCCGGTACCTGTCAGCTGCCTCTGGGGTCCCACCTACCAACAAAGATAAGTAGGACTCCTTCTTCAGCTTGATGGCATCCCTTACTTTCGGTGTCCACCACCGGGTTCGGGGATTGCCGCCGCGACAGGCACCAGAGACCTTGCGACCACAGCTACGAGCAGCCGCATCAACAATGGAGGTGGAGAACATGGTCCACTCGGACTCCGTGTCTCCAACCTTCCCCGGGATCTGGGAGAAGCTCTCCTGGAGGTGGGAGTTGAAGACCTCACTGACAGAGGGTTCCGCCAGTCGTTCCCAGCAGACCCTCACGATATGTTTGGGCCTGCCAGGTCTTACCGGCTTCCTACCCTCCCAGCGGATCCAACTCACCACCAGGTGGTGATCAGTCGACAGTTATGCCCCTCTCTTCACTCGAGTGTCCGAGACACGTGGCCGAAGGTCAGATGATATGACTACAAAGTCGATCATCGACCTCCGGCTCAGGGTGTCCTGGTGCCACGTGCACTTATGCTCTTGTGCTCGAACATGGTGTTCGTGATGGACAAACTGTGACTAGCACAGAAGTCCAACAACTGAACGCCACTCGGGTTCAGATCGGGGAGGCCGTGCTTCCCGATCACCCCCCTCCAGGTCTCACTGTCGCCGCCCACGTGGGCGTTGAAATCCCCAGGACAACAATGGAGTCCCCAGTCGGAGCGCTATCTAGTACCCCTCCCAGGGACTCCAGGAAGATCGGGTACTCTGCACTGCCGCTCGGCCCATAGGCGAGACAACGGTGAGAGACCTGTCCCCAACCCGAAGGCGTAGGGACACGACCCTCTCGTTCACCCGAATGAACTCCAACACTTGGCGACTGAGCTGGGGAGCAATAAGCAATGCAACCCCAGCTCTCCGCCTCTCCCCGTGGGCGACACCAGAAAAATGAAGCATCCAGCCCCTCTCCAGGACTTGGGTACCAGAGCCCAAGCTGTGCGTGGAGGTGAGCCCGACTATCTCTAGTCGGTATCTCTCAACCTCCTGCACAAGCTTAGGCTCCTTCCCCCCTAGCGAGGTGACATTCCACGTCCCAACAGCCAGGGGCTGTGAGCATGGACCGGGCCGCCGGGCCACCCACCCTTATATTATTTCAAGAGAATATTATTAAATACAAAAACAACAACCATCAACCAAACAACAGCAATAAAAAAAACCCAAGAGAATATTATTAAATACAAAAACAACAACCATCAACCAAACAACAGCAATAAAAAAAACCCAAGAGAATATTATTAAATACAAAAACAACAACCATCAACCAAACAACAGCAACAAAAAACAAGAGAATAATAATATTAAATATATAAACAACAACCATCAACAACCAAATAACAAAGAGATTATCAAATATAAAAACAAGAGAATGTTAAAAACTAAAAATGACTTAATGGTGCATTTTAGTGGTGAAATTAATCATCAGTTAATTGCTTAATTTATTACACAAACACAATCAGTATTTTTGATAATTATATGTTTAAGGCATTTATGGAGACAGAGTGACAAAGGCAAACGGACAAAGAGACAGACAGAAAAACACAGAAACGGATATCTATTTTGGTTGATTTTTTACAGACAGAGTTTGAACTGAGGCTACATTTTTTAAATAAATTTTAAATACCAATTGAATTTATTAATTAAATCAATGGATAGTTTAGTTGTACATAAATCACTTGTTTGTTTGAGTCAACATGTTGTTTTTTCAGATATATGGTTTGTTTTTTATTCTTTTCATTAATCTTGCTACTTGCTGACCCAAACATTTTTAAATATTAAGTACATAATTAATAAATTATATTTATTGTCGGCTGCATGTGGCTTTTAAATGTCCACAAAACAATTCTGAACTGTTGCCTTCATTTGAACATATTTAGTGAAAGATTACAAAAGCAACTGCTGGTGAGTCAATTTTATATATTAAAAAAAACAAAACAAAAAAAAACATACATTTAAAATATGTTTTATAAAACTCTGTGGAACCACATTAATTGAGACACGAGAAGAAAAACTCTAATTTTGATTATCTAGATGCAGTGCCAGCAGTTAATAATCACTGACTTTAAAGCAGTGTGACAAAGGTTTTTCCTTGTTTATTAAATTTGTATTTTTGTCAATAACAAAACTGCTTTACGATACATCAGCTCCCTCTGGTGGTTTTGGAACCAACATGTACTTATGGAATACAGTTTTTAGAAGACCACATCCATGATGCTGTCTCTCTCACACACACTTTGATCAATAATTTTGCATTTCCTCTGATATGTTGTTACTGGTTCAGTTTTTGAGACCAGCAGAACTCCTGTGTGTGTTTTTACACTTTAAAATCTTAAAATCAATCAACTATTAGCTTTAAAATGTGCTTTTGTTTCCTGCAGCAATTCGAAAACCTGTAGAAGTAGCTTTAAAATATTGCCCAAGATCTGTAACATGCATCCTGATTTTGAAGTGCAGCCCAGCAGGTTATGTTTGTGTCTGTATTTACTGGTCTGTTTCAGCACAACGTCCCACAAACACATGAAAACATTTACATGAAACTCATTGAAGGGTTGTGACAAAGACCATGGATGAATATGTTAAATTTTTGGGAAGCTCTGGTTCACATGAGTGTTTCCTGAATTTCACACAAAACATACACAATCAGTCTCAACAACAATCAAGTACAAATTAACCTGATGTATGTGTGAGTGTAAATAAAAGCACAATGCGTCGTATCGGCAAGTGGTGAAAGAACAAACTATCAGCCTTCTCTCTTCTAATACTATAGATGAGGACAAAATGATTACCCCCCCCCCCCCCATGACATTTAAAGTTTTTTTTTTTTTAACAGAGCCAGCATTTCTCAGCATCTTAGTTTTACTTTGGATTCTTACATTATTTTACTTTACACACAGAAACAAAATTATTTCAACAAACCAAAAAGTACCAGGGTCAAAATTATTATCCCCCTAAGAACTGACCTTTTTATTGACCCACAGCACAGACCAGTGTTGTGCAGTGATGCACTTTAACTTTGTAATGTTGAAAGCTTGTGAAATAAAGTTAAAACTGAGGCTTATCTTCCAGTGTACACACAGTATAAAAATCTCTGAGGTTTTGAGCTGTCAATTGAGAAAACAAAAGAAACCAGCCTAGGCTTGAGAACAAATTGTTGATGCTCACAAAGCAGGAGAAGGAGTTATCACAGTGTCGAGAACTGGAGTGAGAAGTTTCATCAAGAAATTCAAAGAGAGCCACACTGTACAGAACATGTGTGGCAGAGGAAGGAAGGGAAAGCTTTAAAAGACACTGGAAAGAAAGCGAGTGAGAGACACGTCTGAAGACCCCAGAACAACAAGACACTAGTGAGTGACTGAGCCAAGTTAGGAATTGTAGTCTGAAAGAAGACAATCACTTAAACACTGGACAGAAATGGACTGAGAGGTTACAGAACAAGAAAAACTCCACTTCTGCAGAAGAGACAACATCAAGCCAGACTGAAGTACACCAAAGACAACCTGGAGAAACATTATGCATACTGGAAGTGTGACCTTTGGTAATAGAGACACTGCTTATGTTTGGTGATAGAAGTGAGAGAGGCGTCTCACCCAAAGCACACTGTCCCCACAGTGAAACACGGCCGTGGGAGTATTATAATGTGGGGATGCTTCAGTGCGTCTGGATCTGGAAATCTCCGTGTGGAAGCAGTCGTGGAGAAAGAACGATATGTAAAGATTTTGAAAGAAATCTTTGTCTTCCAGTATGACAACAACCAAAAACATCCATCGCTCCTACTGAAGAGCTGCCTCCAGAAGACCAAAGTGAACATTACTGACTGGACCACACAAAGCTCTGACTAGAATCTCATTGAAAATCTATGGGATGAACTGAAGACCAAGGTCCAAGCCAGAAGACCATCAGATCTGGAGGAGCTTGAGAGATTCACCAGAGAAGAATGGGCTGGGATTCCTCAGGAGACATGTCTGAGACCTGTTGAAAACTACAAGAAGTGACTGCTGGCTGTTATCCAGAAAAAAGGGCCACAGAACTGATTATTAGCATCAGAAGGACAAATAATTTTGACCCTGGTAGTTTTGGAGGTTTGTGAAATGATTCTGTTTCTGTGTGCAAAGTAAAATAATGTGAACATCCAAAATAAAATGAAGTTGTTTAGAAATGCTGTGCTGAAAATGTCTTACTCTGTTAAAACAAGCAAACAAACAAACAGCACTTGGGAACATTTTAAAGAAAACCTTACATTTCATAGAGGGGCTGATAATTTTGTCATCTGTATACTAGAGCGGCTCAAACACTGACGTGTGAGGAAAATTAAATGAATTGAATGAATAAAATGTATTTGTAGTGTGAATGTTTGTACCTGGTTATTAAACTGTCCAAATATTTCCTCTGCCGGACCGTAAATGTCAGCCATATCAAATGTGGTGAGACCAGCGTCAACATAGTCCTGCATGGCCTCAACTGGAAAAACAAGAGGACGACATCATAAACAATCCAACAGAAAGAGAGAAGATGTTTTTTAAAATACTGAGCTTTAGTAAACACTGGCTTTTCTGGTCTTGATGTCGTCACTATGGAACCCCAAGTTCATGATTGCCAACCACCCAGGCTAGGGATGTGTATTGATAAGATTTTATCGATATCAATGCCATTATCGATTCTGCTTACCGATCTGATTCCTTATCGATTCCCTTATAGATACATCTTGTGAATTTTCTGTGTACTAAAAGTAGGCATTTACAGGTTTTCTATGTCAACATTTTATTGAGTCTTAAAGTAAATAAATATGAAATTGGTCAATGTATCCTTGATCTCTGGGCATAAATAAAGAACAAAATCTGTAGTTTTTGTCAAAAGCATTTCCTTTCAGACATTTTGGCATGAATGTCTCTCCGTACCTCTGAGTTGAGCTCAACTGGCTGCTGCACGTCAGCGCAGGACGTCTCATTTTGGCAATTTGTTTGTGTTACAACGTTTGGAAAGAGGTGTCAGTTGATTTAAACGGCGTTTCGCTTTGAAGTTATTAATTCCGACTGGACTCTATCCTTCTAACTTGACTTGTCAGGGAGCCGCGCAGCGCTTGGAGCTGTGTGAACAGAACGGAGGACGATTCTCATTTCTTTCTCACAACAAGACAGGAGTCCCAGTTAGTGACTTTAATCCGCACATGTGACTCACGACTGACATATTCAGGGATTAAAGTGGTGAAAAACAAAAAAGCTGAAACCCAAAATGACCCCCCAACACCACGCGCACGAAAATGTTTGAATTCTAGAAGCTCTGAAATACAATCTGGGACTATTATGGAGTTCCACAAGGTTCTGTGCTAGGACCAATTTTATTCACTTTATACATGCTTCCCTTAGGCAGTATTATTAGACGGTATTGCTTAAATTTTCATTGTTACGCAGATGATACCCAGCTTTATCTATCCATGAAGCCAGAGGACACACACCAATTAGCTAAACTGCAGGATTGTCTTACAGACATAAAGACATGGATGACCTCTAATTTCCTACTTTTAAACTCAGATAAAACTGAAGTTATTGTACTTGGCCCCACAAATCTTAGAAACATGGTGTCTAACCAGATCCTTACTGTGGATGGCATTACCCTGACCTCTAGTAATACTGTGAGAAATCTTGGAGTCATTTTTGATCAGGATATGTCATTCAAAGCGCATATTAAACAAATATGTAGGACTGCTTTTTTGCATTTACGCAATATCTCTAAAATCAGAAAGGTCTTGTCTCAGAGTGATGCTGAAAAACTAATTCATGCATTTATTTCCTCTAGGCTGGACTATTGTAATTCATTATTATCAGGTTGTCCTAAAAGTTCCCTAAAAAGCCTTCAGTTAATTCAAAATGCTACAGCTAGAGTACTGACGGGGACTAGAAGGAGAGAGCATATCTCACCCATATTGGCCTCTCTTCATTGGCTTCCTGTTAATTCTAGAATAAAATTTAAAATTCTTCTTCTTACTTATAAGGTTTTGAATAATCAGGTCCCATCTTATCTTAGGGACCTCGTAGTACCATATCACCCCAATAGAGCGCTTCGCTCTCAGACTGCAGGCTTACTTGTAGTTCCTAGGGTTTGTAAGAGTAGAATGGGAGGCAGAGCCTTCAGCTTTCAGGCTCCTCTCCTGTGGAACCAGCTCCCAATTCAGATCAGGGAGACAGACACCCTCTCTACTTTTAAGATTAGGCTTAAAACTTTCCTAAGACAATCCTGCAGTTTAGCTAATTGGTGTGTGTCCTCTGGCTTCATGGATAGATAAAGCTGGGTATCATCTGCGTAACAATGAAAATTTAAGTAATACCGTCTAATAATACTGCCTAAGGGAAGCATATATAAAATGAATAAAATTGGTCCTAGCACAGAACCTTGTGGAACTCCATAATTAACTTTAGTCTGTGAAGAAGATTCCCCATTTACATGAACAAATTGTAATCTATTAGACAAATATGATTCAAACCACCGCAGCGCAGTGCCTTTAATACCTATGGCATGCTCTAATCTCTGTAATAAAATTTTATGGTCAACAGTATCAAAAGCAGCACTGAGGTCTAACAGAACAAGCACAGAGATGAGTCCACTGTCCGAGGCCATAAGAAGATCATTTGTAACCTTCACTAATGCTGTTTCTGTACTATGATGAATTCTAAAACCTGACTGAAACTCTTCAAATAGACCATTCCTCTGCAGATGATCAGTTAGCTGTTTTACAACTACCCTTTCAAGAATTTTTGAGAGAAAAGGAAGGTTGGAGATTGGCCTATAATTAGCTAAGATAGCTGGGTCAAGTGATGGCTTTTTAAGTAATGGTTTAATTACTGCCACCTTAAAAGCCTGTGGTACATAGCCAACTAACAAAGATAGATTGATCATATCCAAGATCGAAGCATTAAACAATGGTAGGGCTTCCTTGAGCAGCCTGGTAGGAATGGGGTCTAATAAACATGTTGATGGTTTGGATGAAGTAACTAATGAAAATAACTCAGACAGAACAATCGGAGAGAAAGAGTCTAACCAAATACCGGCATCACTGAAAGCAGCCAAAGATAACGATACGTCTTTGGGATGGTTATGAGTAATTTTTTCTCTAATAGTTAAAATTTTGTTAGCAAAGAAAGTCATGAAGTCATTACTAGTTAAAGTTAATGGAATATTCAGCTCAATAGAGCTCTGACTCTTTGTCAGCCTGGCTACAGTGCTGAAAAGAAACCTGGGGTTGTTCTTATTTTCTTCAATTAGTGATGAGTAGAAAGATGTCCTAGCTTTACGGAGGGCTTTTTTATAGAGCAACAGACTCTTTTTCCAGGCTAAGTGAAGATCTTCTAAATTAGTGAGACGCCATTTCCTCTCCAACTTACGGGTTATCTGCTTTAAGCTACGAGTTTGTGAGTTATACCACGGAGTCAGACACTTCTGATTTAAAGCTCTCTTTTTCAGAGGAGCTACAGCATCCAAAGTTGTCTTCAATGAGGATGTAAAACTATTGACGAGATACTCTATCTCCCTTACAGAGTTTAGGTAGCTACTCTGCACTGTGTTGGTATATGGCATTAGAGAACATAAAGAAGGAATCATATCCTTAAACCTAGTTACAGCGCTTTCTGAAAGACTTCTAGTGTAATGAAACTTATTCCCTACTGCTGGGTAGTCCATCAGAGTAAATGTAAATGTTATTAAGAAATTATCAGACAAAAGGGAGTTTTCAGGGAATACTGTTAAGTCTTCTATTTCCATACCATAAGTCAGAACAAGATCTAAGATATGATTAAAGTGGTGGGTGGACTCATTTACTTTTTGAGCAAAGCCAATAGAGTCTAATAATAGATTAAATGCAGTGTTGAGGCTGTCATTCTCAGCATCTGTGTGGATGTTAAAATCGCCCACTATAACTATCTTATCTGAGCTAAGCACTAAGTCAGACAAAAGGTCTGAAAAAATAATCAATCAATTCAATCAATTTTATTTATATAGCGCCAAATCACAACAAACAGTTGCCCCAAGGCGCTTTATATTGTAAGGCAAGGCCATACAATAATTACGTAAAAACCCCAACGGTCAAAACGCAAAGACGGTCAAATAACACAAAGAACCAATGAAGCAACGGGTCAGGTCAGTGCTTCATTGCTTCAAGCTTCAAAGAAGAGCCGCGCTGTAGAAACAGTTGATTCCAGACCCTGCAGGGGTTCTGTAATCAATGTAGAGACATGATCATTTTACCGACAAACACTCCGAAAAACAACGGCCACTCTGAAGGACCGATAAGGGAACCATTGAGCAAAAAGGCTACTGATGTCGGTGGATCAAATCATTTCTTAAAGATAACCAAAAAGAACCGGTTCTTGATACCCAACCCCAATCCAGGCAGACTATCACTCCACCCGGTGCAACCAGATGATATGGGGGCCTGTCATTGGCCTTTTGCTGTTGCTGAAGTCGTCAATACTGAGGACCTCAGCATCATCAATGTTGGATCACACTCACAAAAACACGCCACATGATTAAAATGTTGTTTCCTCACAATGCAAGTACACACCGTCTAAGTCTCTCTACATAACCATGTGCTTGACACAAAGTCAATCCAGGGGGGATTCTCCAGAGAACTGGTACTAAAAACATCTAGCTAAAAACAGCTTGCCTTAGGTTAGAGGTTACCATCTAAGTCTCACAACCATACAGTAAAACAGGGAGCACCAGGTCCCTAAAAACGTGGATTGGACATTTGTTCTCCTGCAAAGCTATCATTGCAAAACAAGATGTGACCTCATGACTCCATAAGCGCTTCCCAGGTGTTTCTTGATCTTAAAGTCTGAAGACCCAGAGACATGAACATCTCTGCTGCGATAAGAGAAACTTTCAAGTTTAACACTTTAACCACAAACACAGTTTTGGTGGCTGAGTCCAGAAAGACATCAAAAGCCTGGAACATAACTTTCACCGTCCCAGTGACATCAAATCAAATCAAATCAAATCAAATCAGTTTTATTTATATAGCACCAAATCACAACAAACAGTTGGCCCAAGGTGCTTTATATTGTAAGGCAAAGCATCAATGGGCAGAGAGTAGAGGCCAGGCCGTCATTGTAAATAAGGGCCACTTATCAACTGACCTACCTGGTTAAATAAAAGTTAAATTAAATAAAAAGAAGTAGAACAGAGCTTTAAATTTCATGGAGTTCACATCAGTCAAACCCTTTCATGGTCCATCAACACAACAATGATGGCCAAGAAAAATCTCCAGAGGTTTAATTTCCTGGGCTTGAATGCACACCTTCTAATTCAGTTTCTACACCACCTGTACTATCGAGATCATCATCACTTAATGTATCACAGGATGGGACTCTGACAACAGGAAGGCCATTCAGTGGATCATCAAAACGACTCAGGAGATGTACTAGTTTATGCCGCCTCACAGTGGAAGAAATCTACAGAATGCGTTACCTGCTTTGTCTTTGTCCACAGGCCCGTGTACTCCGGACACCTGCCACATCCCGTTCAAGATCCGGCAGATCTCCAAACCACCGGACAGTCTCACTTTGGGCACACAGGACATCCTGCTGATAGAAGCAAGAAAGAAGCACTTACTTCATAATAAATATCAAACTAGATTCAAGGGTAGAAACTAGTGACCATAGCGGAAGACACACCCCTTTATTAGAATACAAAACTCCTGGAACAAACCTGGTCTTTATGAAACTGATTGCTTGTGGTTGGTGATACTGTTTTGAAAAGGTTTAGTTCATTGTTAGTGTGATTGAGGACAGCAGGAGTTACTGTGCAATAGTAGTCAAAAGTTCTCACTCCCCCAACAGCCAAAAGATACTCTGAACACTCATACTATACTGAGGCTAGAGCCCAGCTTTTTAGCTGAATGGTCAGAGCATCCGCCTCTCATGCTGGAGGTCACACATTTGCGTACCGAGGGGAGCAAAGGGGAGGAGTCACAGCAGGAACACAACGCAGACGAAAGAGTACAGCCGCTACATTGGTGCCGTGACCCGGATGGGAGTGAGGTTCGGGGGAGGGGGTGAGTGTGATTGAGGGCAACTGGAGTCACAGTGCAATATTGGTCAATACGCTTCACCCCCCCCCCCCCCCCCACCAACAGCCAAAGGATGCTCTGGCCACTCAAGGTGGAGACTGGGGTTTTAGCTAACTAGTCAGAGCATCCACCTCCCATGCCAGCGATTGCGAGTTTGCGTCCCAAAGGGGAAGGGGAAGAGGAGAAGAGTCACAACAGAAACAAAGCAGATGAAAGAGAGTACAGCCGCTACATTAGCCTAGCATGGTGGCACAACAGTTAGTTGTCATAGGCCGTGTTTTTGATCCAGTCCAGTTTTCCAGTTTTGGTCTATTTTATAGTCATTCTGATTATTTTCCCTCAGTGTGTGTTATTGTGTGATGTTATCATTAGTCCGCTCATTCTGATGAGTTTCTTGTATTCTTCTGTGTTGTCTTTGGGGTGGGGCTCTAAAAAGGCCACTAGAACATCTCCTTGCTGCCAGACCCTTAAGCCTGGTTCACACAGCAGGATAATTAGGCCGATATCAGACCCGATCTTCTCCTTCCGACAATCTTAAGGACGCCCCGACAATCGTGATGAAGCTAAAGATAATCTTATCAGATATTCCTGCCATGTGCAATGTGTTAAGAGCGCTCTGATCTGCTCAGAAGGACGTGAGGGGCGCTCCAATCGCAAATTGGGGATATTCAACATGTTGGATTTTTTTGACCTGATATCACAGCGCGTGTGGTGTCCTCCGACCAAAACGAGCACGCAGCCTGCTGAATGTGACGTGCAGCCAATCAGAAAGCGAGGTGACGGACGTACGGAGCGGAAAATAAAATCAAAACAGCTGTTTTGACTTGCCAGAAAGTCCGGTGGTTGTGCTGTCTCCACTCCTTTAAAGAACACCTTTTCTTTTTGTATTGTTTTTTTCCCTCTGTTTTAAATAGTCCACAAAGTATCTCCGTTTGTTTACTCTGAAGTCACGTTTAATCTCGAGACATTTTACAAGATTTCCTGTGTGAGCTGTGAATGTTCGTGTGTGAAATCTGTTCGTGTGTGTTGTTGTTGTCCTTACCGTGTGGCTGAACACCACACACTCTACCACCAAACCTGTTAGATCCATGATTTTTTATCTTCACGTGTGTAGTCTCTCAGGTTTTGGAAACCTAAAGATAATTTTAAAATCCTGTCGTGTGAACCAGGCCTAACATTCTGGACTTCTGTTTTTGCTTGAGTGACAAGAGTTTCTGACCTCCTGTTATCTACTCTGGCTGCCTTTCCAGATAAGTTTTTTGCCTGCCCATTTGGACCTTTGTGGTAAGAACACTACTGTTTTTTTTTTCCCTGCTCATTCTGTATTTTTGACCATTCTACTGCGGTAGCGCTTGAAAGACTGTTGTTGTCTATGAACTCTGGCTTTTGAGCTCTGCCTCGCTCTGGATAATTCTCCTGTGTTTTCTCTCAGACAACATGAGATCATTTTGGATTGATTACTGTACTGGACCCAAGCCCAGGTTTTGACCATGTTTCCTGTCTGTCACATTTTGCTGCTGTAGCACAACTTATTGTTGAATAGACAATAAAACCTGTTCAAACAGTTCATCATTGTGGGTCTCTGCACTGGGGTCCAATTGTCCTTGATTCATTAGATTTGTATGTCTGACTCCGAACAAGAGGTTCCCTGATTCAATGCCGCCTATACCCATGAGGGTGGGTAAAGCTGCAGGAATCTGTGGCATAAAACATCTTCAGTTGGGTGTGGAGGCTGTTGGCAAGCAATCTCTGTGTCCATGTGGAAGACGGGTACCATACTAACAGACTGGAAAGAAAGTTAAGATAGTCTGGATGGCATTAACCCGAGGGGTATTACACATCTATTAGACTCCTCAAGTAAGTGTTTGTTTGACACAAAGTCATCCCAGCAGTACCAAAGGATGCACCAATGAGACCTGGTACCAAAGAAATCCAGTCATGTCACTGGTTAGCGTCCAAATTTTACAACAATACAGTAACACAGCAAAAAGCAGGAGGACCCCAAAAACTTGGACCTTCATACCCCTGCAAAGATATCTGCATCCCCAAACACCTCTGTCCAGCAACGTCATGACTCCCTAAGATCCTCCCAGGTGTCTCATGTTAAAGGCCAAGGTAAGTGAATATTCAGTACTTTCACCACATACTGATATTCTGCTGCTGAAACCAGCTTCTCAACTGCACTCAGGTTTCCGATATCCACTGATACCACAAAGATCACAGCATGTCCACAATGTTCAGAAAGCTTCCCTTTCCAACAAAAGCACCTATGTCACTAGTTTCCACATCCTACCTAACATTTACAGTGCATCCAGAAAGCTCTTCATTTTTTCCCACATTTTGTTATATTTCAAAATGGATGAAATTCATTTTTCCCCTCAACATTCTACACACAATACCCCATAATGACAATGTGAAAAAGTGTTTTTTTCAGATTTCACCAATTTATTAAAAATAAAAAAGCTAAGATATCACAAGTACTTCCTATTCACAGCTTTTGCCATGAAGCTCAAAACTGAGCTCAGGTGAATCCTGTTTCCACTGATCATCCTTGAGATGTTTCTACAGCTTAATTGGAGTTCAGCTGGAATAAATTCATTGACTCTACATGATTTGGAAAGACACACACCTGTCTACATATAAGGTCCCACAGTTGACAGTGCATGTCAGAACACAAACCAAGCATGAAGTCAAACGAATTGTCTGTAGAACTCCGAGAGAGGATTGTCTCGAGGCACAAATCTGGGGAAGAGTACAGAAACATTTCTGGTGCTTTGAACGTCCCAATGAGCACAGTGGCCTCCATCATCCATAAATGGAAGATGTTTTGATCCACCAGGACTCTTCCTAGAGCTGGCAGCCTATCTAAACTGAGCAATCAGGGGAGAAGGGCCTTAGTGAGGGAGATGACCAAGAGCCTGATGGTCACTCTGTCAGAGCTCCAGCATTCCTCCTTCAATCATGCTTGAACCCTTGTGCGCATGCGTGAGTTTTTTCATGCGTGTCGGTGACGTCATTTCCCTGTGGGCAGGCCTTGAGTGAGATGTGGTCCCGCCCTCTCAGCTGAATTCCTTTGTTTCACACGCTGCTCGAGACGGCGCGCGTTGCTTTATCAAACTTTTTTCTGGACCTGTGAGGAATATCCGAGTGGACACTATTCGAGAAATTCAGCTGGTTTTCGGTGAAAAGTTTAACGGCTGATGAGAGATTATGGGGTGTTTCTGTCGGTGTAAGGACTTCCCACGGAGCGGGACATCCTGCAGCGCTTCATTCTGGTTGGGGATGAGGGAGAGATCTGGAGAGATCTGAAAATGTCTGTGCACCGATGCTCCCCATCCAACCTGATGGAGCTTGAGAGGTGCTGCAAAGAGGAATGGACAAAACTGCCATCATATTCAAGAAGACTTGAGGCTGTAACTGCTGCTAAAGGAGCATCAACAAAGTATTGAACAAAGTGGTGGTTGAGAATACTTATGTAATGTGTTTTCTTAGTTTTTTTAATGAATTTGCAAAAATAAAATAAAAATAAAAATTTCATTTTGTCATTATGGGGTTTTGTGAGTAGAATTTTGAGGAAAGAAATGAATTTACTCTATTTTCGAATAAAGTTGTAACATAAAATGTGGAAAAATTGAAGCGCTGTAAATATATTCTGGATGCACTGTTTTCATTTTATTTTAACCATGTCAGTCCCATTGAGATCGAGACCTCTTTTACAAGGCAGACCTGGACAATTATAAAGTTTTCAATTCATCCAACCTGCATGTCTTTAAATGTGGGAGGACACCAGAGCAAACACAGGGAAACACACAAACTCCATACAGAAAGGCTACAGGTGGGAATCGAACACATGACCTTCTTGCTGTGAGGCAACAGTGCTAACCACTAAGTCACCGCGCTGCCAGACTGTAGTCCGTGCTAGGGCAGATTTCTCAAAAGGTGCCCAAATAGTACATTGAAAATCATCTGGGGAAAAAACAACAACTTGTATTTTGATCATCAAGCCTCTTTCCATTTGATTACCATTTATCTGAAAATCTAGGGTTTTTTCAATTGATTTCAATTTATTTCCTTTATATAGCGCAAAATCACAACAGAGTTGCCTCAAGGTGATTCACACAGGTAAGGTCTAACCTTACCAACCCCCAGAGCAATAGTGGTAAGGAAAAACTCCCTCTGAGGAAGAAACCTCAAGCAGACCAGACTCAAAGGGGTGACCCTCTGCTTAGGCCATGCTACAAACATAAATTACAGAAATAATTCACAGAACAATTCACGGACGAATATACAAGAATTGCTGTTGGTGCACAGGACAGGAGGATCACCAACACAAACACAACTCCCATCTCTGGATGGAGCTGCACCTTAAACAGAGAAAAAACAGAATCAAATCAAATTAAATCAATTTTATTTCTATAGCGCCAAATCACAACAAACAGTTGCCCCAAGGCGCTTCATATTGCAAGGTAAAAGCCATACAATAATTACAGAAAAACCCCAACGGTCAAAACGACCCTCTATGAGCAAGCACTTGGCGACAGTGGGAAGGAAAAACTCCCTTTTAAGAGGAAGAAACCTCCAGCAGAACCAGGCTCAGGGAGGGGCAGACTTCTGCTGGGACTGGTTGGGGCTGAGGGGAGAGAATCAGGAAAAAGACATGCTGTGGAGGGGAGCAGAGATCAATCACTAATGATTAAATGCAGAGTGGTGCATACAGAGCAAAAAGAGAAAGAAACACTCAGTGCATCATGGGAACCCCCAGCAGTCTAAGTCTATAGCAGCATAACTAAAGGATGGTTCAGGGTCACCTGATCCAGCCCTAACTATAAGCTTTAGCAAAAAGGAAAGTTTTAAGCCTAATCTTAAAAGTAGAGAGGGTGTCTGTCTCCCTGATCCGAATTGGGAGCTGGTTCCACAGGAGAGGAGCCTGAAAGCTGAAGGCTCTGCCTCCCATTCTACTCTTACAAACCCTAGGAACTACAAGTAAGCCTGCAGTCTGAGAGCGAAGCGCTCTATTGGGGTGATATGGTACTATGAGGTCCCTAAGATAAGATGGGACCTGATTATTCAAAACCTTATAAGTAAGAAGAAGAATTTTAAATTCTATTCTAGAATTAACAGGAAGCCAATGAAGAGAGGCCAATATGGGTGAGATATGCTCATACCTTCTAGTCCCCGTCAGTACTCTAGCTGCAGCATTTTGAATTAACTGAAGGCTTTTCAGGGAACTTTTAGGACAACCTGATAATAATGAATTACAATAGTCCAGCCTAGAGGAAATAAATGCATGAATAAGTTTTTCAGCATCACTCTGAGACAAGACCTTTCTAATTTTAGAGATATTGTGCAAATGTAAAAAAGCAGTCCTACATATTTGCTTAATATGCGCATATCCTGATCAAAAATGACTCCAAGATTTCTCACAGTATTGCTAGAGGTCAGGGTAATGCCATCCAGAGTAAGGATCTGGTTAGACACCATGTTTCTAAGATTTGTGGGGCCAAGTACAATAATATCAGTTTTATGTGAATTTAAAAGCAGGAAATTAGAGGTCATCCATGTCTTTATGTCTGTAAGACAATCCTGCAGTTTAACTAATTGGTGTGTGTCCTCTGGCTTCATGGATAGATAAAGCTGGGTATCATCTGCGTAACAATGAAAATTTAAGCAATGCTTTCTAATAATACTGCCTAAGGGAAACATGTATAAAGTGAATAAAATTGGTCCTAGCACAGAACGTTGTGGAACTCCATAATTAACCTTAGTCTGTGAAGAAGACTCCCCATTTACATGAACAAATTGTAATCTATTAGATAAATATGATTCAAACCAGCGCAGCGCAGTGTCTTTAATACTTATGGCATGCTAAAATTTTATGGTCAACAGTATCAAAAGCAGCACTGAGTTCTAACAGGACAAGCACAGAATCAGGCATCAGAAAGACAAAAAATACTGTATAATTTGTCAGCATTAATCAACAAGAAAAACAGAAGAAATACTAAGGTGATCGCCGGCCGCTAGCCCTAAGCTTTACTAAAAGACCCAGAATTTAGGTGAAGTTGAGGCCGCGGCCCGCTCCAATTACTAATAACATGAATTAAAAGAGTAAAAAGCATAAAACAAAACTGCACCAGTATGCCAGCCATATGAAAGCGAAAATAAGTCTGTCTTAATCTGAACTTGAAAGTCTCCACAGAATCTGATTGTTTTATTGACGCAGGGAGACCATTCCACAGAACAGGGGCACGATAAGAGAAAGCTCTGTGACCCGCAGACTTCTTATTCACCTTAGGGACACAAAGTAGTCCTGCACCCTGAGAACGTAAAGCCCAGGCCGGTACGTAAGGTTTAATTAGGTCAGCTAGGTAGGGAGGTGCCAGTCCATGAATAATTTTATAGGTTAGTAGCAGAACCTTAAAATCTGATCTCACTGGGACAGGAAGCCAGTGAAGAGATGCCAAAATGGGTGTAATGTGGTCAAACTTTCTGCTTCATGTCAAAAGTCTGGCTGCAGCATGCTGAACCAATTGGAGACCCCTAATGCTAGACTGCGGTAAACCAGAAAATAGAACATTGCAGTAGTCCAATCTAGAAGAGATGAACGCATGGATCAGGGTCTCAGCATCAGCCATAGACAGGATGGGACGAATCTTCACTATATTTCGCAGGTGGAAGAAAGCAGTCCTAATAATATTTCTAATATGGAGACCAAAGGAAAATGAAGGATCAAAAATTACCCCAAGGTTCCTCACTTTGTCAGTGTGATGTATGACACACGAGCCTAGGCTGAGCGTTAACTGGTCAAATTGATGCCAATGTCTCACTGGACCAAGAACCATCATTTCAGTCTTTTCAGAGTTTAAAAGTAGGAAGTTTCTAGACATCCAACTTCTCACTGATGCAAGGCAATCTTCTAAGGATTTTATGTGAACAAGATTACCAGCAGTTATCGGCATATATAACTGAGTATCATCTGCATAGCAGTGAAAGGTAATCCCAAAATGCTGCAATATGTGCCCAAGGGGTGCTATATAAAGGGAGAAAAGCAGGGGGCCTAAGACAGACCCCTGAGGAACCCCAAATTTCATGTCACTAAGGTTAGAGGTAGTGTTACTGTACAAAATACAGTGAAAACGACTGGTCAAGTATGACGTCAGCCATGCAAGGGCACTCCCAGTAATCCCAAAATGATTTTCCAGCCTATCAAGTAAATATGATGATACACTGTATCAAATGCAGCACTGAGATCTAACAGCAACAGAACCGTAGTGGTGTCCGAATCCATTGTAAGCAGAAGATCATTCACCACTTTAGTGAGAGCCGTTTCTGTGGAATGATATTTTCTAAAAGCAGACTGCAGCGGCTCAAAGAGATTATTCTCAGTAAGATAGTCTACAAGCTGTCGTGACACCACTTTTTCCAGAATTTTAGAGCAAAATGATAGATTTGATATCGGCCAATAGTTTTTCAATACACTAGGGTCAAGATTAGGTTTCTTAAGTAATGGTTTAATCACTGCATATTTGAAACGTTTAGGAACAGATCCAGAGGTTAAAGAAAGATTAATAATTTCCAGCACAATTGGCCCAAGAGTGGGCTACAGGTCCTTAAACAGTTTTGATGGTATAGGATCAAATAAACAGGTTGTGTTTTTTGTTGACGTTACAAGTTTCATCAGCATGTCTAGAGAGCTACCATCAAATTCTGTAAATCTAGGTAATACCTCAGTAGTGGCGCCCACCTCAATAGCAGGGTGTCGTGGCTGGGTTAAGGCATGCTGGGATATGTTCAACCTAATGTTATCTATTTTCTTCTCAAAGTAATCCAGGAAATCTTGTGCTGTAAGAGCAAACTACAGGTGGTTGTCCATGAATAAGTGTTGCCACTGTGTTGAACAAGAACTTTGAGTTATGCTTGTTTTTGTTGATCAAATCAGAGTAATAGGTCCGCTTTGTAGCCAATAGTGCATGCTTATAGTCTAAGATAGCATCACGCCATGCAAGGTGGAATACTCCTAATTGTGAACGACGCCATTTCCGTTCTAGACCTCTTGCTTTATGCTTGAGGTCACGCAGGTAATCACTGAACCAAGGTGACTGCGATTTGGGGGAGCGCGGTTTCAACACAGGTGGTGCAATCATGTCGAGTGTCGTTTTGAGCACTGAGTTTAAACTATCCACTGGTCTGTCTACTGACTGGGTATTTGTCAAAACTGAGGCTAAGACATCAGGCAATCTAGCTTCTAATTCAGTCAGTTTTTTCATTCTAGTTTTTGCTCAGAATACCTATATCTCAGGGTACCTTATTTTTTCTAGCAAAAGAAAGTCTTCTGGTCCATTGTGATCCTGATCTTCAGTCATGATTTGTGCTTCATAGGAATAATAACTGCATTTTAGCAGAATATGTAAGAGTGGAAATGAAACCTTTGACATGGAAATTGGCACAGAGCTCCTGTACTGAGGCAGAACCTCCTGTCCTTGTACGCGAGAGCATCCCCGGCCCTTCTGAAAAGTGACTTCAAAAAGTTGTTCCTACATTTCCAGAGAAATAATTCATATTAACGGAGTGGAAATGAAAAATCACACTCCCCTGTGTCCGTGGTAAAACTTAAATTTTCTCAGGAAGCAATCCACACAAAGTCACGCATTTCCCTGCTGCAGCTGTGGAGGCCAGGGACCATATCTATGAGTTACGCACAGTTGGAGACACTTTCTTAGATGGTAACAGAGCAGAGTGGACTCCTCTGGACATGAGACAAAATGGATTTTTCTGAAATTGTTGTGGGCTGACCTTTACTGTTCTTGTCAACCAGAAGTACCTTCAGCAGGTATTGCTGAAAAATAAAACAGCTTTTTGGGCTTTTTGGACAAAAATTGTGATTCAAGTCCCCATAAGTAAAAGGCCGAGTCTATTCACAAAGGTTCCAAAGCATGAGAGGCCGACAGGAATGCCATGGCTGAAGAACGCAGGCAAGCCAGGATGAACAGAGCTGCCAAACCTCCAACAGACGCCACCATTCCCTGTCCCCAAAGCAGGATCAGTCATCTGTGGACTCACAGAGCCCAACTACCTTCATCGTAGGATGAATAGATGGTCTTTGTCATATCAATGGATAGAGAGACGAGGAAGTAACGCTTTTGCCTTCACCCTCCATCTGTTGAGCTCCAGTGGAAGCTATTTGATAAAGAAATAATCTCAACAGTTTATGGTCTGAGGATCAGGGCTCATTTATAGCGGATCACTTAAAATCATCTCAACTATTTTTCATTCTGGTGCTTGAGGGAGCGCACGCAGTCTGGCGGCACATAAACAGTTCAGATCATTTTTTTATCAAACAGCTGATGGAGGGTGAAGGTAAAAGCAGAGATTTGCGTTACTTCCTTGTGTGAGCGCACACACTTGCACGCACGTTTAGTGACATGTTAGTTTCAAAGTTAGAGTTGTTTAATATTTCGAAGTAAATACGTATGTAGAACTGATCAAGGACAAACTATTCAAAACATCTCTGGCCAAATATGTTAAAATACTGAGGACGACACAGAGAAATGTGTCACTTGCCCATGAAAAACCCTGATAACACATTATCACACTGCTTACTGCTGTGACCGACCACAAAAACACCTTTTCACCTGCTTTTCCACTGAAATAAAAAAATAATAATAATAATAATAATTGATCATTTCAAAGGGGTACTAATGGCACGTGATTTACATATTTTCATGTCTGGGAAAAATTTGGGATTAAATGGGTTAATGATGTGAAGTAATAACGAGGTGACTGATAGTAAGATACACTGAGTCACCAGAAACTTTATCAAGGCATCATTCAGGAAGAAACCAACGGTCTATAAAGGAAATAAGGCATGAGCATGTATAATGGAACCAGTTTATTACTAGACTGTAGAATTGTAATATCAAAAAGAAACAAAGAAAAACAGATGCTTGCATTTATGTGTTGACATGAAGTGTAATAACTGCAATATAGAAATGACTGTTTATACTGATAAACATATCTTATTTAATCTGGGATTGTGCACATATTCAAATTAAGGTGCAGGAGCCAGGCAAAAAACAAATACAAATGTATAAAAAATATATATAGCTGCAAGCAGCCATGTGGGGGTCGAGCAGAAATGTCAGCGTAGATAAAGTTAATGTTTGTTTGCTCACTACGAGGACAGTAACTTTACTGAAGATGTGATGGTGGGCAGCCATTGATAAACTATTCACCTGCAATAACTAAGTATAGCCCTATGCTATACTTAGTATAGCATACGGCTATAAATACAGTGAGGAAAATAAGTATTTGAACACCCTGCGATTGCAAGTTCTCCCACTTAGAAATCATGGAGGGGTCTGAAATTTTCATCTTAGGTGCATGTCCACTGTGAGAGACATAATAAAAAAAAAATCCGGAAATCACAATGTATGGTTTTTGAATAATTTATTTGTATGTTACTGCTGCAAATAAGTATTTGAACACCTGCCAATCAGCAAGAATTCTGGCTCACACAGACCAGTTAATGTTTCTTTAATAAGCCCTCTTATTCTGCACTCTTTACCTGTATTAATTGCACCTGTTTGAACTTGTTACTTGTATAAAAGACACCTGTTCACACACTCAATTAACCACACTCCAACCTGTCCACCATAGCCAAGACCAAAGAGCTGTCTAAGGACACCAGGGACAAAACTGTAGACCTGCACAAGGCTGGGATGGACTACAGGACAAAAGGCAAGCAGCTTGGTAGAAGACAACAACTGTTATGATTATTTATTAGAAAGTGGAAGAAACATAAGATGACTGTCAATCTCCCTCAGTCTGGGATTCCATGCAAGATCTCACTTTGTGGGGTAAGGATGATTCTGAGAAAGCTCAGAACTATACACAGGAGGACCTGGTTGATGACCTGAAGAGAGCTGGGACCACAGTCACAAAGATTATATTACAACCCCTGGCAAAAATTATGGAATCACCGGCCTTGGAGGATGTTCATTCAGTTGTTTAATTTTGTAGAGAAAAGCAGATCACAGACATGACACAAAACTAAAGTCATTTCAAATGGCAACTTTCTGGCTTTAAGAAACACTATAAGAAATCAGGAAAAAAAATTGTGTCAGTCAGTAACGGTTACTTTTTTATAAACCAAGCACAGGGAAAAAAATATGGAATCACTCAGTTCTGAGGAAAAAATTATGGAATCATGAAAAACAAAAGAACGCTCCAACACATCACTAGTATTTTGTTGCACCACCTCTGGCTTTTATAACAGCTTGCAGTCTCTGAGGCATGGACTTAATGAGTAACAAACAGTACTCTTCATCAATCTGGCTCCAACTTTCTCTGATTGCTGTTGCAGATCAGCTTTGCAGGTTGGAGCCTTGTCATGGACCATTTTCTTCAACTTCCACCAAAGAGTTTCAATTGGATTAAGATCCGGACTATTTGCAGGCCATGACACTGACCCTATGTGCAGGATCGGACTGGGAACAAATTTCGGCCCTGGCATTTTTCCTCTGGACCAGCCCACTATTGGCCCAACGAATCCACCCCCAAACACACACACCCACCCCGTCCATACTAAACCCCCAATGAACAAATACTATACACCTAAACACCATGAACACACACCTAAACACACACTTTCAATGTCATTTCACCTTGATCATAGTACAAAACGGAAGCAAAAGCACACAAGCGGAAAAAAGCTTTTGTGTCTCCAAAGTGTGTGTGAGAGAGCGAGAGAAAGGTAATGTGTCTGTGTGTGTGTGTGAGTGAGTGAGTGAGTGAGTGAGTGAGTGAGTGAGTGAGTGAGTGAGTGAGTGAGTGAGTGAGTGAGTGAGTTCTATAATGATTATGCTATATAATGCTAATGAGAAGCTAACCATTGCTAGGATTCACACAGCAGCAAATTAGGGAGCTGAAGTCCATAGCTGTTGCATTTAAAGACTAACAAAAGTAAAGCACAGTTAATTAAGATAAAAGAAACTATTCCAACCTTGTAGTCAGTACAGGGGCAGATCTAGAGATAAATTCATGGGGTGGCAAGCAGGGACAGGCACTATTATGTGGGGTGGCAATGTAATGTTTATGTATTATGGTATTATAGGTCAGGAATCTGGATTATAGCGTCACAAGTCCAAGTTTCATATAGCCTAGAGCAGTGGCCTGCAAGCTTTTTGCACCACGGACCAATTTTCATGTAACGTTAAAACAACATTTTTGCAGTCCAATATAGAAAAAACTATAAACAATGTGTGTAAAAAAATGCGTGAGTGGAATGGTAATTTCAAGCGCTCCAATGGGCGTCATAGATCTGTAAATTGTGTTTTCATGATCACAAAATGAACATTGCTGTAGTAGTGCAGCAGATAACCAAAACAATTGTTCAGTTTGTGATAAAAGCATGAAATGTGGCACACATATTCTAAATTAAGTAATGTTTATTTTCAGATATGGAGACATCCTGGAGATGACCTCTAATGAGCTACAGGGGTCAATAAAGAATTACACAGGGGTCAAAATATAAAAATTCTCCAATCATGTTGAAAACTATACCACACTATTTGTGTGATCATAAGGATTCCAAAAATGTATAGTTTGGGCTATCCATGACTGAATGTTCTGGAGTTATGGGGTAAAAACAGCAAAAATGGTGACAAAGGTCAGTTTCAGTTTGTACAAGGGTGAAAAGTTAAAGTTACTTCAGTTTTGGTAAAAAGTGATGCAAATTATTGGTTGAGTGAATAGGATTAATAAATGGAATAGTTTTGACTATGTCGAATGTTTGGTCTCCAAAGTAAAGGTCAAACAAGGTTGACGTCCATTGGATTCTATGACATGTGACATATGTTACCTTGTAACATGATAACTTAAATCAAATCAAATCAAATCAATTTTATTTATATAGCGCCAAATCAAAACAACAGTTGCCCCAAGGTGCTTTATACTGCAAAGCAAAAGCCATACAATAATTACAGAAAAACCCCAACGGTCAAAACGACCCCCTGTGAGCAAGCACTTGGTGACAGTGGGAAGGAAAAACTCCCTTTTAACAGGAAGAAACCTCCAGCAGAACCAGGCTCAGGGAGGGGCATTCTTCTGCTGGGACTGGTTGGGGCTGAGGGAGAGAACCAGGAAAAAGACGTGCTGTGGAAGAGAGCAGAGATCAATCACTAATGATTAAATGCAGAGTGGTGCATACAGAGCAAAAAGAGAAACTTAGCGTGACAGATGGTGCAAACTATTCCTTTTTAAAATACTATTAACTAAACCAATAATTTGCATAATTTTTTTTACCAAAATTGGAGCAAGTTTAACGTTTGACCCCTGTACAAACTGAAACTGACCTTTGTCACCATATTTGCTGTTTTTACCCCATAACTCCTGAACATTCAGTCATAGATAGTCCAAACTATACCTTTTTGGAAGCTGTGTAATCAGATAAATAATGTGGTATACTTTTCAATATGATTGGAGCATTGTTAAAGTTTGACCCCTGTGTAATTCTTTATTGACCCCTGTAGCTCATTAGAGGTCAGCTCCAGGATGCCTCCATATCTGAAAATAAATATTAGTTAATTTAGAATATTTGTGCCAAATTTCATGCTTTTATCACAAACTGAATGATTGTTATGGAAATTTTAGGGCAATTCTACGGTAACGGAATTACAATCTGACCTAATCTGTAGTCGTTAGATGCAGTATGTCCAGATTTTGTTGCTGTTGTAATTCCGTTACCATAGAATTGCCGTTTAGCTAAGCTGCAGCACATATTTAATCAAATGACAGCAGAGAAGCTGTATGAGTCTTACCTGAGCTGAAGACTCACAGAAACACACCTCAAGGGTGTGTGTATCAGCGCTTGTCCTCTGCTCATCCCTCTGTACTCTGTCCTCTGTCCATCCCTCTGTCCTCTGGCTTCTGTCCATCCTTCTGTCCTCTGCTCATCCCTCTGTCCTCTGGCTTCTGTCCATCCTTCTGTCCTCTCCTCTTGTTTCCAGTGTTCCTCTAAATCCACAACAAAGTGTTTTCTCCCCTCAGCAATAAAAAAGTGCTCCACTGTCGCGTTATGAAATGAAAGTGAAACCTAAAAAGCGTACATTGCCGCACGCGTGCACGGACTTTTGTTAACATAACACGACTTTAAGGTTGGATGAATTATCCCTAATATCTATGAGAGACACGACACAAGTAAAGCTGAAGTCTAGCTACAAAGAAAGTTTTGCCGGCTGATGTGACCAATGTTGACGTCCGTCCTTGTTTTCAGTTCACCTGAAACGACGATGGAAACAAGAGGTTCACTGTATTTCCACAATCACTATAAATATGGGAGGGCCGGCCCATGCACGTCTAAACATGCAGCGGCCCACCGAGCAAATGCCCAAAACCACAGATTACCAGTCCGAGCCTGCCTATGTGTCTTTTTGCAAGGAATGTTTTCACAGTTTTTGCTCTATGCAAGATGCATTATCATCTTGAAAAAATGATTTTGTCATCCCCAAACATCCTTTCAATGTCATCCACAGTCCACGATTGCTTTTCCTTAGCCCATTGTAACCTTGTTTTTTTCTCTTTAGGTGTTAATGATGGCTTTCGTTTAGCTTTTCTGTATGTAAATCCCATTTCCTTTAGGCAGTTTCTTACAGTTCGGTCACAGACGTTGACTCCAGTTTCCTCCCATTCGTTCCTCATTTGTTTTGTTGTGCATTTTCGATTTTTGAAACATATTGCTTTAAGTTTTCTGTCTTGATGCTCTGATGTCTTCCTTGGTCTACCAGTATGTTTGCCTTTAACAACCTTCCCATGTTTGTATTTGGTCCAGAGTTTAGACACAGCTGACTGTGAACAACCAACATCTTTTGCAACATTGCGTGATGATTTACTCTCTTTTAAGAGTTTGATAATCCTCTCCTTTGTTTCAATTGACATCTCTCATGTTGGAGCCATGATTCATGTCAGTCCACTTGGTGCAACAGCTCTCCAAGGTGTGATCACTCCTTTTTAGATGCAGACTAACGAGCAGATCTGATATGATGCAGGTGTTAGTTTTGGGGATGAAAATTTACAGGGTGATTCCATAATTTATTCCTCAGAATTGAGTGAGTCCATATTTTTTTTCCCTCTGCTTGGTCTAAAAAAGTAACCGTTACTGACTGCCACAATTTTTTTTTCCTGATTTCTTATAGTGTTTCTTAAAGCCAGAAAGTTGCCATTTGAAATGACTTTAGTTTTGTGTCATGTCTGTGATCTGCTTTTTTTCTACAAAATTAAACAACTGAATGAACATCCTCCGAGGCCGGTGATTCCATAATTATTGCTAGGGGTTGTAGTAACACATAATGCTGTCATGGTTTAAAATCCTGCAGGGCAGCAAGGTCCCCCTGCTCAAGCCAGCACATGTCCAGGCCCGTTTGAAGTTCATCAGTGACCATCTGGATGATCCAGAGGAGGCATGGGAGAAGGTCATGTGGTCAGTTGACACCAGAATAGAGCTTTTGGGAATCAACTGCACTTACCATGTTTAGAGGATGAGAACAACCCCAAGAAAACCATCCCAACTGTGAAGCATGGGGGTGGAAACATCATACTCTGGGGGTGCTCTTCTGCAAAGGGGACAGGACGACTGCACCGTATTGAAGGGAGGATGGATGGGGTCATGTATTGCAAGATTTTGGCAAACAACCTCCTTCCCTCAGTAAGAGCATTGAAGATGGGTCATGCCTGGGTCTTCAGCATGACAATGACCCCAAACACACAGCCAGGGCAACTAAGGAGGGGCTCCGTAAGAAGCATTTCAAGGTCCTGGAGTGGCCTGGCCAGTCTCCAGACCTGAACTCCATAGAAAATCTTTGGATGGAGCTGAAACTCCAAACCTGAAAGATTTGGAGAAAATCTGTATGGAGGAGTGGACCAAAATCCCTGCTGCAGTGTGTGAAAACCTGGTGAAAACTACAGGAAACGCTTGACCTCTGTAACTGCAAACAAAGGCTACTGTACCAAATATTAACATTGACTTTCACAGGTGTTCAAATACGTATTTGCAGCAGTAACATACAAATAAATTATTCAAAAACCATACATTGTGATTTCCGGATTTTTATTTTTTTTATTATATCTCTCACAGTGGACATGCACCTAAGATGAAAATTTCAGACCCCTCCATGATTTCTAAGTGGGAGAACTTGCAAAATCGCAGGGTGTTCAAATACTTATTTTCCTCACTGTAAGTACAGCCCTATGCTATACTATGTATAGCCTTATGCTGCTATATATATATTGCAGATATATTTACTACTTAGCTTAAAGTATTTAGCACTTTTAAAACATTTCTCTCTGCTCAGCTGTCAGTCAGTTTGTCCTTCTCCAGCATCAGATAATGTTTCAAAACAGACTTCTCCTGCTGCTCACCTTCTAGCCAATCAGAGGCCAAAAGGGCGGAACCTTCCCCTACCATTCTACGTTTCGCCATGGAAATATAGACCTGGTACGGACGTGCGCGCCTCAATCTATTATCGTCACTAACCACTAAGGGTGGAGCTGTGCAGATCATAAATAATAAACTGACCGCTTTTTTCGCACTAGCGTCGCTATTTCTAAACGGATTTTAATAAATGTAGGCTTGTGTTAAAGCCCTTTGAAAGCGCTTTCCAATGAACCTATGCATGTGTGGGTGAAAAAAACCCAACATGTAAAATGTAGAAATTTGGGGCAATTATGACAAACTGCTGCTTTTCTCGCTCTATTGTCGCTATTTGTTAACAGAATTTAATAAAAGTAGGCTTGTTTTAAAGCCCTTTAATTGCTCTTTCTAATGAACCCATACATGCCTGGGAAGAAAAAAAATGTTTTATGTAAAGTGTGGAAATTTGGGGGAAAATGTCATTGTTTTTACTGTGATGGTTTTTCCTGTCATAATTCTCGATGGATTTTTTTTTTTTTTATAAATGACGCCTTGTAAGTTGTGTTCAAGCTGATTAAAACCTCTAATGAACCCATACATGTCTGGATAAAAATCCTTAAGTATTCAAATATAAATCTGAAGTATGCTTTGCCATTGTGCTCATTTACCTTGCTGCTTTTTCCACTGTAATATTATTGCTAGTCTTTTAATGACAGCAATATATATATGATTTTACTAACATTTTATTACAAGTAGATATAAAACCATTCAGAATTTGACTTTTGACCCCCAGTCAGTAAAAGTACCACCTCCAACCAGTTAAAATTTAAATGCCGCCTGTGACCACCATGTACATATCGTATTAAACTACAACATTTTTGTTTCCGTATGTGTATGCATGTGAACGCAGCTTAATGAAAAGAACTTATGGCGTTGAGTTATTGTTGCATAACCATGGCGCAGTTTATACAAAAAAAACAAACAAACAACAAAGTCTGCCAACAAAACTTTACGTGCGTGAGCTAACATATTCCAAACAGCTATGAGGATGAAATTAAACTTTTTTTCCCCCCAAAAAACTTTATGGATGAAATTAAACTTGCCTTGTTTTCAGCAAAACAAACACGTCACTGTCGGTCACTGTAGTTCTAAAGTACTGAGTAAAACACTGAGACCGGAAGTAAACCTGCTCTGAAGGTTAGGCTGCAGAATGTCTGCCCCCTGCTGGATAAACTCTGCCACTACGCTAGTAATGCAAAAGACATCAAAGAAACGCAACGTCAATATAGTGTTTTTTTTTTTAATAATTAATGGTAACATTGTACTACTACTACTAATAATAATAACAACAACGCAAGGACAATACAGTGTTAAACACAGAGAATCTTTATTTGTATAAATAAGAAATCCACTGAGTGCCTCCTAAAGGCAGACTTGTTTTAAATTCATCACTGCAGTGGCTTTCTTTTTCCTCTTCCTCCTTTTCTTGCCTGGCAGACCATCCATCTGTCCTGTAGCAGGTTTGTCTTCCATCTTACAGACTTCACCTTCATGTGGAGATGCTGCAGGTTTGTCCTCATGGGCAGAAACACCACATGGTGTCTCTGGGTCACTATGACAGAGGACACCAACAATCAGGCAGTATATTCAGGTGGCTTTCACTTATACAGTATTTTTTACTTTAAGTTGTCCGTAGGCATGCATGTGGGTGTGACTATGTTTGTTTGTCTGTATGTGACCCTGTGACAGAATGGTGTCCTGTCCAGCGTGTACCCCACCTCACGCTCCAAGACTGCTGGGTAAGGCTCCAGCCTCCCCCACCCCACGACCCTTAATTGGAGTAAGCGGTTGAAGATGAGCGAGTGAGTATTTTTCACTGTTTGCACTGCCTCGATTTTTACATGATGCCACCAAATATGGCCATTGGGTATCGGGTGTGTCCGTCTGTTAGTCTGTCAGTACTCGGCGTAAGTCCAGTCCTGTTACTGTCAGAGTCTTCAAATTCACAGGGAACATTCTTGGTACACAGACGTTGGATAAGTTCAAAGATGGCTAACCTTGACCAATTTTAAGTGGTTAAAATTTCACAATGTTTAATCTTTTTATGCTATGAATAATGCAAATAGCTTTTGTTTTTTGTTTTTTTTTGAGCAGCGGGGGTGATAGCCAATCAGAGTAGAGAGACACCGTGATGTCACTGGGTGGTCTCTCTCTGACGCTCCAAAACTGCTTTGTTTGTGTGTAAATCTAACATGTTTCGCATACATTATGTAAAAGTTAGCGAGAAATAAACACTTCTAAAACTGAAAATGCCGTTTCTGTAACCTGAAAACACACCTACAAGACATCTTGGGGACATCATCCTGCACGTCAACTTCTACTAACTCAAAGCTAACTTCCGCTCTTGTCAAAAGCTCATCTATACACGCATGCCCTCTTGCAGACGCTGTTAAAATGTAAATAAAATATTGTTTATGACTGACTGACTGATTGAGTTTATTCTGCAACATAAACCTACCATCCCTAAAATTAGAAAGGTCTTGTCTCAGAGTGATGCTGAAAAACTAATTCATGCATTTATTTCCTCTAGGCTGGACTATTGTAATTCATTATTATCAGGTTGTCCTAAAAGTTCCCTAAAAAGGCTTCAGTTAATTCAAAATGCTGCAGCTAGAGTACTGACAGGGACTAGAAGGAGAGAGCATATCTCACCCATATTGGCCTCTCTTCATTGGCTTCCTGTTAATTCTAGAATAGAATTTAAAATTCTTCTTCTTACTTATAAGGTTTTGAATAATCAGGTCCCATCTTATCTTAGGGACCTCGTAGTACCATATCACCCCAATAGAGCGCTTCGCTCTCAGACTGCAGGCTTACTTGTAGTTCCTAGGGTTTGTAAGAGTAGAATGGGAGGCAGAGCCTTCAGCTTTCAGGCTCCTCTCCTGTGGAACCAGCTCCCAATTCAGATCAGGGAGACAGACACCCTCTCTACTTTTAAGATTAGGCTTAAAACTTTCCTTTTTGCTAAAGCTTATAGTTAGGGTTGGATCAGGTGACCCTGAACCATCCCTTAGTTATGCTGCTATAGACTTAGACTGCTGGGGGGTTCCCATGATGCACTGAGTGTTTCTTTCTCTTTTTGCTCTGTATGCACCACTCTGCATTTAATCATTAGTGATTGATCTCTGCTCCCCTCCACAGCATGTCTTTTTCCTGGTTCTCTCCCTCAGCCCCAACCAGTCCCAGCAGAAGACTGCCCCTCCCTGAGCCTGGTTCTGCTGGAGGTTTCTTCCTGTTAAAAGGGAGTTTTTCCTTCGCACTGTCGCCAAGTGCTTGCTCACAGGGGGTCATTTTGACCGTTGGGGTTTTTACGTAATTATTGTATGGCCTTGCCTTACAATATAAAGCACCTTGGGGCAACTGTTTGTTGTGATTTGGCGCTATATAAATAAAATTGATTGATTGATTGATACATTATGCACCAGTTTGAAAAATCTGATGTGTTTCAGTGTGAATGAAGTTGGCTCCAAAGCACAACAAAGCTTTCCAGCAAACCATAATTTGGCAAATATGCAACGGTCTGTCTATTGTTTTACAAGTTAAATACATGTAATAGTGAAGAACAACTTGTGCAAATTTTAACCATGTAGCATGAATGTTTCAAAAGTAATGGAACTTTGGAATTTTTTTTTAATTTTAGCAACAGTGGTGTATTAGCCCCCCCATTCTTTTAAAGCCTCCATATCTCAGAAACTATAGATGTTACAACCCCAATTCCAATGAAGTTTGGACGTTGTGTAAAATGTAAATAAAAACAGAATACAATGATTTGAAAATCATCTTCAACCTATATTCAATTGAATACACCACAAAGACAAGATATTTAATGTTCAACTGAAATGGATGCCTGCAACATGTTTCAAAAAAGCTGGGACAGTGGTATGTTTACCGCTGTGTTACATCACCTTTCCTTCTTACAACATTCAATAAGCGTTTGGGAACTGAGGACACTAATTGTTGAAGCTTTGTAGGTGGAATTCGTTCCCAATTCTTGCTTGATGTACGACTTCAGTTGTTCAACAGTCCGGGGTCTCCGTTGTTGTATTTTGCGCTTCATAATGCGCCACACATTTTCAATGGGCGACAGGTCTGGACTGCAGGCAGGCCAGTCTAGTACCTGCACTCTTTTACTACAAAGCCACGCTGTTGTAACATGTGCAGAATGTGTCTTGGCATTGTCTTGCTGAAATAAGCAGGGACGTCCCTGAAAAAGATGTTGCTTGGATGGCAGCATGTGTTGCTCCAAAACCTGGATGTACATTTCAGCATTGATGGTGCCATCACAGATGTGTAAGTTGCCCATGCCATGGGCAACTTACACACTCCCATACTATCACAGATGCTGGCTTTTGAACTTTGCACTGGTAACAATCTGGACAGTCTTTTTCCTCTTTTGTCTGGAGGACACAACGTCCATGATTTCCAAAACCAATTTGAAATGTGAACTCGTCAGACCACAGCACACTTTTCCACTTTGCGTCTGTCCATTTCAAATGAGCTCGGGCGCAGAGAAGGCAGAGTTGTTTCTGGATGTTGTTGATGTATGGCTTTCACTTTGCATGGTAGAGTTTTAACTTGCACTTGTAGATGTAGTGACGAACTGTGTTAACTGACAATGGTTTTCTGAAGCGTTCCTGAGCCCATGCGGTAAGATCCTTTACACAATGATGCTGGTTTTTATTGTAGTGCCGCCTGAGGGATCGAAGCTCACGGGCATACAATGTTGGTTTAGAAAGTTCTCCAGATTCTCTGAATCTTCTGATTATATTATGGACTGTAGATGATGGAATCCCTAAATTCCTTGCAACTGAACACTGAGAAACATTGTACTTAAACTGTTGGACTATTTTTTCACGCAGTTGTTCACAAAGTTGTGATCCTCATCCCATCGTTGCTTGTAAACGGCTGAGCCTTTTGGGGATACTCCTTTTATACCCAATCATGACACTCACCTTTTTCCAATTAACCTGTTCCCCTGTGGAATGTTCCAAACAGATGTTCTTTGAGCATTGTTGCCCCTGTCCCAGCTTTTTTGAAACCTGTTGCAGGCATCCATTTCAAAATAAGCAGATATTTGCACAAAAAACAATAAAGTTTATCAGTTTGAACATTAAATATCTTGTCTTTGTGGTGTATTCAATTGAATACAGGTTGAAGAGGATTTGCAAATCATTGTATTCTGTTTTTATTTGCATTTCACACGACGTCCCAACTTCATTGGAATTGAGGTTGTACAAACCAAAAGCTTTCAACATTCATTGAGTACAAAGACATTTATGTGAAGTATGAAACAAACCAAAGTCACTCAGTCTGCAGGCTTCTGTTGGTTTGACATGAAACGAGTCATTTTTAAGATCGATAAACTACTAACTTGAATAACTTTGTGTCATCTCAGCGCTCACCTCATCTGGAGAGCTGACTGTTTGTTCTTATTAGCCGTTTTAGCGTGCTTCTCCAGCAGAGCCACGAAGAAGCCATGCGTTCTGGTTGTGGCGGTGCTGGCACGCAGGCACTGAGTGAGCGGATCCAGGCCTCGCTCCGGCCACTGGAGCAGCAGAGGAACCAATCTGGAGGATCACAAACAGCCTCAGAAACATATTCTAATCAGGGCTGAGAACCTGATATACAGTACTTCAAAAAAAAAAACAAAAAAAACCATCATGCATAAATGGATCACTAACATCTGTGGTGGCTCAGCTGCCAACATGTGGCGCTCGCGCTCTACAATCCTGCTACCTGAAGTCGGGGTTCTGCTGCAGACAGGCGGTTATGACCTCCTCGTTCTCCTGGCTGTGGATGGAGCACGTGGAGTAGACCAGCCGCTTTAGACGAGGGAACCTGAGACTGTGGTTCAGGCACCGGAGCTGGAAAGAGGCCAAGGAGGCCAGACGAGCCTGATCCGCCTCCTCGCCATCCTGAAGACACACCATGCCTGGAAAACAACGAGCTTATTCACGTTTATGAGGAATCCTGCTTACTAGTTACCCCTGCCAAACCAACAGGGACAGACACGTGATCTGATCAGTCTGGATGTGTACATAACTCCAAATATTTTATAGTCCTCGAGTCAGGGAGGAGCTGAGGAAATTTTTAGGCAGATCTGAATGTGATTAAAAATCTCTTTTTCACATCCACTTTACACGTGCACCGAGAAGAGACGAAAAACACCAGTGTCAATAGGTTCGGCTCCCTGTATGACCTTCTAGTTAGTGAGCGCTTCACTGAATTTGGCTCAGTGCAATAAACCGGTCAAGCACTCGTTTATCTGGTCTTGGCATTGTTGCATTACCACACTATCGAACCCCCCCGTGTTGGCTGTCACTGGAAAACCACCCAGGCAGACAGCCAGTCCATCCCCAACCCTCAAAAATAAACATCTGCTGCAGCCAGGTGAAATGTGGGCATGTCCTTGACCTTCTCCAGCTGCAACACTGAGGAACCTGGATCGTGCAGAGAAATACGCCACATCATGTTCCTTCACTCGACTGACTCTCCCTAAATAACCCTTCATTTGACAGTCATTCCAGTGGGACCCAATGATCATCTAAATGGACCTGGTACCAAAGAGCTCCAGTCATCACTTTAGGTTACTGGTTAGCATCCAAGTCTCACAACAACAGTACAGTAAGTCAGGTAACACCAGGACCCTGAAGAGATGGACCTTTGCTCTCCTGCAAAGATATCCACATCACTAAACAGCTGTCCAGAAACCTCATGACTCTTTAAGCTCTTCTCAGGCATCTCTCAACTTCAAAGGAGGTCTGCTGTGTAAAATCAATGAGGAATCTGCTAACACCTCTCAGAATTTTGTAAATCTTTGTAGAATGATTGGATTCATGGGTAACACCCAGATCTTTAATACTGTTGCTCATATCTGCTTAATTAGCGACATACACACTAGCAAAGTTTCAGCGAATTAGTGCATCCTCCTGACTTTCAACGCATGTATCTCAATATAGGCAGTAGAGAGGTAGTTGAGGTGTCCTTGTAAAAGTCTTTTCAAGCTCTATAAACCTTTGCTCAGGACATTTGCTCTGTCCCGAGTTTCCTCTTTGTGTGTGTGGAAAAAGGTCTGAGAACTGGTCTCAACTTATGTAGAAGCCTGCCTGAGTTTGGTCCACACACGGAAAGGGTAAACTCAGTACAGAACAAAATTCACATTTTCATCAAGATTAAGATCAGAATTTATTCACAGTAAACCTGATTTTGGTCCACAAAGTACCAAATTGTACTGGTGAACTGTACTAGCATACATGCACAGACAGCGAATATATAAATCTGGTACAGGGGTCATCTCAGTCCGTGACACCGGCCCTGTTCCCCCTCAGGTTACTCTACCTGATCCACTGCAGGAAGGATCTAGTAAGATAAACTCCACATCTTTATACTGCAGGCTGTCAGGATCCACCTTCAGGAAGTCCTGGTTGTCCAGCTGCTGACAGGTGACCCCAGCTCGCAGCAGGAGAGTTGACATGGTGGATAGACGCTTGGCGTCCAAGTCAAAGGCGAATAGTTGACCTTTGTTTTTCATGATGGCTGCCAGGTGGCTGGTTTTGTTGCCCGGAGCAGCACAGGCGTCTATCACCTGGCTGCCCGGTGGCGGGTTCAGGAGAAAGGCGGGGAGGCAGCTGGCTTTGTCCTGCAGGATGATGTGGCCTGCCTTGTACAGGAAGTGATCATGGAAGTCAGTTTTAGGAGAAAACACTAGCAGATCTGGCAGGTGCAAATCCTTCACAAAGTCCTTCTCCTTCAGGGTCAGGTCATCCAGGTTATGGGCCTGTCCCAGATAGCAGAAGCCATCCCTCTTCAGGTAGTCCACAGCGTCCTCCATGGTGGTCTTCAGGGTGTTGACACGCACGTATCTGGGCAGGTGGTGGTCAGGCAGAACCTGGATCGGGAGCAGGTCTTCATTCCTGCTCACTTTGTGCTTCACCTTGATTCGGACCAGCTCAGCCTGCAGTCTGGGTCGATGCTTCATCATCAGGGTCTTCCAGGAACCGCCACACTTCAGTCCCGGACCCAGGAGCAGGTCGAAGACCAGGACTTTGGCCAGGTGCAGCTTCAGCTTGGTGTGTTTCAGTAGCCTGGAGGACTCGATGATCTCCTGCAGGACTGACGAGTACTTGTGCGTCTGACAAACCAGAGCGAGCAGCTGCTTTACGTTTGTGAATTTACTGTCGTAAACCAGAGTTTTCAGGGCGCCATGTTTCTTCTCGGCTTTCTCTAGAATCTCCGCCGCTTTCAAATACAGCGCCATGGCGGCTGACGTGAAACAGCTACGTCATAAAGGCGTTTTTAAGAAGAGTCGATCCGACAGTGTTTGCCAAACGTAGAAATGTCCGGGTTTTTTTCTTTCAGTGGCGAATCAGCAGCTTTTACCAGCTTCCTTTCCCTCGTGGCTCCAAAGCAGCTGCGCACGTTTCTTTATAGCGGAAGTAGAACATGACGTATACATGACGCCTGTTGTTAAAATAAAAAAATAAGGGAAAAAGGCCATCTAAATGGTGTAATCACAGTTAACGTTTTAGTTTCAAAGCTATAATTAGAAATTACACATTTCATTTAAAAACAAAAAAGTGACTTTCAAAATAAAAGCTCCGCTTTTGATATGTAACTAAATATGAAATTACGAAAAACTTTTAATGTACAAGATTATGACTGTCGACTGTTAATTCTAGAATAGAATTTAAAATTCTTCTTCTTACTTATAAGGTTTTGAATAATCAGGTCCCATCTTATCTTAGGGACCTCATAGTACCATATCACCCCAATAGAGCGCTTCGCTCTCAGACTGCAGGCTTACTTGTAGTTCCTAGGGTTTGTAAGAGTAGAATGGGAGGCAGAGCCTTCAGCTTTCAGGCTCCTCTCCTGTGGAACCAGCTCCCAATTCAGATCAGGGAGACAGACACCCTCTCTACTTTTAAGATTAGGCTTAAAACTTTCCTTTTTGCTAAAGCTTATAGTTAGGGCTGGATCAGGTGACCCTAAACCATCCCTTAGTTATGCTGCTATAGACTTGGACTGCTGGGGGGTTTATCTTTTTATCAATTTGTAACACTGAGTTCTACTATGTTAAAAATTCTTAAGAAGATCATATTCTGTTCACAGTCACATTTGTCAATACAACAGAGTAACTGCTGGGGGGTTCCCATGATGCACTGTTTCTTTCTCTTTTTGCTCTGTATGCACCACTCTGCATTTAATCATTAGTGATTGATCTCTGCTCCCCTCCACGGCATGTCTTTTTCCTGGTTCTCTCCCTCAGCCCCAACCAGTCCCAGCAGAAGACTGCCCCTCCCTGAGCCTGGTTCTGCTGGAGGTTTCTTCCTGTTAAAAGGGAATTTTTCCTTCCCACTGTAGCCAAGTGCTTGCTCACAGGGGGTCGTTTTGACTGTTGGGGTTTTTACGTAATTATTGTATGGCCTTGCCTTACAATATAAAGCGCCTTGGGGCAACTGTTTGTTGTGATTTGGCGCTATATAAAAAAAATTGATTGATTGATTGACGTTATAAATGACAAATTCAAATTTTGTAAACCTGAACATTCTGGCTCAAAGTAAATTTTATCCTTAAAAAACTATGTACATGGGATTATAAATGAAAAAAAAAAGACTCGTCTCCAACGCCTCAAATCTGTAAATATAGATTTCCCAAATCATTATCTTTAAATATTTACTAATTTAAACATACATTTAAAATACATATTAAAATTTTTAGTCAATCCAAATTTTGATTTTGTTTGGATGTAAAGACAATATTTTTAAATCAAAATTATGACTAAATTCTGGCTTTGTAAATACATTACTTATTTTCGTGGCTATTTTTGCCTTTGATAGTCATTTTTACAATAAAATATTTTTGAGACTCACATGTACAGATTACAAATCAGGAGGAGAGCTGACATTTGCCATTTGGTATGTGTATGTATTTGGGTTAAGGATGAACGTTGCAAAACCGGAAAGCTGATAGCACTAACATTTTTTGAGAAATCAGCAATTTTAGCTAACCAGTAAACAATATACATTGTGCTGCAATGCACCTAGAGTGTTCAGGGTTTTGGGGTTTTAAATGCTATTGCAGTTCATGTTAATTTAAATGATGTTCATGTTATTGATTCATTCTTTTTGTAGTTCAATTGGTTTAGTCAGTTTAGTTGTGTCATGCTGTCTTTATGAGTGAAGAGTATTGCTTTTGATGTCTTCCGCCACATCTCTGTGTAAAAATTAAAAGCACCTGATTGCAGCAGAATGCAGAAAAACAAAAACCTCTGCCTGACTGCAACTAGGGACAGCTGGCATTTGGTATACTTATGTATTTTGGCTCAAGGATGAACAGCCAAAACAGAGTGTTAATAGGACTAATATTTTTGGAGAAACTACAGATAATAGTTAACATTGCTGATAACATTCTGAACTAACACACCATTTCAGCAGGGGGCAATAAATCATCTTTATATTTAGAGTGTGTGTGCACGTGTGATTTTATTTGAGTTCAATGTAAGTACCAGAGATGGGACAAGTCACTGTCAGGTCATTCTCAAATCATCAATCTGCAAGTCCCAAGTCAAGTCTCAAGTCAGCTTGCAAACATTTGGTGGTCATTATGACTTGAGACTTGACTTGGGACTTGCTGATTCACGACTTGAGAATGACTTGATGGTGACTTCATCTCACCTCTGGTAAGTACATAATAGTAAATACTGTGGCGCACACACACACAAACAACACGCAATGGACTGTTCAGACATAATTCACCAAGTCAGATCACCACCCTTGATTAGTGTGTTTCCTGCTCTGTGCATATTAAAGTGTCGCCACTTGTGGTTACAGGGTTCTCCCTGCCAAGCTGAGACTCTCATACTGATGACTTCCCGACAGCGCCCCTGCGGTGGTTTTATCTCTCAGAACTCCTGAGAGGCGTGAGCTGTATAAATGTCTGTGACTTGTGTGAATAAATACTTGTATACACAACAGCGATGAAGTGATTAAGATGTAGAATTGAGAGACAAACTACACGCACTTGTGTTGCCAAAATAGGGAAATTGTCTCCCCTTCATTCATCTCAATTTCTACAATACATTAAATACAGAAAACATATTAATACATGGATGACAAAAAAGTGAAAACACTCATTTCCATTGTGGTTCATTTAAAAATCAAATGACAAAATAGAAGTAGTAATAATAAAATATAAAGATTTTTTTTGTGTTATCCTGTATATTTATGTATCCATGTTTAATACATTTTTGTACTGTATTATCTTACACATTTACATTTTATATGAATAAAAATCAAATCAGATAAGTGTGTATGTAACAGGAACCTAAATTTACAATTAAGACAGTAAGTTAAGATTAAAAAATTACATAATTAACAGGAAATAAAAGGGCCGAGTTCCTCTTCTAAAAAAATGTTCTTAAAGGTTCTAAAAACATTCTGGATTCATGCCATTCCAACTCATTATACGAGCTTGCATATTTTTTGTATTCGTGCAGGGCAGAGAGACATTTTGTGATTAACCACTAACATTTATAACTGTATACGCATATTATAACTCCATTACTTAGACAATCCAGAATTGAACTTGAAAATAAAAAAAAAATTCTATATCAACAATGTAATGTAATAATGCAATGTAAAGAACTTTATTCTAGAACTTTATTAATGCATACAAATTCTCAGTATAAATGACTGCAGAAAGAACATAGTTTTCAAGTAAACAATGTGACAACAGCATTCCAATATTCCTACCCTGATAAAAGGTCCTCCATCAGCATCTCAAGTTTGGAATCAGAAAAATTCAGAATATAACCTGACACATTGCAATTAAACCAAATAACTCAATGTCAAGTAGGGAATGTTAACGCTACATGTCAATCTAAGATGCTAAAACCAACATGTTTAATGTCCTTAAATCCATATTACACTTTCATAACAATATAGCTGATAGAGAATGCAGCAGGTGTAATTTACGCGTATGCTTAGAAATTATGAATTCATACATTTGAAGTAATCCAAACACAAAGTAACAGATCCTGACAAGGTGCAATTAACAAAACATCTTGTGGGACCACAAGGCAAAAGCTGCACTCTGCTAGTGTAGATGACATTAACTTACCATAACTTAAGTTTTAATGTAATGTCACTAAAACAATATTGCATCTAGTGCCAAAAAATGCAACACCTGCATGTATCAGTCTTTGCATCCAAGGGGTCGACAGTGAAAATCAACAAACAAGAACTCCTGAAGACAAAAATTCAAAGCCTTTAACTCGTGCAAGTGAGGTTAATCCAGCACTAGTTAAGTTGTACTTTCAAACCTTCTTTCTGTGCCACAATTTTTTGGAAAGAGGGCACTAGTAACTGGTGAGCATATGTCACATGTTGGGCTCCAAAACCAAACAAGCTTCAAGAGAAACAGTCAATGAATCACACCTGCAGCATCAAAGTACAAAATGTAAAAAAAAAAAAAAAAAAAAAAAGAAAAGAAAAGAAAAAGAAAACCAACTAAAACAACTAGATTTCAAATATTCAATTCAGTGAACAACAACCATCACACATAAAGAACCAGCGAAAGAAACAAAAAAAAACATTCCGACTTTACAAACACTCAAGACCGTAAGAAGGCAAAAGCAGCATAAAGTCTTCAGAGGAATTCATCAGCAACTTATCACCTTTGAGCCACTTTGTGCAGAATTAACCACATTTCTGTAACAGGTGCTTGAAGAAAGAATCCCTGAATCCCTGCAGACAAAGAATTCCCAAGTTTAAATGATTTTCTAACATTTCTCACATTTTTTGTGAGCCTAGCTGTTTGAAACATCTGCATTTCTATTAGTTTGCTTTATAATTTTTTTAATTGAAGTATATTATAAATTTAATAAAAAAGAACATGTCCGAAAATATGTTTATTTGCTACAATGTCAGCCACCAATCAAACGGAAATCTCATTTTATGTTATTATAGAATGAACTTTGTGTTATATTCCTAAATTATATTTAGACATTTTCTTCTAAACATGTGTGAACATCAAGTAGCAAATAGGTTATTTTGAAACTTCATGTTACCAGTTATCTATTGTGGACTTTGGATTTATTTCTACTTAACTAGTCCATACAGACTAGTTGACATGAGACAAATCAAGTTTGTGTCATCGCTTTTTTTTGTAAAACTGCTATTAATGGGGCTGACATGAAGGTAAATAACCCAAACAACAAAGTAGGACCATTTCCATTAGCTGTGAAAGTAAAAGTACTGACGGCTGAAATATCTGGTATGTTTGAGGAAACAGAGATGTTCTTGAGGTGGAAGGCACCTACGGTAACTAGCCGACTGTCAATGTTTGGTGGCAGCACTGGGCCGTCTAACATTCTTTGTCTTGACAGAGTCTTTGTAGAGAAGCAGCCGCTCCATAGTGTGCGGCGGCAACCGGTTCCTCTTCGCTTTGACGATGCATGCTGCCATGGGAACAAGCCGGTCAAAGCCACCAGCAGTGGCCGGCACAGCCAGCAGGTTCTTGGCGATTCTTTGGAGCCGAGTGAAGCGAGAGGATTTCCAGTACTGCAAGCAGGAATCATTCTCCCACACGGGTTCCGACAGGTACATGCCGAGCTCTGACACCTTCGTCGTCTTGGCTGGAGGCTGGAGAAAGTTGAAGATGGACTTGCGCTTGAGCTCGTTTCTGTTGACTCTGTCACAGTTTTCATCTGAGCTGTCGCCGGACTCCTCTGACACGTTTTCTGTGTTGGGTTCCCGTTTTAATTCTTCTTTCTGGTTGGTGTCTGATTCCACAGAGGGACAGGATACGGTCTCCATGCTTCCCAGCACAGCCTCCACAACTGAGCGAGCCTGATACTTTGACGGTGCTGTTAAGAAACCAAACCGATCCTCCTCTTTGGTGTCAGGAAATGGCTGTAACAAATAGTAGATTCAACATGAAATAGCTTTGACTTAAGAGCGTGTCACAATGCTGGGCATCACAACCAAATTATCTTCAATTCAACTTTCAGAAACAGACAAAACTCATTTTTCAAAGAAGTTATTGACCATATTGTTTTGCCACTGCTCCTAGGAATCTGTCAAGACAAATTCAGGTGGCTTTTGTGTTTAATAGTCCCACAGTGAGCATTAATTGACCCAAAAATATGATGGTTTTCCAGAATAATGTAACATGTTTGATATAATGTAAATTCAGCTGGACAGAAATAAGATGTACACCTATTAATCATTAAGACACATCATATTTACAGCATCCTTATTGTTTCTAGTTTCCATTGATATATGACATGTGGTACTTTAGGGGCAATTACAGCTGGTCTGTCCTGTTTTTCTTCAATGAAACATAATGCAAAAATACCAAAATTTACCATGCACACAGGTCACCTTGCATTTAGTGGATAAAAAAATACATGTTAAAACTTGTGGAAGTACCCAAAACACCTATACTGGTTGATCGAAAAAGTTGACAAAAATAACAATGTTTCATCAGATTTTTGGAATTTGATACTGTAGTCCTTTAATTTTGGGCATATTTTTTTCTGTCCCATGGTGTCCGCCCATAACGCTACATGTTGCTCCTCCTCACTGTGGGAAGATAAAAAAAAATGTTGACCTAAGTGTGATGAAGACCTACCCACAAGCATACTCTATAATATTATAATATACTCTCTATTGTAATTCATTATTATCAGGTTGTCCTAAAAGTTCCCTGAAAAGCCTTCAGTTAATTCAAAATGCTGCAGCTAGAGTACTAACGGGGACTAGAAGGAGAGAGCATATCTCACCCATATTGGCCTCACTTCATTAGCTTCCTGTTAATTCTAGAATAGAATTTAAAATTCTTCTTCTTACTTATAAGGTTTTGAATAATCAGGTCCCATCTTATCTTAGGGACCTCATAGTACCATATCACCCCAATAGAGCGCTTCGCTCTCAGACTGCAGGCTTACTTGTAGTTCCTAGGGTTTGTAAGAGTAGAATGGGAGGCAGAGCCTTCAGCTTTCAGGCTCCTCTCCTGTGGAACCAGCTCCCAATTCGGATCAGGGAGACAGACACCCTCTCTACTTTTAAGATTAGGCTTAAAACTTTCCTTTTTGCTAAAGCTTATAGTTAGGGCTGGATCAGGTGACCCTGAACCATCCTTTAGTTATGCTGCTATAGACTTAGACTGCTGGGGGTTCCCATGATGCACTGTTTCTTTCTCTTTTTGCTCTGTATGCACCACTCTGCATTTAATCATTAGTGATCGATCTCTGCTCGCCTCCACAGCATGTCTTTTTCCTGATTCTCTCCCTCAGCCCCAACCAGTCCCAGCAGAAGACTGCCCCTCCCTGAGCCTGGTTCTGCTGGAGGTTTCTTCCTGTTAAAAGGGAGTTTTTCCTTCCCACTGTCGCCAAGTGCTTGCAAACAGGGGGTCGTTTTGACCGTTGGGGTTTTTCCGTAATTATTGTATGGCTTTGCCTTGCAATATAAAGCGCCTTGGGGCAACTGTTTGTTGTGATTTGGCGCTATATAAATAAAATTGATTTGATTTTGATTTGATTTCATCATCTGCGTAACTATGAAAATTTAAGCAATGCTGTCTAATAATACTGCCTAAGGGAAACATGTATAAAGTGAATAAAATTGGTCCTAGCACAGAACCTTGTGGAACTCCATAATTAACCTTAGTCTGTGAAGAAGATTCCCAATTTACATGAACAAATTGTAATCTATTAGATAAATATGATTCAAACCACCGCAGCGCAGTGCCTTTAATACCTATGGCATGCTCTAATCTCTAATAAAATTTTATGGTCAACAGTATCAAAAGCAGCACTGAGGTCTAACAGAACAAGCACAGAGATGAGTCCACTGTTTGAGGCCATAAGATCATTTGTAACCTTCACTAATGCTGTTTCTGTACTATGATGAATTCTAAAACCTGACTGAAACTCTTCAAATAGACCATTCCTCTGCAGATGATCAGTTAGCTGTTTTACAGCTACCCTTTCAAGAATTTTTGAGAGAAAAGGAAGGTTGGAGATTGGCCTATAATTAGCTAAGATAGCTGGGTCAAGTGATGGCTTTTTAAGTAATGGTTTAATTACTGCCACTTTAAAAGCCTGTGGTACATAGCCAACTAATAAAGATAGATTGATCATATTTAAGATCGAAGCATTAATTAATGGTAGGGCTTCCTTGAGCAGCCTGGTAGGAATGGGGTCTAATAGACATGTTGATGGTTTGGATGAAGTAACTAATGAAAATAACTCAGACAGAACAATCGGAGAGAAAGAGTACCGGCATCACTGTAGGGGTTAATTTAGGGGAGTATACTGACAAATAGATACAAGGTAATACAAGGTTATTTAAAGAAAAGAGACGGAAGTAAAATAAGTGAGAAAAAAGAGTTTAACAAGAGAATACGTGCAGAGAAAGCACAAGATAAGCGCCTGAGGGGGCGCAGTAGAAATACCGTACGTGATAAAGAGATTTAAAGAGAAAAGTGCAAAGTAGCACAGCTGACAGTAAGTAAAAGAGCTCAATAAAGGACGTCATTTTTTTAAGAAAAGAGAAAAACTATAAAAAAAAATAAAATAAATAGAGAGTTAGTGCAGAATACATGAGAATTAATGAAGCAGAAAATAGTGCAGTAAGGCACCAAATACACGCTTGTGGGGCGTGGGAGAAGAATAAGTAATTAAGTACACAGTAATATGAGTTTTTTATAAGAAAAGAAAAAGAGAGTATTTTCAGTGCAAAGGCACATTAAGCTCACGAGGAGCTCAGTAAGTGAAAAAAAAAAGTAGAAGAAAGTGCAGAAAGGCACAGGATACGCACGCGAGGCGCGGTAAGGCGTAGAAATAAATGAAATATTGTATGCTCAGAGAAGAGCTTGTGAAAAATATATTAAGCACAGGATACGCACGCGAGGCGCGGTAAGGCGTAGAAGTAAATGAAATATTGTACGCTCAAAGAGGGCTTGTAAAAAAAAATAAAAAATAATATATGAAGTTGCTGGCAGCGCCGGAGAAGCTGTCTAACGTGAAGAAGAGATACATATTTAAATAGAACACATTGGTGTTAAGTGATTAAAAAGGTTGTTTAAAGCCGCGGAGTAAAGGGTGGCAGAGGTCTAGATAGAGATATATAGAAAGTTGTTTTTAATAATTTTTGTGTATAAAGCTTTTGAAGATTGGTGTGTGGGAGAGTGGAGAGTAATCGGGGAGTTGCAGGCAAAGCTGTGAGGGCTTGCAGGCTGGCTGACATACAAGATTAATGTGAAGAGTAGGTACGAGGAGGAGGTGTTTAGACCCAACAGAAGGACTTGGGAGGTGCAGGCAGAGAGGAAAGTGTGAAACAGAGACAGTGAAGAAAAAGACAGGAGAAGAGACTGCTATGTAAATACAGAGAAGGTAGATATTATTTCAAAGAAAGAAAACTAATAAACAAACATAGCAGAAAAAGACGAGAAGCAGAAAGTTAAAAAATTAGAAGGAAAATAGAAAGTCGGGAGCAAAGACATTAGGAAGTGTTAGGGTTGTAAGAGGAGTAAAGAAATAAAATTGGTTATAAATCAAAAGAGTTAAAGCTTAGATTATAGTGAAAAAGCTGACAGACTGATCAATGCTTGGGACAGTCTTTGATGGGAGACTTAAGTGATGATGAAACAATACTCCCAGAACATTACTTGACTGACGGAGACATCGAAACCCAGGGAATCAGGACACATTTTTGGCTGGAAAGGACCTATTTTGACAGGGTAGGAGCAGAACATTGGCAGGACGAACAAGAGATCAATCAGAAATTATGGCAGATTACTAAGGTAATCAATCTGAAACAAAAGAAAGAACAATTCCCTCTAATTAATTGGGAGCTGCTGATAAGACGTCTGTGGCATCAGGGTTTAACCCCGTGGCTGGAGCTGCTTTGTGCTGATCCTAATAAAGAAATTAGCATACCATTAAATCATTTAATAACACTGCCAACCGATCCAGGTGAAGAACTGTTTCCTAGGTTGGCTCTGACTGTGGTCCCAAGGAAGGTTCGGTGGGAAACAGGTAAATTTTCGTATTTAGTTAAAGAAAAAGAAGACGGGCATAACAGTTGGAAATTTAATCCTTTTAAGGGTTTAAAATACAAAACAGGTGTTACAGCCAGCAAGTTATTGGTCTGGATCAGGACAGCCCCTGAGGGACTACCAGAACACCATAGAAACACCTCACATAGCGTTTGTCAGGGTTACATGGGTAACTCTCAAGGTCAAGGTCGGGAAAGTACCCTGCTAGACTTAGTACTAAGAAAATATCCAGGAAAACGCACTAAGGCCAACCAATGTATGAGAAAGTGGCACAAAAGGTCACATGGGGGCAGGCAATGGCCTTTGGAGGGATCATTTGATCCGGTGATGTGTGAAGCAGTTGCGGTAGAAATACAGAAAAAAGAAATTAAAGATCAGCAGAAGAACGTAAATAACAACAAAAAAACGCACTGAAGAAAAAGAAGTTTTGGCCTTGTTCAAGCAGGAAGCACAGAGGCTACAGCAGAAAAGAGAAAAAATGACAGAGGAAAGATCCAAAGAAACTAAAGCCAGTGCACCGAGCTGGGAAGCAGAGCCACCCCCATATAAACGTCATGATATGGGAAGGACAGCTGGACAATTTGTATTAGGAACTCGTGAAGAGGACCAAGGCATGGATGTGGAGGGTAAATTCACACTGACACTAAAAGCTCGAGAGCCACAAGGAGACAGGTCCTCAGTCTGTCAAATGGATCATACAAGGTCTCCAAGTCCGAAAGTAAGTGGTCGCTCACCACGACCACCAGGGGGGGCCACAAATAACAGTGACACGGAGGCAGACGAGGATAAAGAGAGAGACCTGAAGGCTCCGCCTGCACATCGAGGTCCACTGAAAACCCTCCCCTCCCACCATAAGTCAGCCGACTGGACCTTCACAGGCTATAGAGGCTCCGAAGAGTGGCACAAGAGCTTCTGTGACACACTGGATCTGGCCAGAAGAGATAATGAAGAACTAGCTGAGCAACTTCGGCTAGCGAAGGAAAGAATACAAAGACATAGGGACGCCGAGGAAAAAAGAATATTACAACAATCGACGCCCAATCAAGGAAATCACATTATAGAGCCACCCACCCGAAAAATTTCTGGTGAGATCATCATTGAGAGTGCAAAAGAGGCCCGACTCAGGCAAAGACAACAATGTGTAGCCAAAGACATAGCGGCTTTAGAACAGGATATAACCAACTGGATAGACTGCCTGGAACCAGTCAGTCGTACTCGATCTGGAAGACAGTATGGAGCCCCCACAGAAGAAGAGGAGGACGAAGACCTCATATGCCCATTGGTGGTTAGAAATGGTCACCATGTGTATACCCCATGGAGCTGGACAGACATGGTGGGGCTGGCCAACAGGCTGCCAGACATCACCCAAGGAGCTGGGAGATGGATAACTGCCTTAGAAGAAGGCACTGCAGGGGTAACCTTGTCTTTAGGTGACATAAAAGCCTTGCTAATGCATGTCATGGGAAAACATGACACTGAAGAATTAGCAGGAAAGGTTGGACTAACACAAATGATGGGCACTAATCAACATGATGAAGTCCCCTTTAATCGCTATAGAAACTCCATGTGGGAAGGACTGAGAAGAAAGTACCCTGAGGTCTTGGATCCCTCTAAATTGGATGATGAGGAGTGGACACCTGAAGAGTGCCCAAAGAAGTTCCTGCACCGATTCCAGAAGAGATGGGCGGAGGAAACAGGAAATGCATGGAACCATTCTCCAGCAACTGAAATCCTGTTTAAAATAACTGTAAAAAAGGCTCTACCAGATGAGGTTCAGAAAGCCCTAGATGGAGTCGTGGGACTATCGAAAATGAATTGGGCTTTATACTCTGAGCATATTTGTCACCATCTTGAAATCTACAAGAAAGAAAAACAAAAAGAAGAAGATGCAGCAAAATCCCTGACGAAAAAATTGGTGCAGATGCAGTTGGGAGAGCTAACCAAAGTCAAGAAAGAAAAAACAAAGACCCAGGCACCAATGATGACCCCTGTTCCTTCTGAGTCGGCAAGCACGGGCCCTACGGCAAACACTGCTGCCACCATACAGGCACCTGTGGTAACAGCCACACAGAGCCCCCAAGGAGCAGCAGGAAGCACTCCTACAGGAGAAGTCTCAGCACCAGTGGAGCATCACTATCACTACCATAGCACTGGCACACCCGGAAATGGACCCACCTACAGTCATGGGTGGAGAGGAGAGTCACAGAACTTTCAAGGTCAAAGAGGAGGGTGGCGAAGAGGATCTCGCCAACCTTCATTTGGAAGCAGATTCCAGAACTCAGCTCCCAGGAACAGTCAAGCGGGACCGCCTATGGGACCAACACCCCCAATAGGGGATCAACCCTCTAATGAGTGTTGGAGCTGTGGACAACCTGGACATCGAATGAGAAATTGTCCGGCCCGACCTTGGGTTGGACCCTCTGCCTATTGGCAATAGGGGGGCCTAGAGAAGACAGAGGGGGAAACGGTGGCATTGGCTATTTTGATGATACCTAAGGAAGAGCCAACCGTCACCGTTAATATACAAAACAGAGATTTCCCTTTCATGGTGGATACAGGGGCAACATACTCTTGCATAGGGAAAATGGGCGCTCATCTCCCCCTCTCTGGGTCTGTAATTAAGACCATCGGCTTCTCTGGGAAGACTCAAATAATACCTTTTACACGCCCACTTCCTGTAACGATTGCAGGAAAAACAATTGAAGCACCCCTGTTATACTCACAAAATACACCTGTGAATTTGCTGGGAAGAGACTTTTTATGTAAGCTACAAACCCAGATAGTGTGTACCCATCAAGGACTGCAAATACACTTTCCTGACGAAGCACTCGCCAACATTATGGTGCTTATGGACATGGAAAACAAGGTCCGACCTGTGCAACCCATGGTATACTGGCTGAAGTTACAACCAGAAAATTCAAATCTTCAACTGGAATGGGAAAAATGGAAGCCCTGGGCAGAACAACACTATGAAGCAGTATGTACACCTAGTTTACCTTTACATGTCACCCTGATGTTCGATGCCAAACAAGAACAAACTGACTATGCATGCTGCTGGGATGCATTGATGAATCAACGGCTGTTTCACATAACCACCACAGAAATTTATTTAGGCCTCCAAGGGGCCGCAGCTTCTGTCAAGCCAACTTCAGCTGAACAACAATGGTATCAAGTGCCGAATGCCACGCCTAATGTGACCCTTTTAGTCTCAGAAAAGTACGCATCCCATGACCTAGGTCCAATGGTAAAGACAGCCTCAGAAGTTGAAGAATGGCAAAACATGGAAAGTCCACAAGTACATCTGTCAAAAGACCAGCAGTTTGTACGAATTAACTTAAAAGTAAATGATGAGGCTATAGCTCAAAAAGTGGAGCTCAATCCTAGACCAGAGGGACAGATGGTGTTATCGGCCCAACAAGAGAAATTGTTAGAGCAAATACCACCAGTGGTGTGGTCCAAAAGCAAAACGGATGTACGACTAGTAAAAACAGCCTTACCAGTAAAAATAAAAGTAAAACCGGGAGCAAAACTGCCTCACCAAAGACAGTATCCATTAAAACCTCAGGCTATTGAAGGCATAAAACCAGTAATTAAGGGACTAATGGCAGCTGGAGTTTTAATAAAAACTGCAAGCCCATGCAATACTCCTATTTACCCTATCCCTAAAAACAATACCAAAGAGTATCGGCTGGTACATGATCTGCGTCCTATCAATGCAATAATAGAAATGGATGCACCTATAGTACCTGATCTGCATACTATACTATCAAGCATCCCTGCTGGAGCAAAATGGTACACAATAATCAATCTGTGTTCAGCCTATTTCAGTGTGCCTGTGCACCCAGACTCACAACATTTGTTTGCATTCACATTTCTGGGACAACAGCTAACGTATACACGGCTACCTCAGGGACTGAACCTGTCCCCAGCCATCTTTAACAAAGTCCTGGCTGAAGATTTACAACACCTTGACATACCCAGTACATTGGTGCAATATATGGATGATCTCCTTATTGCATCAGAGACTCAAGAACAGTGTGAAAAAGATTCATTAATTGTATTGCATGATTTGGCAGATGGAGGTCATAAAGTAAGTAAGGACAAATTGCAGTTCTGCAAACAACAAGTAGAATACTTGGGAAGACAGTTGTGTGGGACCACGCGATGTATAGCCCCAAGCCAAGTGGAGGCTATAATCAAGGCTCCCAAACCCCAAACAGTGGGACAGATGCTTTCATTCCTTGGGATGGCAGGGTACAGTCGGCCGTGGATTTGTGATTATGCTATAAAAACTGCACCTTTGCGTGCCATGATTAGAGCAGTGGGGCAAACAAGCAATGCAGCTCTCCTTGTCTGGACAGATGAGGCAACGGGAGCTTTTGAGGCCCTAAAAACAGACATGCAATCTGCTCCCGCGTTAGGTAACCCAGATTATGGGAAACCTTTCCATTTGTATGTTACTGAAAAAGCTGGTTATGCTTGTGCTGTACTAATGCAGGAAACAAATGAAGGAAAACAACCATTGGCCTATTATAGTACAAAGCTTGACAACATTGAAACAGGATTGCCACCATGCTATCAGGGTCTAGCAGCAGCTGCCTTTGCATTTCAAAAAGCATCATCCATAATCATGGGACATGCAGTAACGTTGTACACGTCACATCAGTTACATGCCCTGCTAACCAGTCAACGTTTTGTCTTAACACAAGCTAGACGCACTGGATATGAAGTTGTGTTGTCCGCTCCAGAAATAACAATACAACGTTGTCACACGGTGAATCCCGCCACCAAATTGACCACACCGTTAGATGGTACTCCACATAACTGTGTGGCAGAGACAGAGAAATTTTTGAGAGCCAGAGAACATTTGTATAATCACGCCATAGATGCAGATCTAACCCTGTTCGTGGACGGCTCATGCTTTCGGGATGCCGCGGGATTGCATGCGGGTATGGGGATTGTTAGATTAAACACGGATGGCGAGACCTTTGAATTACTGGAGTCCCAAGGAATTGATCAGCCTTGTTCAGCCCAACTGGCAGAAATCAAAGCCTTAACTATGGCTTGCCAGATAGCTAAAGATCAACGTGTTAATATCTACACAGACTCAGCCTACGCTTATGGCGTATGTCATATACATGCGAACATTTGGAAACAAAGGGGATTCCTGAGAGCAGATGGCACCCCTGTCACTCATGGAGAAGCGATTTCCCAACTGTTACAAGCTCTCCAATTACCGTCTGAGGTAGCCATCATTAAATGTGCAGGTCATCAAAAGAATAATAACATCATAGCTCAAGGTAACAACCTAGCAGATGACGCAGCTCGCAAAGGAGCACAAGGAGAAAATATGTTTCTCCTGCTAACCATCCAAGATTGTGCCCCACTGGTTTCACTTGACGCACTGATAGTGGCTCAAAGTAGGGCCAGTGGAGAAGAAAAACGAATGTGGGTTAAACGAGGCGCTATTGAGACACGTAGTCAGGGGCCAGCGGACAAGCTGTGGCGCAGTAGTCATGGACATTTTGTGTTACCCACCAATTTATTACGACATGCAATCATTTGGGCCCACGGACCCGATCATTGTTCGCGAGTCCAAATTATGAACAAACTAAAAGCTGTCTGGTGGTCACCATATATGGCAGCAACAGTGGACCGTTTGTTGAATGAGTGTGAGGTATGTGCACAGTACAATGTCCGGAAATCATTCACAGCCCCTTTAGCCCACATTCCGGTCCCTGATGGGCCATTCAGACATCTTATGATGGATTTCATAGACATGGGAGCTGAAAATCGAGTTAAACGAATGAGATATGTTTTGGTAGTGATATGCAGATTCAGCCGATGGATTGAGGCAGTAGCCTCTGCAAATCAAGACCATAAAACGGTAGCCAAATTCTTGTGCCGAGATGTCTTTCCAAGATTTGGCATTCCAGATACTATCTCATCTGACAACGGTAGGGCTTTTGTAGCCAAGGTTACACAAGAAACATTCAAACAATTGGGTATCAAACAGAAATTTGGGTGTGTTTATCACCCCCAATCAAATGGGGCGGTGGAACGGGCTAATGGCATTTTAAAGAACAAACTAGCAAAAATCATAGCAGACAGCAATGGCAAACTAACCTGGCTGGATGCGTTGCCGCTTGCTTTATTGTCAATGCGCTCACAAACTAACCGACTAACCCATTTGACACCATTTGAAGCTCTTACAGGTCGGCCGATGCCTATTCCATACCTGAGAGGACCCTACGAAGGACCAATCGCTGGAGCAGCTACAAGACGAATGGCATAATTATCTGAGACAGTTAACCCAAATACACAAAACTATCTTTTTGCAGGTCAAAGGTGCTACAGAAGACAGAGAAGCAGAGATTCCACTCGAAAATCAGAGCATCCAGCCTGGTGATCTGGTTTACGTCAAAGTGTTCAAAAAGAAGTGGGACAGGCCCCGCCGAGAAGGTCCTTTTAAAGTTATTCTTGCCTCACGTACAGCAGTCAAAGTAGACGGTAAGGACACTTGGTTTCATTTAAACCACTGCTGTAGGGTTGGTGGCCCAGCGCCCCTGCGGCCTCGGCAAGCTCGTCTTGGCAGAGCCGCCGGGCCAAGGGGGGAAGCAAGAGAAGCCAGAGACCCTACAGCAGCACCGAGGGACGGCCACGCCTCCCTGCAGCCAGAAGAAGCACCGAGGGAAGGCCACGCCTCCCTGCAGCCAGGCGAACACCGGCCAAGGCGCTCACAGAGACTGATTGAACAAAGACGACGCACAGCTTCAGAGAGTCGTGGATCCCTGCCAGATAGAGCAGTGACAGACTCAGATGCAGACTCAGAAACAACTGGAGACGCAGGCCAACAGACAGACAGAAATACAGACCGACAGATAGACAGGCCACAGGAGACATCAGACTCGGACAGCAACTTAGTAGATTTACCGACAGAAGAACCACAGGAAGTACAACCCAGACAAAGCACAGATACACCACACATCCCAAGTGACAGCTCATCTAGTGACGGCTCACTCAGTAGCACATCTAGTAGCACATCTCAACAGTCATCAGAGCAATGATTAAGGAATTATTCAAGGGATTGACAATACTACTGGTGGTCAGTATGGGAGAAAATAGACATCCAAAACATACAACGGACTGTGCCGTGGCCATGGCCGCAATAGCAGCTAAACAAGGCATTCTAAACACAGGAAAAACATATAATTTGGTATACATTAAATCAAAAGCCTACAAGAACATAGGAATACAGGGAAAGCTGGGGGATTACATATTAGGCGAAGCCATTAGCATCAAATGTGAAGAGGAGGGAACACTCAACATAGAGGTAATTTGTGATAAAAGAGGATGCAGGGAAACCAAGCAAGACGTAACTGTTACAGTACATGAAGCCACAAAATGGGTAAAAATCAAACCAAGGAAAAAGAGGACAATTAGAAGCCTAGAAACAAGCAGTCACTTAGGGAGATGGGATCCCAGTACAGACCTAGCCCGTACACAAGGGTTGAAGACAAATCTATTTTACCAATGGTTGAAATTTTCGGCTAGGCAGATCAGTGAAAAGCCTTGCATAGCCTGTCACCGGAAAGGTGTGATACCTCAGGCTAAACCCCTACCTGATATCAACAACTGTTATAGGAGTCCCCAACATAACTCAGACCAAGCAGAATGCTATACACAATGTGTTATGAAAATGGCAGTAGGTGATGAAAAATATGCTGCCGACAGTAAACTTTGTCCAGTGCCTGTAAGTACAGAAGGAACCGTTCCACCTATGATTAAAATAGAGAAAGGGATGATACACCCATTCTGTATAGCTAAAGGCTTAGTAGCACAATACATAAGCGATTAGCAGGTAGGGACGACCCAGCCAAAACACCACATACAGTGTATGCAAAAGCAGCAAGAATACAAACCGGCCAAAACAGCATGGAACATTACCGTCTGTCACACCCTGCCAGCAGCAGGCATACAGTGTGAACAAATAGTACCAGCCACAGGGGGGTCTGTAATTGGACTGAATCTCACCCATGCTTCATGGGTATCTACTCCAAATTTAGCTAAGGGAACGGTACCCTTAGCTGACATCTTTTGGATATGCGGACAAAGAAGGAAACTCCTGTCATCGCTGTCCCCTAATTGGAAAGGCCTTTGTGCTCCTGTGATGCTCACAGGAGCTATAACAGTAATTGAAATGCCAAATTCAATACAACCCATGCCACAGAAACTTTGTAAGAAAAGAGGAATAATGACGTTTAAAACAGACTACAACATCACAGTAAGAAACGGGATACCAGAAGGGATACCCCGACAATTAGAAGCCATAGACAGTAGCAGAGTTAAAGCAGATGAAGACGCGGATAAATGGGGATGGGCATTGGCGCTGTTCGGGGTTACTCCAAAAATCCGTTCTAGGTTCCAGGAGGTGCAGTGGATTAATTACTTGTGGTATAATCAGCAAAGATACCTGAACTGGACATTGGCAGCAGTAGGAGCCTTAACCGAACAACTGCACACCACCTCGCTAATGACAATGCAAAATAGATTAGCTATCGAGATGATGATGGCTGATGAACAAGGAGTTTGTATTATGATCAAAGCCACCGAATGTTGCACAGCTATTCCCATGCGTACAGGGGAAGACGGAAATTTGACAGCGCTCTTAATCACACTTGAAGAGATGCAACAGGAACTGTTAAGTAACTCCATAGGAGGGAGAAATGAAAGTGACGATTCTGGATACATTGTAGGGAATGGAATGAATATTGGCCCACTATTTTCACTGTTTGGGACTCTAAGGAGAGGGTGGATATCATGGAAAGACTGGTTATACCAGATAGGTGTAGTCTTGGCACTAACAGGGGTGGCGGTCTTGCTGGTAATATGTTGTGGTATTCCCTTGATAAAATTTCTGGTCAATAAATTGATTTCATCCACAGTAGGACAGCTCCCACTGTTAGCCATCCGAGCCCTAGAAGAAAGCACAAACAAAACAGACAGAGAACCAGAATATATGGAAATGGATGAAATACCAATTATCCTCCCCGACAGCCCCCAGCTCCCTAATATTGTGGCGTATACCCCAGATAGGGAGGACTGGGATGGACCGTGCTTGGTGATATTGTAGACGAGGAAGAAGACATGCACGCACATTTACATTCACACACATGCACCCACAAAAATGAGGGATAGGATAGACAATATCTGAAAGAATGACATGGAGCTGTAATAATGAACGTATATGTATATTACTAGGACACAGGAGTATGGCTGAGAGACCAGACTCCCCTGATCAGGGACCTATGCCTGATCTGCCTCTATCAAGTCTGATTGGACTCTCAGAACTGTTTGGAGAAGAGGATATACAGGAGGGATGGTCGAGACATGATTGGTCGCCACAGCCGCCTTCCATCCAGCAGCTAAACCAGTTGGCAACAGAAGGATCTTCATCGTTCCAGCACCTGGTGATGACGGCTTCACAGAATCTGCCTGCAGCAAGAGTCGGCCCGAGGACTCCACCATCACCTGAAGGACCCTTTGGACTCAGGAACACACCCCTTCCGCAGATGCCATGGAGACAGTCACATGTGCCAGTGGCAACGATACCCTCCAGGGGAGGCAGCCAAGGTCGGCCATATGCAGCAACTGCCCGAGTGCATCCTAGACCCAATTCACTGCTAGGACCTGTCCCCAGCTTTCCACCCCCAAGGCAGGAGAGATATTCTGATCAGCCCAGTGCCTCTGGAGGAGGATCAGCAGGGGTGGACCTTAGCCGAACTCACCCACCAGGACAGAGGGGAGCTTTGTACAGGCTGCTAAATGCCCAGAGTGTCCCAACCACTTGCCTGTGCGACATCAACAATACTCCCCCCACACACGAAATGCCTTCCCCCTTGTACTTCCTGTCCCCTGGACTGCACAACCTTAATCTGGTCATGGTCACGCCACTGGACATGGCAATCTTGGTTCGAGAGCTTCGTCTTCCACAAGAGTCTGTTCCAAAAACCTTGGAGCAGCTCCTGCCCCTCACAAATCACATTCCCCATGGGCTATTTGAGGAAATCATGCCACAACTGAGTCAGACAGCTGCATACCTGTTAAGGATACACCGTGACAATGCCAACATCTCTTGTGCTCAGGAGGGCCTTCATACTCAACTGTGTGGTCTTCAGTCTAGTATGGACATGCTAGCCAGCATGATGGAGCATATGGAAAGGGAACAGCTAGGGCTGGCCACCACCACCCTGAATGTGGGCAAGAATTCTCTGGGGGCCCTGTACAACCTGGCCAAGCAGCACAAGGAGCTGGAAAGATCCATCAGAGAACTGCACGACTGTCTGAAAGCCAGAATTCCTGATCCTTCCCCCACTACCCCTGAAAGGCCAACCTCCCCATATTCCCCAACTTCTCCCAAAACTTCAGACGCTGAGTAAATGCTGAGGAGCGCGGACTGACGTAATGGCACTGAACACGGACTATGATCTTGGTTCTTGAGTTTGAATTGCGGACTGGTTTCAGAAATCTGAGTGTAAATAAAAACAAAGAAGGATATATGTTAGTAACGAAGGTAGGGTAAATGTCTGTCCTTACCATCATCTGCGTAACACAGATAAAGCTAAATGCATACACATAGATATCACATTGCAAAGTTATAAAAAGGGGACCCTTACACGGCGTGTTTGTAGATTTAGTAGTAAAGATGCACCATAGGGACCCCTTTTTCTTAAATTATAGCATGCCTCAAGAGACATGCATCGCCTAAATTTGGCATCTGGCCAAAAAGGGCATTAGAAAACAAGCTGAAAAAGAAGAAAAACAAAGTGAAGAATGTTGAGAAATGGCCTATAATGAAAACCATTATATGATTGACTAAGGCAAATGACTTAAGGACGGACATGAAGGGAAACCATTTATTGTGTTTATCATTTAACTAGACATAGCTGCGCTAACCTTAGAATAGTTTCATGATTGGTTGACTAAATAGTGGTAATGTAGGGGTTATTTGATGCATTTAAGTAATAAATGTGTGACTCTTTAACAAAATAATATGTAGAACCAAGTGTAATGGGTTGGAGCCTCTGGTTGAGTGAGACAATAGATGCCAGAAGATGATTGGTTGCACTAATGTCAATGTAATGCCTTTACTTTGCCATGATTAAGAGGTTGCTGTAACTTGTTTGATGTGGCCATTTTAAGTGCCTTGAATTACACCAAAACTCAATGTTTGAATGTCACCTTGCGTTGATATAATCCAGCTAATTGCTCACCTTGTGCCTTAGTATGTAGGTTCACCTGCACTTCAATATATTTACCGTGTGAAGTATCACTGATATTCATATCCGCACCAGAGTTATCAGTAAGTCGAGTGATGTGTTTTTCTTTTTTATTGCAATGCACAAATGAGGATGTCTTGTCAGTAAACAACCCACGAGTATAGTTGATGTAATGGGACTCTTTCGAGTCCCAGAGGAGGGACTGTAGAAGACTTTTTAGGTCCTTATTTGAACTATGATGAACTATCAAGTGTCCTGATCCGAACTGTATGTCCTCTGGTTGAACTAGCAGGTGTTCAACCCCCAAAAAAAGGGCTCTATTAGTCATTTAGTCTGTCAGGGGCTTTCCAAGGCCTTTTAGGTGCTTTCCCGCAGGCCACGTGCAGGGGCCTCGGGCCAGCTGCACCTGTGGCTGAGGCCACGTGCGGGGGGGCCTCAGGCCAGCTGCACCTGTGGCTGAAGGTCTTTTAAAAAAATAAGTTGTAAATCCTTCACGTTTTAATGGGAGCATTTGTCACATTGAAATAATGGCCTAACACCTGCTTAGGGTTCACTAGAGGACGCTTCCAATAGAAAACCATGTCTTGGGAATGAAATAAATAAAAAAGTCGAAGGAGGAGCGATGCCCGCGGGTCTCCAATAAATAGATGAGCGCGGTTGTCATATTCAGTCTCTCTAGAGGACTCAGTTTGTCTAAGCTCTGTGTCGAAGGCTTAAATAAACTTAAAAACTCTGTGCATTTTATCTTGCTTAAGGCGGAATTATTCTAAAGTGTTGTGTCCTTTTCTAGCATATCACTTGCAATTAGTTTGTGTTATCTAAAAGACGACATCCCGAGAAGACTAAAGACGAGCCACGACAACAGTATCAAAAGCAGCACTGAGGTCTAACAGAACAAGCACAGAGATGAGTCCACTGTCCGAGGCCATAAGAAGATCATTTGTAACCTTCACTAATGCTGTTTCTGTACTATGATGAATTCTAAAACCTGACTGAAACTCTTCAAATAGACCATTCCTCTGCAGATGATCAGTTAGCTGTTTTACAACTACCCTTTCAAGAATTTTTGAGAGAAAAGGAAGGTTGGAGATTGGCCTATAATTAGCTAAGATAGCTGGGTCAAGTGATGGCTTTTTAAGCAATGGTTTAATTACTGCCACCAACAGACTCTTTTTCCAGGCTAAGTGAAGATCTTCTAAATTAGTGAGACGCCATTTCCTCTCCAACTTACGGGTTATCTGCTTTAAGCTACGAGTTTGTGAGTTATACCACGGAGTCAGGCACTTCTGATTTAAAGCTCTCTTTTTCAGAGGAGCTACAGCATCCAAAGTTGTCTTCAATGAGGATGTAAAACTATTGACAAGATACTCTATCTCACTTACAGAGTTTAGGTAGCTACTCTGCACTGTGTTGGTATATGGCATTAGAGAACATAAAGAAGGAATCATATCCTTAAACCTAGTTACAGCGCTTTCTGAAAGACTTCTAGTGTAATGAAACTTATTCCCCACTGCTGGGTAGTCCATCAGAGTAAATGTAAATGTTATTAAGAAATGATCAGACAGAAGGGAGTTTTCAGGGAATACTGTTAAGTCTTCTATTTCCATACCATAAGTCAGAACAAGATCTAAGATATGATTAAAGTGGTGGGTGGACTCATTTACATTTTGAGCAAAGCCAATAGAGTCTAATAATAGATTAAATGCAGTGTTGAGGCTGTCATTCTCAGCATCTGTGTGGATGTTAAATCGCCCACTATAATTATCTTATCTGAGCTAAGCACTAAGTCAGACAAAAGGTCCGAAAATTCACAGAGAAACTCACAGTAACGACCAGGTGGACGATAGATAATAACAAATAAAACTGGTTTTTGGGACTTCCAATTTGGATGGACAAGACTAAGAGTCAAGCTTTCAAATGAATTAAAGCTCTGTCTGGGTTTTTGATTAATTAATAAGCTGGAATGGAAGATTGCTGCTAATCCTCCGCCTCGGCCCGTGCTACGAGCATTCTGACAGTTAGTGTGACTCGGGGTGTTGACTCATTTAAACTAACATATTCATCCTGCTGTAGCCAGGTTTCTGTAAGGCAGAATAAATCAATATGTTGATCAATTATTATATCATTTACCAACAGGGACTTAGAAGAGAGAGACCTAATGTTTAATAGACCACATTTAACTGTTTTAGTCTGTGGTGCAGTTGAAGGTGCCATATTATTTTTTCTTTTTGAATTTTTATGCTTAATAGATTTTTGCTTGTTATTGGTGGTCTGGGAGCAGACACCGTCTCTACGGGGATGGGGTAATGAGGGGATGGCAGGGGGAGAGAAGCTGCAGAGAGGTGTGTAAGACTACAACTCTGCTTGCTGGTCCCAACCCTGGATAGTCACGGTTTGGAGGATTAAGAAAATTGGCCAGATTTCTAGAAATGAGAGCTGCTCCATCCAAAGTGGGATGGATGCCGTCTCTCCTAACAAGACCAGGTTTTCCCCAGAAGCTTTGCCAATTATCTATGAAGCCCACCTCATTTTTGGACACCACTCAGACAGACAGCAATTCAAGGAGAACATGCGGCTAAACATGTCACTCCCGGTCCGATTGGGGAGGGGCCCAGAGAAAACTACAGAGTCCGACATTGTTTTTGCAAAGTTACACACCGATTCAATGTTAATTTTAGTGACCTCCGATTGGCGTAACCGGGTGCCATTACTGCCGACGTGAATTACAATCTTACCAAATTTACGCTTAGCCTTAGCCAGCAGTTTCAAATTTCCTTCAATGTCGCCTGCTCTGGCCCCCGGAAGACAATTGACTATGGTTGCTGGTGTCGCTAACTTCACATTTCTCAAAACAGAGTCGAGTTTGATCCTCGGTGGGAGTGTCGTCGAGTGGGGAAAAACGGTTAGAAATGTGAACGGGTTGGCGGTGTACACGGGGCTTCTGTTTAGGGCTACGCTTCCTCCTCACAGTCACCCAGTCGGCCTGCTTTCCCGGCTGCTCGGGATCTGCCAGAGGGGAACTAACGGCGGCTATAAAGCTGGGTATCATCTGCGTAACAATGAAAATTTAAGCAATGCCGTCTAATAATACTGCCTAAGGGAAGCATGTATAAAGTGAATAAAATTGGTCCTAGCACAGAACCTTGTGGAACTCCATAATTAACCTATGTCTGTGAAGAAGATTCCCCATTTACATGAACAAATTGTAATCTATTAGATAAATACGATTCAAACCACCGCAGCGCAGTGCCTTTAATACCTATGGCATGCTCTAATCCTGTAATAAAATTTTATGGTCAACAGTATCAAAAGCAGCACTGAGGTCTAACAGAACAAGCACAGAGATGAGTCCACTGTCTGAGGCCATAAGAAGATCATTTGTAACCTTCACTAATGCTGTTTCTGTACTATGATGAATTCTAAAACCTGACTGAAACTCTTCAAATAGACATTTGCTTTATATTGTAAGGCAAAGCCATACAATAATTACGGAAAAACCTCAATGGTCAAAACGACCCCCTGTGAGCAAGCACTTGGCGACAGTGGGAAGGAAAAACTCCATTTTAACAGGAAGAAACCTTCAGCAGAACCAGGCTCAGGGAGGGGCAGTCTTCTGCTGGGACTGGTTGGGGCTGACGGAGAGAACCAGGAAAAAGACATGCTGTGGAGGGGAGCAGAGATCAATCACTAATGATTAAATGCAGAGTGGTGCATACAGAGCAAAAAGAGAAAGAAACACACAGTGCATCATGGGAACCCCCCAGCAGTCTAAGTCTATAGCAGCATAACTAAGGGATGGTTCAGGGTCACCTGATCCAGCCCTAACTATAAGCTTTAGCAAAAAGGAAAGTTTTAAGCCTAATCTTAAAAGTAGAGAGGGTGTCTGTCTCCCTGATCCGAATTGGGAACTGATTCCACAGGAGAGGAGCCTGAAAGCTGAAGGCTCTGCCTCCCATTCTACTCTTAAAAACCCTAGGAACTACAAGTAAGCCTGCAGTCTGAGAGCGAAGCGCTCTATTGGGGTGATACAGCAGAAACTAGCAAATTATTTCTTGCTCTTATTTATGAATATTAGTCAAATCATTAGCCTATTTTTGAGATTTTGTAAGGAGTTTTACTGATATCTCTATACACGTGTTTACATTCAACAGTGTATTAAGAGCACTTGTGATGTCATAGCACAGGCAACTGGAGGAAACTTCATTCGAAAAATTATCAAAAAAACAAATTCCAATAATTATCAGAAACTGTATTTCAAGGTTGATGTGATCATTAACTTTATCTTTTAGAAACTGCTATTTTAATATGAGTGGAGTGTCCCTTTAATGCGGCCTTTTCAATTGCATGTAAATCCTTAAAGCCACGGCCCATTCCGTGTAAAATCAGGCTTTTGTTTACTTTTAGTAAATTATTCCTACAAAACCTTGGCCTTTAATTTGATGTTGTATCGGCAGCTTGGCTAAATAGGATTTGCGATATCGACAGACCACATTAGAAAATGCAAGCGTTGTCTTCAAAAAGTAAACAAAATAGGAAATTAATTGTGGCACGCTTAATTCAAATGGACAAAGGCTTTATTATGGTTTGCATTTCATTTGCATTATGGTTTGTGTTCCATGCATAGAAAACATTATATGTAAATCCTTGATAGAGTTTTGATGGTCTGTATGTCCCACAGTGTCTGTCCATCACATGCACATTGTCCCACAGTGTCCGTCCATCACAGATATTTCAACACATTCTCTACATAAAACTATACCCCTTCCAGCAAAACCTCTTGCATGAGACTTGGGCACTACAGAAGGTATGTTTCAAACAGTTTTTTTTTTCTTCTGGTTTTGTTTTTACAGCAAGTGAAATAATGGACCATAAAAAAAAAAAAAAAAAAAAAAAAAAAAAAAAAAAAAATCAAACTTAACACATTGCTTCCCACACTGCTGCATGGTGCAACAACTTGCATCAATGAAACTGTGCAGGACGTTAGCATAGTTCCATACATATTTGGAAATGTGTCTTTTGATCATCTGTAAATAAAGACACTTTTGTGGGGCAGGGATCATTATTTTGGCAAAATATTCCAGTTTTTCGGCCTTTTCGTGCAAAAGAGCAACCAGGATTTTATTCAGAGAATAAAGATTGTTTAAAAAAAACTACATTCTCAAGACCCTAGTGGTCCATACTTAAAAACAAATACATGTTCCACTTGTTTTGAAGAATTTTTTTTTTTTTTCCACTGTTGCTGTTACATTTTGATGCCCAGCTTGGTGAACACGCTCTCAACAAATGGCACGCAGTGACAGAGTGAAGTCAGTACCTGCAGTTTGATCCTGGGGTCGAGCACCGTGGCCAGAATGAGGTCCTTTTGGTGAATTATGGACTGGAAGTGTGTGTGGAGGCCTGTGCGCAGCGCCTTGTTGAAGGGGGCGTGGTTAGTCATACGGCTCTCCAAAGTCTTATCAAGACCAATGAGGGAGGGGATAATGAAAGACATGGTCACACCGTTTCCCTGCAGGACCTGCAGAAAGGGAAACCAAAGAAAACATCCAGATCACCTACAAATAAAATAATTAATGTATATATGAAATATGGGGTGACAATGACATATGCACGTACAAAAAAAAAAAAAAAAAAAAACATGGCTGAAAAGGAGCAGGTGGAATTTATAGTTAAAGATCACAACTGAAGGCTGCAATTTCCCACAACTCTTCTGGCCAAATGTAAATTTGTATATTTTTTTAATTCCTTCTCTGTTCCACTCCAACATGAACCCGTATAACGATCCAAAAGCCAAAAGTTGGACTATCCTAAGATTGTCCAATCAATGCCAAAGAATCCTAAATTTCCTTCAAAGTGCTAGTGGGTGTCTTGGTGGCCTCCCTCACTATGTTACTCCTATCACTGTCAGTTTTTGAGAACTGCCTACTTTGCAGAGATTTACTATGAAGCACCACATGTGTCCATCCCCTGAATCATCAAGCGAAAAATGACTGGATAAATGACTAGCGTGTTGCCTGTGGGGATCCATGGGCTATAGACCGGGAAGTGTTTATAAAATAGGTAGCTGACATTTTTCAAGGGTGGTAATAAATTACGCAAAGTTTCTATCGTGAGTTGGAATGTGTGTGAGCCCAGAATGTTTTTAGAACCTTAGACCTCAACAGGTTTTAGAAGAGGAACTCTTTTATTTCATGTTAATTGTGTAATTTTGTTTATGTTAATTTACTGTCTTAATGTATTTAGCAGTACTCAACCCCTTGGTATTTCACGCATTTTAATTTGTTTATGGCATTTCAAATACAAAAAGTAAATCAGGCTTCTCAATATAAAAAAATTCTTCCTTAAACTCAAACTCAAAGCAAATCTCCACAACTTGATATAAATTAATTAAAAATATAAAAGGCAAGACGATGGGTTGCATAAGTAATGGGCCCCTTTGGTATAATACCTGTAAATAATCAGTTTTATTATATAATCAGTTCATACAAGTCAGAGGATGGATACATGAACATTTCCAAGTCACTGAATATGTCTTGGACTTTATTTACATCAGTTATGAAAAAATACAAACAGTTTGGCACTCTGTGGTAAATCTGTGTGGAGTAGACAGTTCTCAAAAACAGTGACTGTGCAAGAAGGAGAAGAGTGAGGAAAGCCACCAAGACACCCAGAAGAAGTTACAGGCTTCTGTGGCTGTGACTGTAGAAATTGTGCACAGTGCGTGTATTGCATTTTGTATCCCCAGTTATACAGCTTCATGATGAAGTGGTAAAGAGGAGGATTTTCTTTCACCAAAACATCAAATCTAGGCTTACATGTCAGATGTACCATCTGGCAAATTGTAGTTGAACTTTCAGGTCTTCTTTTTAAGAAAACTGTCCTCTGTACTACTTCTGGGGTTACAAAATGCAAAACATGCACTATGCACAATTTCTCCAATCACAGCCAGAGTATATAGATGTATATAAAGGATTTACTGCCCCCTACTGGAATGGGGTCTGAGTCCAGAATGTAATTATCAATGTCCACTGTTAAGTGTTGTTAGTTAATATACATAAATTTTCCAAAAATATTACTCCTATCAACGTTCCATTTTTGCGCCGTCTTCTTGACCAGAAATACATAAGCATACTAAACGGCAAATGCCAGGTCTCCCCAGTTGGTCTGTAATCAAAGTTATACACACACATGTACACAAGCCACTTCGCTCTTAATATTTTGTGGCGAGCTGCACAGAAGAACGAAAACTGAGCCAGAGTTTTGTTTTTTGTCCTTGTTTTTCTGCATTCTGCCCCAAGCAGGTGCTTCTATTTTTACACACTCACAGAGACAGTGGCAGAAGACATCAAACACACTATACTTCTCACACATGGTAACAGCAACATGACATTTAACTAAACAGACTAAACCAATTGAACTACAAAAACAACAAATCAGTAACAAAAACAACACTGTTGAACTAACATAAACCACAATAACATTTAAACCCCCAAAATCCTGAACTCCCATGGTGCATTACAGCACAACATCAATTGTTCACTGTTAGCTAATATCAAAATTTCTCCAAAAATATTAGTCCCATCAACTTTCTGTTTTCGCAGCATTCATCCTTGACCCAAAATACACAAGCATACTGGCAAATCTCAGCTCTCCCCAGTTTCTCCATGATTGAAGCCACACACACACACCACTTGGCTATTAATATACAGTGAGGAAATGAGGACATAACTGCCCTTTTTTGGGATCAATAAAGTTGTCTGAAGTCTGAAAATAAGTATTTGAACACCCTGCAGTTTTGAAAGTTCTCCCACTTAGAAATCATGGAGGGGTCTGAAATTTTCATTTTAGGTGCATGTCCACTGTGAGAGACGTAATCAAAAAAAAAAAAAAAAAAAAAAAAATCTGGAAATCACAATGTAAGATTTTTTTTAAATAATTTATTTGTATGTTACTGCTGCAAATAAGTATTTGAACACCTGCCAATTAGCAAAAATTCTGGCTCACACAGACCTGTTAATTTTTCTTTAAGAAGCCCTCTTATTCTGCACTCTGTATCTGTATTAACTGCATCTGTTTGAACTTGTTACCTGTATAAAAGACACCTGTTCACACACTCAATCAATCACACTCCAATCTGTCCACCATAGCCAAGACCAAAGAGCTATCTAAGGACACCAGGGACAAAACTGTAGACCTGCACAAGGCTGGGATGGACTACAATCCAACAGGCAAGCAGCTTGGTAGAAGACAACGACTGTTATGATTATTTATTAGAGAGTGGAAGAAACACAAGATGATTGTCAATCTCCCTCAGTCTGGGATTCCATGCAAGATCTCACTTTGCGGGGTAAGGATGATTCTGAGAAAGCTCAGAACTACACAGTAGGACCTGGTCAATGACCTGAAGAGAGCTGGGACCACAGTCACAAAGATTACATTAGTAACACATGATGCTGTCATGGTTTAAAATCCTGCAGGGCAGCAAGGTCCCCCTGCTCAAGCCAGCACATGTCCAGACCCGTTTGAAGTTCACCAGTGACCATCAGGATGATCCAGAGGAGGCATGGGAGAAGGTCATGTGGTCACATGAGACCAAAATAGAGCTTTTTGGAATCAACTCCACTTACCATGTTTAGAGGATGAGAACAACCCCAAGAAAACCATCCCAACCGTGAAGCATGGGGGTTGGAAACATCATACTCTGGGGGTACTCTACTGCAAAGGGGACAGGATGACTGCACCGTATTGAAGGGAGGATGGACGGGGTCAAGTACTGCGAGATTTTGGCAAACAACCTCCTTCTCTCAGTAAGCACATTGAAGATGGGTCATGGCTGGGTCTTCCAGCATGACAATGACCCAAACACACAGCCAGGGCAACTAAGGAGCAATTCATGTAAGAAGCATTTCAAGGTCCTGAAGTGGCCTGGCCAGTCTCCAGACCTGAACTCAATAGAAAATCTTTGGAGGGAGCTGAAACTCCAAACCTGAAAGATCTAGAGTAGATCTGTATGGAGGAGTGGACCAAAATCCCTGCTGCAGAGTGCAAACCTGGTGAAAAACTACAGGAAACATTTGACCTCTGTAATTGTAAACAAAGGCAAAGGCAGTACCAAATATTAACATTGATTTTCACAGGTGTTTAAATACTTATTTGCAGCAGTAACATACAAATAAACTATAAAAAAAAAAAATCATACATTGTGATTGACTCCGTGGTATAACTCACAAACTCGTAGCTTAAAGCAGATAACTCGTACGTTGGAGAGGAAATGGCGTCTCACTAACTTAGAAGATCTTCACTTAGCCTGGAAAAAGAGTCTGTTGCTCTATAAAAAAGCCCTCCGTAAAGCTAGGACATCTTACTACTCATCACTAATTGAAGAAAATAAGAACAACCCCAGGTTTCTTTTCAGCACTGTAGCCAGGCTGACAAAGAGTCAGAGCTCTATTGAGCTGAGTATTCCATTAACTTTAACTAGTAATGACTTCATGACTTTCTTTGCTAACAAAATTTTAACTATTAGAGAAAAAATTACTCATAACCATCCCAAAGACGTATCGTTATCTTTGGCTGCTTTCAGTGATGCCGGTATTTGGTTAGACTCTTTCTCTCCGATTGTTCTGAGTTATTTTCATTAGTTACTTCATCCAAACCATCAACATGTTTATTAGACCCCATTCCTACCAGGCTGCTCAAGGAAGCCCTACCATTATTTAATGCTTCGATCTTAAATATGATCAATCTATCTTTGTTAGTTGGCTATGTACCACAGGCTTTTAAGGTGGCAGTAATTAAACCATTACTTAAAAAGCCATCACTTGACCCAGCTATCTTAGCTAATTATAGGCCAATCTCCAACCTTCCTTTTCTCTCAAAAATTCTTGAAAGGGTAGTTGTAAAACAGCTAACTGATCATCTGCAGAGGAATGGTCTATTTGAAGAGTTTCAGTCAGGTTTTAGAATTCATCATAGTACAGAAACAGCATTAGTGAAGGTTACAAATGATCTTATGGCCTCGGACAGTGGACTCATTTCTGTGCTTGTTCTGTTAGACCTCAGTGCTGCTTTTGATACTGTTGACCATAAAATTTTATTACAGAGATTAGAGCATGCCATAGGTATTAAAGGCACTGCGCTGCGGTGGTTTGAATCATATTTGTCTAATAGATTACAATTTGTTCATGTAAATGGGGAATCTTCTTCACAGACTAAAGTTAATTATGGAGTTCCACAAGGTTCTGTGCTAGGACCAATTTTATTCACTTTATACATGCTTCCCTTAGGCAGTATTATTAGACGGTATTGCTTAAATTTTCATTGTTACGCAGATGATACCCAGCTTTATCTATCCATGAAGCCAGAGGACACACACCAATTAGCTAAACTGCAGGATTGTCTTACAGACATAAAGACATGGATGACCTCTAATTTCCTGCTTTTAAACTCAGATAAAACTGAAGTTATTGTACTTGGCCCCACAAATCTTAGAAACATGGTGTCTAACCAGATCCTTACTCTGGATGGCATTACCCTGACCTCTAGTAATACTGTGAGAAATCTTGGAGTCATTTTTGATCAGGATATGTCATTCAAAGCGCATATTAAACAAATATGTAGGACTGCTTTTTTGCATTTACGCAATATCTCTAAAATCAGAAAGGTCTTGTCTCAGAGTGATGCTGAAAAACTAATTCATGCATTTATTTCCTCTAGGCTGGACTATTGTAATTCATTATTATCAGGTTGTCCTAAAAGTTCCCTAAAAAGCCTTCAGTTAATTCAAAATGCTGCAGCTAGAGTACTGACGGGGACTAGAAGGAGAGAGCATATCTCACCCATATTGGCCTCTCTTCATTGGCTTCCTGTTAATTCTAGAATAGAATTTAAAGTTCTTCTTCTTACTTATAAGGTTTTGAATAATCAGGTCCCATCTTATCTTAGGGACCTCGTAGTACCATATCACCCCAATAGAGCGCTTCGCTCTCAGACTGCAGGCTTACTTGTAGTTCCTAGGGTTTGTAAGAGTAGAATGGGAGGCAGAGCCTTCAGCTTTCAGGCTCCTCTCCTGTGGAACCAGCTCCCAATTCAGATCAGGGAGACAGACACCCTCTCTACTTTTAAGATTAGGCTTAAAACTTTCCTTTTTGCTAAAGCTTATAGTTAGGGCTGGATCAGGTGACCCTGAACCATCCCTTGGTTATGCTGCTATAGACGTAGACTGCTGGGGGGTTCCCATGATGCACTGTTTCTTTCTCTTTTTGCTCTGTATGCACCACTCTGCATTTAATCATTAGTGATCGATCTCTGCTCCCCTCCACAGCATGTCTTTTTCCTGGTTCTCTCCCTCAGCCCCAACCAGTCCCAGCAGAAGACTGCCCCTCCCTGAGCCTGGTTCTGCTGGAGGTTTCTTCCTGTTAAAAGGGAGTTTTTCCTTCCCACTGTAGCCAAGTGCTTGCTCACAGGGGGTCGTTTTTGACCGTTGGGGTTTTACATAATTATTGTATGGCCTTGCCTTACAATATAAAGCGCCTTGGGGCAACTGTTTGTTGTGATTTGGCGCTATATAAAAAAATTGATTGATTGATTGATTGATTTCCGGATTTTGCACCTAAGACGAAAATTTCAGACCCCTCCATGATTTCTAAGTGGGAGAACTTGCAAAATCGCAGGGCGTTGAAATACTTATTTTCCTCGCTGTATAGATCAACATGATTGTTCTTTTACCTGCAAGGCCTCCTCAAAGGGCTCCAGGAGACCCAGGATGTCAATCACTTGCTCCCTTTTAACCATAACCAGAGGCGGAGCAGTGGCTGTGTCGTTGGCGTCTATACGAGCCTGGGCGAGGACTGTCATGACGGCACTCCAGGCTGACTCCTGGGCCATACGACGCAAAGACACCATCATGGCGTTCCAGCGACAGTTACTGGAGGAGGGACACAAAGACGAGCCGGCCTCCTTCATCAACACCTGTACAATGATAAAAACACAGAACAATGTTGAAGTCAGCAAACAAGCAAACAAGTTTATCATGTTGCCCAAGGACACTGTGAAACACAGCAGCAAAAGGGGGCTGAGTCAATCCCAGCTGTCACTAGACAAGAGGTGGGGTCCACCCTGGACAGGCCACAAATCTACTGCACGGCCAGCAGCATAGCACTAGCATGACTCCATCATGCAAAAAAAAAAAAAGTAGGAGAAAATATCCTTGCATTAGGCTCTTACATTGTACAGCCAAATATTTAAAGGCTAATATTTTTTTCAGTGATGGGATGACATGCGGAACTTTGTGTCACATAATCGCTCAACAGACTGTTTTTTTTTTTTTTTTTTAAAGGTTTCAAGAAATTTACTTGACAGGTTTAATAACTGAGGTCAGTGAATGTTTAATCAACACCACCCCGCCCCCTGTATCACTAAAATACATTTTAATACTGAACTGGTGAGGACGCCCCCTGTCATTTCCCTACGGAGGTCTTCCAGACAGAATGTCTTTGGAGTAGACTCTGAGAAAGACCCTGGACAGACCGTAGGGATTACATCTCCCAACTAGCTTGGAAATGCATCTGGAACTCCAAGGAAGCTTTACCCCTAATCTCAATTCTCTTTTGTACCCCTTCCCCTTGGCCCTACCCCTTTAAAACAAGGTGTATGCCTCTAGCCCTATGAATTGAGACATCCCTCCACCTTAGGGGGGAAAAAACTGCCCATCTCAAACTGCCATCTTCACTGTTTGTTAACATGGCAACTGAAATGCAACTTGTTGCAGTAGCCTGTTTGCTCTTTTTATTTTCTCGCCTTTCTGCATAAATGCAAAGAAATAGAACAAGTCGCAGATTTCTTCGACGCATTGCAATCATGTCATGTTAATTAATTTGTAATTTATAATAATAATTAATAGTATTAGTAATTAATTAATTAGTAATTAATTAACAGCGCAGGAGACAGCTTAAATTCCTGGAAAACATTGCAGTGACCACACTCAGGCCGGACATAGTCCTGGTGTCAGAAACAACAAGGCAAGTGGTCCTGCTGGAGTTGACTGTTCCCTGGGGAGACCGGATGGAGGAGGCCTTTGAGAGGAAGATGACCAAGTATGAGCAGTTGGCAAATGAATGCAGAAGCAGGGGATGGAGGACTCGATGCAACCCCATTGAGGTCGGCTGCAGAGGATTCGTTGGCCAGTCACTCATCAGAGCACTCAGGATGCTGGGAGTGAAGGGACTGCATTGCAGAAGAGCCATCAAAAACATTACTGAGGTGGCAGAAAAGGCGCCAAGATGGCTGTGGATCAAACGGGTTGATCCGTGGACCGTTAAGCTACTCGGACACAAGCCGGGGCCTGATCACCCCCGGCTGGGTCGCCTGGGCGAGGGTGTATGATGTTGAGAGACCCGAAACACCCAATGACCCCAGGGTACATCACTGAAGATGTGTCTGAGTTGCACCAAAAGTGTTTGTGAAAATCAAATCATTTATGTTAATAATACTAATAATAATTAATCAATAATAGTAATAATTAATATTGTTTGATTAATCATTAATTGATTAGTAATTAATTAATTACTAATTAAAATAAGTAAACACTTGAAATATATCAGTCTGTGCGCAATGAATGTACACATTATACAAATTTCACTTTATGAATGGAATTACTGAAATAAATCAACTTTTTCATGATATTCTAATTATATGACCACCATCTGTATGTATGTTTATGAGCTGCATCTAGTTCTGTTAACCTTATATTTCTTTTTCAAATTCTCCCTTTTTTTTGCATCCAGCCCTATTTCCTTTAGAAATTTCCTTGACAAATAATAGCGGTCTATTAGAACGTCAGGTTATGTGTTACACATATACATGTGTGTGTATATATTTTCCAACTTACTCCCATTGATGAAACTTCTCATTTTCTGCCTGAAAGCTTATTAGGAGACGAGTGTGTTCAGGGCTCCTTGTTTGTTTACAAACTACACACACGTCACAGACCTTGAAATCCAACAGCAGGGATTGATATTATCCAAAGATTTCTGAACATACAAATTAATGTGCTTATCCTTTATTTCTCACAATGAAGAAAATCATGATAAAAGTGTCTTATCGTAGCGTTCGTGTGTATGTGCATTATAACGCCTCAGCGCACAAGCGAAGTTACGATATTCTTCAGAACGACAATATACACAACATGCATCCAGCAGCATACACGTTGCTGTCATAGACAACTGCCTGTAAATTGTTTTGGCAAGTTATAACTTTCTAAACAGCGTAATTTGTAATGAAAGCCGTTTCATTTGTGCGGCTCTTTCGGCGCCATGTTTCTTTCTTTGGAGACAGCGGTAAGCTCCTCCTACCCCTCCAAATGGAGAGTGCATCCAGATTCCCTCAGTTTGGAGGGGTTTGTAGCCCTCCGCCTTCCCCTCCACCTTGCTCCAAAAAGAGAACTGAGACACCCCTCTGTCTCTCATGCCCACGCAAAACGGAGGAGAAGGGGTAAGGGGTAGAACTGAGACTCAGCCTTAGAGGAGGAGACAAGTGTGAGATGAGCTGCTTAATCTCCTGACAGCAACACCAGAAACAACAGAAAATGAATGAAATCCGAAAAGAAGAAAACCTATATGGAGCATAACAGGAAAAAAAAAATGAGGTGGGCTTCATAGATAATTGGCAAAGCTTCTGGGGAAAACCTGGTCTTGTTAGGAGAGACGGCATCCATCCCACTTTGGATGGAGCAGCTCTCATTTCTAGAAATCTGGCCAATTTTCTTAAATCCTCCAAACCGTGACTATCCAGGGTTGGGACCAGCAAGCAGAGTTGTAGTCTTACACACCTCTCTGCAGCTTCTCTCCCCTTGCCATCCCCTCATTACCCCATCTCCGTAGAGATGGTGCCTGCTCCCAGACCACCAATAACCAGCAAAAATCTATTTAAGCATAAAAATTCAAAAAGAAAAAATAATATAGCACCTTCAACTGCACCACAGACTAAAACAGTCTAAGTCCCTGTTAGTAAATGATATAATAATTGATCAACGTAATGATTTATTCTGCCTTACAGAAACCTGGTTACAGCAGGATGAATATGTTAGTTTAAATGAGTCAACACCCCCGAGTCACACTAACTGTCAGAATGCTCGTAGCAGGGGCAGAGGGGGAGGATTAGCAGCAATCTTCCACTCCAGCTTATTAATTAATCAAAAACCCAGACAGAGCTTTAATTCATTTGAAAGCTTGACTCTTAGTCTTGTCCATCCAAATTGGAAGTCCCAAAAACCAGTTTTATTTGTTGTTATCTATCGTCCACCTGGTCGTTACTGTGAGTTTCTCTGTGAATTTTCAGACCTTTTGTCTGACTTAGTGCTTAGCTCAGATAAGATCATTATAGTGGGCAATTTTAACATCCACACAGATGCTGAGAATGACAGCCTCAACACTGCATTTAATCTATTATTAGACTCTATTGGCTTTGCTCAAAAAGTAAATGAGTCCACCCACCACTTTAATCATATCTTAGATCTTGTTCTGACTTATGGTATGGAAATAGAAGACTTAACAGTATTCCCTGAAAACTCCCTTCTGTCTGATCATTTCTTAATAACATTTACATTTACTCTGATGGACTACCCAGCAGTGGGGAATAAGTTTCATTACACTAGAAGTCTTTCAGAAAGCGCTGTAACTAGGTTTAAGGATATGATTCCTTCTTTATGTTCTCTAATGCCATATACCAACACAGTGCAGAGTAGCTACCTAAACTCTGTAAGTGAGATAGAGTATCTCGTCAATAGTTTTACATCCTCATTGAAGACAACTTTGGATGCTGTAGCTCCTCTAAAAAAGAGAGCTTTAAATCAGAAGTGCCTGACTCCGTGGTTTAACTCACAAACTCGTAGCTTAAAGCAGATAACCCGTACGTTGGAGAGGAAATGGCGTCTCACTAATTTAGAAGATCTTCACTTAGCCTGGAAAAAGAGTCTGTTGCTCTATAAAAAAGCCCTCCGTAAAGCTAGGACATCTTTCTACTCATCACTAATTGAAGAAAATAAGAACAACCCCAGGTTTCTTTTCAGCACTGTAGCCAGGCTGACAAAGAGTCAGAGCTCTATTGAGCTGAGTATTCCATTAACTTTAACTAGTAATGACTTCATGACTTTCTTTGCTAACAAAATTTTAACTATTAGAGAAAAAATTACTCATAACCATCCCAAAGACGTATCGTTATCTTTGGCTGCTTTCAGTGATGCGGTATTTGGTTAGACTCTTTCTCTCCGATTGTTCTGTCTGAGTTATTTTCATTAGTTACTTCATCCAAACCATCAACATGTTTATTAGACCCCATTCCTACCAGGCTGCTCAAGGAAGCCCTACCATTATTTAATGCTTCGATCTTAAATATGATCAATCTATCTTTGTTAGTTGGCTATGTACCACAGGCTTTTAAGGTGGCAGTAATTAAACCATTACTTAAAAAGCCATCACTTGACCCAGCTATCTTAGCTAATTATAGGCCAATCTCCAACCTTCCTTTTCTCTCAAAAATTCTTGAAAGGGTAGTTGTAAAACAGCTAACTGATCATCTGCAGAGGAATGGTCTATTTGAAGAGTTTCAGTCAGGTTTTAGAATTCATCATAGTACAGAAACAGCATTAGTGAAGGTTACAAATGATCTTCTTATGGCCTCGGACAGTGGACTCATCTCTGTGCTTGTTCTGTTAGACCTCAGTGCTGCTTTTGATACAGTTGACCATAAAATTTTATTACAGAGATTAGAGCATGCCATAGGTATTAAAGGCACTGCGCTGCGGTGGTTTGAATCATATTTGTCTAATAGATTACAATTTGTTCATGTAAATGGGGAATCTTCTTCACAGACTAAAGTTAATTATGGAGTTCCACAAGGTTCTGTGCTAGGACCAATTTTATTCACTTTATACATGCTTCCCTTAGGCAGTATTATTAGACGGTATTGCTTAAATTTTCATTGTTACGCAGATGATACCCAGCTTTATCTATCCATGAAGCCAGAGGACACACACCAATTAGCTAAACTGCAGGATTGTCTTACAGACATAAAGACATGGATGACCTCTAATTTCCTGCTTTTAAACTCAGATAAAACTGAAGTTATTGTACTTGGCCCCACAAATCTTAGAAACATGGTGTCTAACCAGATCCTTACTCTGGATGGCATTACCCTGACCTCTAGTAATACTGTGAGAAATCTTGGAGTCATTTTTGATCAGGATATGTCATTCAAAGCGCATATTAAACAAATATGTAGGACTGCTTTTTTGCATTTACGCAATATCTCTAAAATCAGAAAGGTCTTGTCTCAGAGTGATGCTGAAAAACTAATTCATGCATTTATTTCCTCTAGGCTGGACTATTGTAATTCATTATTATCAGGTTGTCCTAAAAGTTCCCTAAAAAGCCTTCAGTTAATTCAAAATGCTGCAGCTAGAGTACTGATGGGGACTAGAAGGAGAGAGCATATCTCACCCATATTGGCCTCTCTTCATTGGCTTCCTGTTAATTCTAGAATATAATTTAAAATTCTTCTTCTTACTTATAAGGTTTTGAATAATCAGGTCCCATCTTATCTTAGGGACCTCGTAGTACCATATCACCCCAATAGAGCGCTTCGCTCTCAGACTGCAGGCTTACTTGTAGTTCCTAGGGTTTGTAAGAGTAGAATGGGAGGCAGAGCCTTCAGCTTTCAGGCTCCTCTCCTGTGGAACCAGCTCCCAATTCAGATCAGGGAGACAGACACCCTCTCTACTTTTAAGATTAGGCTTAAAACTTTCCTTTTTGCTAAAGCTTATAGTTAGGGCTGGATCAGGTGACCCTGAACCATCCCTTAGTTATGCTGCTATAGACGTAGACTGCTGGGGGGTTCCCATGATGCACTGTTTCTCTTTTTGCTCTGTATGCACCACTCTGCATTTAATCATTAGTGATTGATCTCTGCTCTCTTCCACAGCATGTCTTTTTCCTGGTTCTCTCCCTCAGCCCCAACCAGTCCCAGCAGAAGACTGCCCCTCCCTGAGCCTGGTTCTGCTGGAGGTTTCTTCCTGTTAAAAGGGAGTTTTTCCTTCCCACTGTAGCCAAGTGCTTGCTCACAGGGGGTCGTTTTGACCGTTGGGGTTTTACATAATTATTGTATGGCCTTGCCTTGCAATATAAAGCGCCTTGGGGCAACTGTTTGTTGTGATTTGGCGCTATATAAAAAAATTGATTGATTGATTGATAGTGGGCGATTTTAACATCCACATAGATGCTGAGAATGACAGCCTCAACACTGCATTTAATCTATTGTTAGACTCGATTGGCTTTGCTCAAAATGTAAATGAGTCCACCCACCACTTTAATCATACCTTAGATCTTGTTCTGACTTATGGTATGGAAATTGAAGACTTAACAGTATTCCCTGAAAACCCCTTTCTGTCTGATCATTTCTTAACATTTACATTTACTCTGATGGACTACCCAGCAGTGGGGAATAAGTTTCATTACAGTAGAAGTCTTTCAGAAAGCGCTGTAACTAGGTTTAAGGATATGATTCCTTCTTTATGTTCTCCAATGCCATATACCAACACAGGGCAGAGTAGCTACCTAAACTCTGTGAGTGAGATAGTTTATCTCGTCAATAGTTTTACATCCTCATTGAGCACAACTTTGGATGCTGTAGCTCCTCTGAAAAAGAGAGCCTTAAATCAGAAGTGCCTGACTCCGTGGTTTAACTCACAAACTCGCAGCTTAAAGCAGATAACCCGTAAGTTGGAGAGGAAATGGCGTCTCACTAATTTAGAAGATCTTCACTTAGCCTGGAAAAAGAGTCTGTTGCTCTATAAAAAAAAGCCCTCCGTAAAGCTAGGACAACTTACTACTCATCACTAATTGAAGAAAATAAGAACCCCAGGTTTCTTTTCAGCACTGTAGCCAGGCTGACAAAGAGTCAGAGCTCTATTGAACCAAGTATTCCTTTAACTTTAACTAGTAATGACTTCATGACTTTCTTTGCTAATAAAATTTTACCTATTAGAGAAAAAATTACTCATAACCATCCCAAAAACATATCGTTATCTTTGGCTGCTTTCAGTGATACCGGTATTTGGTTAGACTCTTTCTCTCCGATTGTTCTGTCTGAGTTATTTTCATTAGTTACTTCTTCCAAACCATCAACATGTCTATTAGACCCCATTCCTACCAGGCTGCTCAAGGAAGCCCTACCATTAATTAATGCTTCAATCTTAAATATGATCAATCTATCTTTATTAGTTGGCTATGTACCACAGGCTTTTAAGGTGGCAGTAATTAAACCATTACTTAAAAAGCCATCACTTGACCCAGCTATCTTAGCTAATTATAGGCCAATCTCCAACCTTCCTTTTCTCTCACAAATTCTTGAAAGGGTAGTTGTAAAACAGCTAACTGATCATCTGCAGAGGAATGGTCTATTTGAAGAGTTTCAGTCAGGTTTTAGAATTCATCATGGTACAGAAACAGCATTAGTGAAGGTTACAAATGATCTTCTTATGGCCTCAGACAGTGGACTCATCTCTGTGCTTGTTCTGTTAGACCTTTTATTACAGAGATTAGAGCATGCCATAGGTATTAAAGGCACTGCGCTGGTTTGAATCATATTTATCTAATAGATTACAATTTGTTCATGTAAATGGGGAATCTTCTTCACAGACTAAAGTTAATTATGGAGTTCCACAAGGTTCTGTGCTAGGACCAATTTTATTCACTTTATACATACTTCCCTTAGGCAGTATTATTAGACAGCATTGCTTAAATTTTTATTGTTACGCAGATGATACCCAGCTTTATCTATCCATGAAGCCAGAGGACACACACCAATTAGCTAAACTGCAGGATTGTCTTACAGACATAAAGACATGGATGACCTCTAATTTCCTGCTTTTAAACTCAGATAAAACTGAAGTTATTGTACTTGGCCCCACAAATCTTAGAAACATGGTGTCTAACCAGATCTTTACTCTGGATGGCATTACCCTGACCTCTAGTAATACTGTGAGAAATCTTGGAGTCATTTTTGATCAGGATATGTCATTCAATGCGCATATTAAACAATTATGTAGGACTGCTTTTTTGCATCTGCGCAATATCTCTAAAATTAGAAAGGTCTTGTCTCAGAGTGATGCTGAAAAACTAATTCATGCATTTATTTCCTCTAGGCTGGACTATTGTAATTCATTATTATCACGTTGTCCTAAAAGTTCCCTGAAAAGCCTTCAGTTAATTCAAAATGCTGCAGCTAGAGTACTGACAGGGACTAGAAGGAGAGAGCATATCTCATCCATATTGGCCTCTCTTCATTGGCTTCCTGTTAATTCTAGAATAGAATTTAAAATTCTTCTTCTTACTTATAAGGTTTTGAATAATCAGGTCCCATCTTATCTTAGGGACCTCATAGTACCATATCACCCCAATAGAGCGCTTCGCTCTCAGACTGCAGGCTTACTTGTAGTTCCTAGGGTTTGTAAGAGTAGAATGGGAGGCAGAGCCTTCAGCTTTCAGGCTCCTCTCCTCTGGAACCAGCTCCCAATTCGGATCACGGAGACAGACACCCTCTCTACTTTTAAGATTAGGCTCTTTTTGCTCTGTATGCACCACTCTGCATTTAATCATTAGTGATTGATCTCTGCTCTCTTCCACAGCATGTCTTTTTCCTGGTTCTCTCCCTCAGCCCCAACCAGTCCCAGCAGAAGACTGCCCCTCCCTGAGCCTGGTTCTGCTGGAGGTTTCTTCCTGTTAAAAGGGAGTTTTTCCTTCCCACTGTCGCAAAGTGCTTGCTCACAGGGGGTCTTTTTGACCGTTGGGGTTTTTCCGTGATTATTGTATGGCTTTGCCTTACAATATAAAGCGCCTTGGGGCAACTGTTTGTTGTGATTTGGCACTATATAAATAAAATTGATTTGATAACACACCTTTAAAAAAAAATTACGTTTTAAGATTTCCTACCTCACTCCAGTAGGCATTGCTCCTGAAGAAAGCCACTACCTTGTGGACCTGTGACAGCAGGTTCTCCACAACCCGAGAGTTCTTCAGTGCCTCTTGGATGACCAGCTGAAGGGTTTTTGCCATACAGATGGTCCTGGTCCCAATCTGCAGCTCTGAAAAGGGCAACTCCGTTTCAGACATCAGATCTGACAAAAATGCTGCGATTTCATCTCCATCAGGTTCTCCCTTGTAAGCTGTGCACATGGTCTTGTAGTCGCAGAACAAGTTGTTTGCAGCCAAAGCCTCTTTGGCCTGGTTGGTGATGACATAGCCAATGCTGCGAGGAAAGACGCCCAGGCTTAGCAACACAGCTTCCAGCTCCTTGTCTACAGCGGCACTGAGATTCTTGTGGCTGAGGTGACGGAATGCCACAACAGGACGGCGGATCTGCCAGTTTTCATTGATAAAATGGAGCTGCACAACAACAATAGGCTCGTCCAATGGCTGGACTCCTCTACCTGCCCAAAGGTCAAAAGTGACATGAATGGACTTGTCTGCATCTACACCTTTCACAAGGCATGCTTTTAGCTCCCTGATGAGCTGGGGTTTGAGGGTTCTCTCTACATCGTCATAGAGCTGCAGGCCCAAGGCACGGTGGGACAGCTTGGTGTAATGAGGGCTGATGGTCGTCACAAACGATCTGAACCCGGTGCCTTCCACAAAACTGTGTGGAACAAAGCAGAAGATGCATTGGAAACAGTTGGCCTTTGCTGCTGCTTAATTTATACGCACAATGCAATGACACCCAATTTCAAACACAAAAAGCTGTGCTACAAAACAAATGCAACACCAACACTGGTGAATACAAGAGAAAAGCATACAGTGTGCAACAAATAAAGGTAACAAAACATAAGCTTTAAAAAAAAACAACTGTTATGACGATGGTGACAACAGCAACTGTAACCGTTATAAATAAAAATTTAAACAGTGATCGTGGTGATAAAAAGTGACAAGACATTCGCCATGAGTCAGAAAGTGCAATGAGTAAATGTGAGAGTGTGTGTGTGTGTGTGTGTGTGTGGGGGGGGTTTAAGTACAATCTAAGCGCACAGTGTGACCTATATGAGATGTGCAAAAAAAATTAGCATCAGGCATGAAGAGAGAGGTCACCTGAGAGGTAGCATGTCTTCAGCGATCATCCTCAGGGCTGCATCAGCAAACTTTTTCTGGTCAACTGGTGCAGCACCAGAGCTGGAGCTGGGACTGGAACTTGAACTCGGGGGCAAGGAGGGACTGTGGGAGCAAAGGTCTTTACGTGATGGCACGATCTGTGGGGGTGGAGCTGCCATTTTCTGCTGACACTCCACTAACTCCTCCTCTTTGCTGGGCTGGATCTGCAGCAAAGGGCAGAATGTCAAGGTCACTCATTTTTCCTGAAAGTGAGGATACAAAAACCTGAGCACCGCGCTCACAGAGGGCAAACCTCTACAAACACTAGTTTCCAATTCCACAAATGACCTTTACCTTGGAAAATTTTTTTCAAGGTCAAAGTCCTGTTAGAAGTGGCTTTTCATAAGCTAAATCAGATGTGACCAAATGTCAGGAGGATGTATTTAGTTTATGCACTTGAATTAAAGTTTTTTTGTTGTCAAGTTATTGTTTTTTCCCCCCAACTTTTTCAGTTTCTGAATTCTTTTTCAGATCATTGATTATCTCTGCTATGCACAATTAGTCACTGCTTTTTGGCACTTGGTTTCTGACTGATAACTAGACGACAGACAAACAGGTATAAAATTGAACCTCCATCTAATTTTGGTGGTGTAGGTAAATCTATAAAAGATAAATGAGAGCGACTGAGACACCTCTGATTGTGATATAATGCAATATACAGTGAGGAAAATAAGTATTTGAACACCCTGAGGTTTTGCGTGTTCTCCCACTTAAAAATCATGGAGGCGTCTGAAATTTTCATCTTAGGTGCATGTCCTCGGTGAGAGACATAATCAAAAAAGAAAAATCCAGAAATTACAATGTATGATTTTTTAATAATTTATTTGTATGTTATTGCTGCAAATAAGTATTTCACCACATGCCAACCAGCAAGAATTCTGGCTCACACATACCTGTTATTTTTCTTTAAGAAGCCCTCTTATTCTGCACTCTTTACCTGTATTAATTGCACCTGTTTGAACTTGTTACCTGTATAAAAGACACCTGTTCACACACTCAATCAATCACACTCCAACCTGTCCACCATAGCCAAGACCAAAGAGCTGTCTAAGGACACCAGGGACAAAACTGTAGACCTGCACAAGGCTGGGATGGACTACAGGACAACAGACAAGCAGCTTGGTAGAAGACAACAACAACTGTTATGATTATTTATTAGAAACTGGAAGAAACACAAGATGACTGTCAATCTCCCTCGGTCTGGGATTCCATGCAAGATCTCACTTTGTGGGGTAAGGATGATTCTGAGAAAGCTCAGAACTATACAGGAGGACCTGGTCAATGACCTGAAGAGAGCTGGGAGTACAGTCACAAAGATTACATGAGTAACACATGATGCTGTCATGGTTTAAAATCCTGCAGGGCAGCAACGTCCCCCTGCTCAAGCCAGTACATGTCCAGGCCCATTTGAAGTTCACCAGTGACCATCTGGATGATCCAGAGGAGACATGGGAGAAGGTCATGTGGTCAGATAAGACCAGAATAGAGCTTTGTGGGATCAACTCCATTTACCATGTTTAGAGGATAAGAACAACCCCAAGAAAACCATCCCAACCGTGAAGCATGGGGGTGGAAACATCATACTCTGGGGGTGCTCTTCTGAAAAGGGTACAGGACGACTGCACCGTATTGAAGGGAGGATGGATGGGGTCATGTATTGTGACATTTTGGCAAACAACCTCCTTCCCTCAGTAAGAGCATTGAAGATGGGTCATGGCTGGGTCTTCCAGCATGACAGTGACCCCAAACACACAGCCAGGGCAACTAAGGAGGGGCTCCGTAAGAAGCATTTCAAGGTCCTGGAGTGGCCTGGCCAGTCTCCAGACCTGAACTCAATAGAAACTCTTTGGAGGGAGCTGAAACTCCAAACCTGAAAGATCTAGAGAAGATCTGTATGGAAGAGTGGACCAAAATCCCTGCTGCAGTGTGTGCAAACCTGGTGAGAAACTACAGGAAACAAAGGCTACTGTACTTATTTGCAGCAGTAACATACAAATAAATTATTAAAAAAAAATCATACATTGTGATTTCTGGATTTCTCTTTTTTGATTATGTCTCTCACAGTGGACATGCAACTAAGATGAAAATTTCAGACCCCTCCATGATTTCTAAGTGGGAGAACTCGCAAAACCACAGGGTGTTCAAATACTTATTTTCCTCACTGTATCTCATAATGCTTTTAACAGCGTATCTGTGTGGCTGAAAGGGTGTAGGCAGAAGCAACAGCTTATAAACACCCACCCTTTACCATAAAAAAAAATGATTGAATGAATGGGAAGAAAAAAAAAATTATATATATATATATATATATATATATATATATATATATATATATATATATATATATATATATATATACACACACACACACACACACACAGGTACGGGTGGTATATGAGGACTTTTTTCACAAACCAGTATGATCCTGCATTATGGGGACACACCCTTCCTGTTGTGTTAGACATGAGTGAGAGGTATCAAACAGCTCCTAAAAATGTGGGCTAAAATTCCCACTACTAAAAATAGTGAAAGAGTCCAGAGATATTAAGACCTGACACCACACAGTGTTATAAGGACGGGGGCGGGAGTAGGTGTTTCTTGATTCAATTATGGATTAACAGGACATCCCAGGATTATGTGGACATCAACCATACACACACGGGTTGACATAAACCTTAATTATGAGGACAAACTAGGTTTATAAGGACATAAACCATACACACACACACAAGCCTCAATTATGAATTAATAGGACATCCTGGGATTATGTGGACATCAACCATACACACAGACGCACAAAGGGTCGACATAAACATTAATTATGAGGACAAACTAGGTTTATCAGGGAGTCAACTATACACATACAGCTAACCAAACCTTAACTGAGGACAATCTAGGTTTATAAGGACATAAACCATACACACACCTATCTTCAACTTGATTGTGAGGACAGTCTGAGTTTATAAGGACATGAACCATACACGCACACACACCTCAATTATGAATTAATAGGACATCCTGGGATTATGTGGACATTAACCATACACACACATAAGGGTTGACATAAACCTTAATTATGAGGACAAACTAGGTTTAACAAGGAGTTAACCATACACACACATATGGCTAACCAAACCTTAATTGTGAGGACAATCTAGGTTTATAACAGGACAGTCTGAGTTTATAAGGACGGACGGACGGACACACACACACACACACACACACACACCTAATGCAGCTTGATTATAAGGACAGTCTAAGTTTATAAGGGCATAATCCATACCCATGTCTAGCTAAATCTTAATTATGATTATATTATATACATACACATTAAAATAGGCTCAGATGTATGCACTCTATCAAGAATGTGGACCATGCCGACTAAATTTGTTACAGACTCATATTTCTGTCCCGTCTGTTTCCCATTTTATTTTTCAAGTCTCACGCCATCTTTCATTTCAGGCTCCTCAGCTTCCGTTCCTCAGTGTATGATTGCATGTCAGTACTTTTTCTTGTTGCGAGTTCATCCGTGTTTCCACAGAAGTTTGTTTGGACTACCAAGCCTTGCTTGCCCTCTTGACACCCTGCCTAGTTATAGGATTTTGTACTGTTTGTGTGACTAAAGGATCTGGATTTTCTAGTGCTGCCTGTTCTGCTTCTGACCCTCGCTCGTCTGCCCAAGCCTGTGGATCTCTTCACACGCAGTCTTTGCTGCCCCCGACCATTGCCCTTCCTCACTCCCTATTTGTTTTAATAAACATAGAAAGACCAGTTCATTGCATCAGTGTTGTGCTATTGGGTCCTCATACCTGTGACAAAATTACTTGCAAACTATGAAGTTCTGCTGCATCAGCATCAAGGAGACCTTAGAATTAAGATCAAAATCATTATTTTAGAACAAAAAACTTTTATTTTGTTCACAAGCATTGTGACACAAAGTAATTTCTTGAACATAAACATGGCCAACAATAAAATAAAATCTCTTGACCTTAACATATTCAAAGAAAATCTGCCTTAAGGTAAATAAAATGTTCTCTCTCCAAAAATTAAAGTGCAGTGTTGTTGAAAGTAAATAAAAAGTTCTCGACTAACTAAAGAGCCATTTTGCTAAAATTAAATAAATAAATAAATGTTCAAGTATAATTAAAGTGCCATGTTACCAAAAGTAAAAATCTCTCAACTATAACGTACGGAACAATTTTCCTAATAGTAAATAAAACATCCTCATAACTAACAAACTGAAGTGCAATGTCACTAAAAGTAAATAAAATGTTCAACTACAACAAATTAAAGTGCAATGTCCCTAACAATAAATAAAATGTTCAACTACAGCAAATTAAAGTGCAATGTCGCTAAAAGAAAATAAAATGTCCGACTATAACAAATTAAAGCACAATGTTCCTAAAAGTAAGTAAAATGTTCTCTTGACTATAACAAACTAAAGTGCAATGTTCCTAAAAATAAATAAAATGTCCGACTATAACAAATTAAAGCACAATGTTCCTAAAAGTAAATAAGATGTTCTCTTGACTGGAACAAATGAAAGCACAATGTTACTAAAAGTTAATGTCATCTCTTGAACACTGGATGTATTACATAAGCTTAATAAGAGAAAACAGAAAGATTAAGTTGATTCAGCCATTTTTGTGGGTCATCAACACATTCACTATTAAAAATTTTAGCCCAAACAAGATGGTAGATCAGTGAATCTACCATCTTGACCAATGAACATTTCAGCAATTTTTTTTTTAGCCTTCAAACCACGGTTCCTGACAAAATCTCTTATGTTTTGTAAAGTTCTGTCTTGAAGAACTGGGTCTTCAGCAACCTTGCACTGCTCACATTCTTTCATTGTTGCAAGATATGGGTTTTGAAATGTTTCATGACCGCATTCACTTCACTGTCATTCCATGGCCTTTTCAAATTCTTCCTTCGATTGGCCTCTGCAAAAATCACAGGATTAGAACATTTTCCTTTTTAGACTGTCAACATCATTCGCATTTTTTTCCACTATGTGTCTTGAGATAATTTTTAACACACATGGGCCTAAGTTCGGTCCTCAAGATCTGCCTTCCTCAAAGTTTTAGATGTCTCCCTGCCCTAACACACCTGGGTTGAAATAGTGCATTATTAAACTCTGCAGAAGCCTGATAATTTCATTTAATTCAGGTATGTTGGAGCAAGGAGACATCTAAAACGAGGTAAGTGTCCACTGTTGCATTTTTTTGCCAGATAAAATGCAGCCACATCTGAAACCTATAAGCATGGTGGGTGTTTCCATGTAATGGTGCATTTACACATAGGCAAGACGCGTTACAAATGTCATATTTGCGTCTTTCTTGGCATATTCCTGACATTCTTAATGTGACAACGCATCTGAATAGGCTTCGTAATAGTGCGTGATATTCGTGATTTTCGTGGAGCATGTTTTTGGCTGTCAAAAAATCTCACACAAATGTCACGCACCACCCTCATTTTGCCTCATGTCGTGGAGGTCGCAAATGAGCGTATTGATCCATCTTGATTAGTGGTGATCCTTAATAGAGCATGACAGCGTTCTTCTCGGACGTGCGCACAATTAAACCCTGCTGCACTGCATTCAGTTTCATTGCTGCAACATTCCGAAGGAGTGACCCAGAGTCAGCTAAAAGTCTCGTTCCAAAGCTCATTAGCACGCTCCTGCAGGTGTTCCACCTGCTGCTGCTGTTGCGCCTGATGTTTGGGAAAATGAGGTAGACACATATCTGGCTCTCTCAGTTTCCTCCTCCATTCTAACTAAGCCTAACTAAGCATGTAGTCACAAAGTTATTCTGCTGTGGCTTTTGAGGAGTAAACTGGAGTGATCTGAATTGTTCAGCAAATGACAGCGGGATGAATATGGGGGTGTGTGTGGATACAATTCGCCTCATTCACAACATGGCAGAACGTAACGATGCACTGTAACGCAACATTGCAATAGCGTGCAACAACGCAGAACATTATTCTTGACTGTGAGTAATGGTTCCTGATAATTCTACAGCAACATGTACCATTAATTGTAACGCATGGTAACACTTCAGCTTGGGACTCTGGCGAGGGCGGTCGCATCTCCTTCTCTATCCTCGATCTCTGCTCCAAACTTCAAAGTCCCTACTTCACCAGACTGTGAATTCTTCAAACTATATCGGATTAACCATGGAAATGATCAGCTCGTCTGTGAATACTACCGACACCATTTTTTCAACAAGGAAATCAGGGCTGGGTGACACTTCGTGCCCAGATGGAATCTACCCTGCGGGTTACGTTCTCGACACCTGGGAGAAGTAGCGTGTTGCATGCTTGGTACCACTCTCTGTGGAGGACGTCGAAGATGTATTTATATTTGGTTTTATTGTGGAAGGGCTGGTACTTATTGCTTGTGTGCTGCTTGTCCTACTGGAGAACTGGTACGACGGCTGCTACCAGAACCACGACCCCTCACCTGTCCATCATGATTAATGAGTTGGGCAAGGAGATACATTCTCAGACTTGAACTCAGATGTAAGATGGTTAACATATTGGAGCAAATATACGCCTTGCAAAGGAAGATGTAGGAGACCAGGGAATACTCAAATTGGATTTGGTCGGTCAGAGGAGCTGCAAATGTGTTTCTCTGTTGAACCCTAAACATGGCAGGCTTATCAGCCTCCGAAGGTCAAAACGCCCTGCTGTTTTCCTCCAGAAGAATTTCTACGGCCTTGGTCAATCATTGGGCTGCCCTCTTATCTTCTGCCCTCCCCGACAGCCTGATGCTATCAAGGCAACTCCAGACATTATACACACACTGACAGAAACTGATACAAACTCATCTGACTGATGCGAACTCATCTCATCTGCACACGACGCATGCCCCATCTCCCCCCTCCCCCAACCCCTACCACCCTCCTTGCCTCGGCCTTGCCACTCCCTCCAAGCTCGCAGCTGTGTGGGACACTGCTGCGGCCCAACCACATTCACATTGCCTCAATTCGAATGACGGACTGTCTTAGCTTGGTTTTCAGAAACTCTTTTGGTGCAACACAGACACATCTTCAGTGATGCACCCTGGGGTCATTGGGTGTTTCGGGTCTCTCAATATCATACAACCTCGCCCAGGCAACCCAGCCGGAGATGATCAGGCTCCGGCTTGTGTCTGAGTAGGTTGCTGGTTGCTGTTGCCTGCTGCCAGAGATCCCTGTGCTGATGATGTCATGAAGTTGGGATGTTGTGTAAAATGTTAAGAAAAACAGAATACATTCATTTGCAAATCCTCTTCAACCTAGATTAAATTAAATACACCACAAAGACAAGATATTTAATGTAAAAACTGATAAACTTTATTGTTTTGTGCAAATATTTGCTCATTTTTAAATGGATGCCTGCAACATGTTTAAAAAAAGCTGGGACAGTGGTATGTTTACCACTGTGTTACATCACCTTTCACTCTAACAACATTCAATAAGCATTTGGGAACTGAGGACACCAATTGTTGAAGCTTTGTAGGTGGAATTCTTTTCCATTCTTGCTTGATGTACGACTTCAGTTGTTCAACAGTCCGAGTCTCCGCTGACGTATTTTGTGCTTCAAAATGTGCCACATATTTTCAATGGGTGACAGGTCTGGACTGCAGGCAGGCCAGACTAGAACTCGCACCCTTTTACTACGAAGCCACGCTGTTGTAACACATGCAGAATGTGGCTTGGCATTGTCTTGCTGAAATAAGCAGGGATGTCCCTGAAAAAGATGTTGCTTGGATGGCAGCATGAGTTGCTCCAAAACCTGGATATACCTTTCAGCATTGATGGTGTCATCGCAGATGTGTAAGTTGCCCATGCCATGGACACTAACACAACCCCATACCATCACAGATGCTGGCTTTTGAGCTTTGCGCTGGTAACAATCTGGATGGTCTTTGTCCTCTTTTGTCCAGAGGACACAACATCCATAATTTCCAAAAACAATTTGAAATGTGGACTCATCAGACCACAGCACACTTTTCCACTTTGCGTCTGTCCATTTCAAATGAGCTCGGGCCCAGAGAAGGCAGTGGCGTTTCTGGATGTTGTTGATGTATACAACCCCTGGCACTAATTATGGAATCACCGGCCTCAGAGGATGTTCATTCAGTTGTTTAATTTTGTAGAAAAAAAGCAGATCACAGACATGACACAAAACTAAAGTCATTTCAAATGGCAACTTTCTGGCTTTAAGAAACACTATAAGAAATCAAGAAAAAAAGATTGTGGCAGTCAGTAACGGTTACTTTTTAGACCAAGCAGAGGGAAAAAAATATGGACTCACTCAATTCGGAGGAATAAATTATGGAATCACCCTGTAAATTTTCATCCCCAAAACTAACACCTGCATCAAATCAGAACTGCTCGTTAGTCTGCATCTAAAAAGGAGTGATCACACCTTAGAGAGCTGTTGAACTAAGTGGACTGACATGAATCATGGCTCCAACACGAGAGATGTCAATTGAAACAAAGGAGAGGATTATCAAACTCTTAAAAGAGGGTAAATCATCACACAATGTTGCAAAAGATGTTGGTTGTTCACAGTCAGCTGTGTCTAAACTCTGGACCAAATACAAACAACATGGGAAGGTTGTTAAAGGCAAACAAACTGGTAGACCAAGGAAGACATCAAAGCGTCAAGACAGAAAACTTAAAGCAATATGTCTCAAAAATCAAAAATGCACAACAAAACAAATGAGGAACGAATGGGAGGAAACTGGAGTCAATGTCTGTGACCAAACTGTAAGAAACCGCCTAAAGGAAATGGGATTTACATACAGAAAAGCTAAACGAAAAGATTTTCTATAGAGTTCAGGTCTGGAGACTGGCCAGGCCACTCCGGGAATTGAAATGCTTCTTCCGGAGCCCCTCCTTAGATGTCCTGGCTGTGTGTTTGGGGTCACTGTCATGCTGGAAGACCCAGATATGACCCACCTTCAATGCTCTTACTGAGAGAAGGAGGTTGTATGTCAAAATCTCGCAATGCATGACACCATCCATCCTCCCTTCAATACGGTGCAGTCGTCCTGTCCCCTTTGCAGAAGAGCACCCTCAGAGTATGATATTTCCACCCCAATGGTTCATGGTTAGGATGGTTTTCTTGGGATTGTTCTCATCCTCTAAACATGGTGAGTTGATTCCAAAAAGCTCTATTCTGGTCTCATCTGACCACATGACCTTCTCCCATGCCTCCTCTGGATCATCCAGATGGTCACTGGTGAACTTCAAACGGGTCTGGACATGTGCTGGCTTGAGCAGGGGGACCTTGCTGCCCTGACAGCATCATGTGTTACTCATGTTATCTTTGTGACTGTGGTCCCAGCTCTCTTCAGGTCATTGACCAGGTCCTCCTGTGTAGTTCTGAGCTTTCTCAGAATCATCCTTACCCCACAAAGTGAGATCTTGCATGGAATCCCAGACCGAGGGAGACTGACAGTCATCTTGTGTTTCTTCCACTTTCTAATAAATAATCATAACAGTTGTTGTCTTCTACCAAGCTGCTTACCTGTTGTCCTGTAGTCCATCCCAGCCTTGAGCAGGTCTACAGTTTTGTCCCTGGTGTCCTTAGATAGCTCTTTGGTCTTGCTATGGTAGACAGGTTGGAGTGTGACTGATTGAGTGTATGAACAGGTGTCTTTTATACAGGTAACAAGTTCAAACAGATGCAATTAATACAGGTAAAGAGTGCAGAATAAGAGGGCTTCTTGAAGAAAAATTAACAGGTCTGTGTGAGCCAGAATTCTTGTTGGTTGGTAGGGGGTCAAATACTTATTTGCAGCAGTAACATACAAATAAATTATAAATAAATAAATAAATAATACTAATAATAATCATACATTGTGATTTCCGGAATTTTTTTTAGATTATGTCTCTCACAGTGGACATGCACCTAACATAAAAATTTCAGACCCCCCCATGATTTCTAAGTGGGAGAACTTGCAAAATCGCAGGGTGTTCAAATACTTATTTTCCTCACTGTGTGGCTTTCGCTTTGCTTGGTAGAGTTTTAACTTGCACTTGTAGATGTAGCAAAGAACTGTGTTAACTGACAATGGTTTTCTGAAGTTTTCCTGAGTTCATGCGGTAAGATCCTTTACACCATGTCAGTTTTTAATGCAGTGCCCCCTGAAGGATCGAAGCTCACGGGCATTCAATGTTCGTTTTCGGCCTTGCTGCTTATGTGTAGAAAGTTCTCCAGATTCTCTGAATCTTCTGATTATATTGTGGACTGTAGATGATGGAAACCCTAAATTCCTTGCAATTGAACATTGAGAAACATTGTTCTTAAACTGTTGGACTATTTTTTTCATGCAGTTGTTCACAAAGTGGTGATCCTCGCCCCATCTTTGCTTGTGAACGGCTGAGCCTTTTGGGGATGCTCCTTTTATACCCAATCATGACACTCTCAATTAGTGTCCTCAGTTCCCAAACTATTATTGAGTGTTGTTAGAAGGAAAGGTGATGTAACACAGTGGTAAACATACCACTGTCCCAGCTTTTTTGAAACTTGTTGCAGGCATCCATTTCAAAATGAGCAAATATTTGCACAAAAACAAAAATGTTAATCAGTTTGAACATTAAATATCTTGTCTTTGTGCTGTATTCAATTGAATATAGGATTTTCAAATCATTTTACTCTGTTTTTCTTTGCATTTCGAACAATGTCCCAACTTCACTGGAATTGGGGTTGTAGTAATACCTGTAGATTAATTGCTGTTATGTGGGCCGCTGAAGAGGAGGTACTGCTGGCCCACCACCACCAGTCGGCGCCCTGCTTGGAGTGCGGGCTTCAAGCATGAGAGGGCGCCAGAGCTATTGGAAGTGACAGCTGTCACCTGTCAACCTCACCAGCTGTCTCTCATTAACCTCCTTACAAGAAGCGGATCACAACTCCACCTCCTCGCCGAGAAATCATCTACCACAAAGGTAATTTCTCTGCTGACTTATCGATTGTCTAAACTTTGTTCTGTGTGCAGCCGCATTCCTGTGGTGATCCAGAAGAGGGACCAACAGGAGCTGCACGAGAGAGACGTATCTGGAGGTGGAGGTTTTCCCTCCCAGAGACTTTGAGTGTTAAGGTTGCTGGGTGTGAGGACTCACACTCACCTCCTTCTGTTTCTTCTTTGCCAGCAGTACCAGGGCCGACAACGGAGGACAGAGACCACCTGGGGATTCAGGACTTGGCGGCTCCGGTGTTCTTCAGGCCGTTGGTGGTGGAAGCGGTGTGGGCCCCGGCTCCTCGTTCATCAGAGGTCTCCTATCTTCAAGCCTGCCCACCGTCCTCTTGTATACAATTGGCACCTGTTATTTCTGTTTGTATTCCGTTGTGTACTTTCGCAACATTAAATTGTTACTCCTTTTCTTATCCATTGTCCGTTCACTTGCGCCCCCTGTTGTGGGTCCGTGTTACGACACCTTCCCAACAGGATTTCTCGGCCATTCGTCATGGATCCCGAGGGGCGTCAACCACAGCTTGAACAGCCAATGGGAGAACAAGGAGCGCAGGCGGCAGCAGGAGGCGTGGTAAGTGATCTGCAGCACATCCTTACTGCTTTCACTGCTCAGTTACAGCTGGTAACCGAGCAAAATGCAGTCCTCAATCGGAGGATGGAGGCTCTCACCGCCAGAGTGGAAGCACGCGAGTCAAGCGTCGCTGCAGTGTCTCCTCCTGCTGGCCCGGTGCCTGATAGAGATGTTCCACTGGCCGTTCAACTACCCCCCCCACCGTCCCCTGAAGCTTACATAAGTCCTCCCGAACCGTACGGAGGCTGTGTAGAAACGTGCGCAGACTTCCTAATGCAGTGTTCGCTCGTTTTTGCACAGCGTCCAGTTATGTACGCATCAGACGCCACCCGGGTGGCTTATGTAATTAATCTGCTTCGAGGTGAGGCACGCGCTTGGGCTACAGCGCTCTGGGAACAGGATTCATGGCTTCTGTCATCATACGCTGGGTTTATACGGGAATTCAAACAAGTGTTTGATCATCCCAACAGAGGCGAGACTGCCTCGACCGTGCTGCTGTCACTGAGACAGGGGCGTCGGAGCGCAGCTGAGTACGCTGTCGACTTCCGCATCGCGGCTGCGAGGTCTGGCTGGAACGACGTTGCGCTCCGCGCTGCCTTCATAAGCGGACTGTCTCCAGTACTGAAGGAGCATTTACTGGCTAAAGATGAACCGCAGGATTTCGACGGGCTTGTTAATCTGGTTATACGATTAGACAACCGCTTAAATGAACACCGTCGGGAGCAGGCCGGAGGGCGTGGCCGGGCACAAGCCGTCCCTCTCTCTTCCGGGTCAGAAAGGGTGACATCGTCCCCACGCTCCGTTGACAGTGGGCTCCGTGTGGCAACAGCTCCCCCTGCTGACGAAGCTATGGACACGAGCAGGGCCAAAGTAAGATCTGATGTCAGACAAAGGAGGCTGGCCCGCGGGGAGTGTTTTTACTGTGGCTCATGTGAGCATTTGTTAAAAGACTGCCCCAAACGGTCAAACACCAACGCCCGCCCTTAGAAACTGGGCTAAGGGTGGGCCATAACATGTACACGGGGAAACCCCGCAAATCAGCACGAATCCCAGTGATAATCCTAAGTGGGGATTTAACCCTTCACGCCCCAGCACTGGTGGACACGGGATCCGAAGGGAATCTGTTGGATAGCAGATGGGCAAAGGAAGTGGGGCTCCCTCTAGTGGCTCTGCCTTCGCCTTTGAAGGTACGGGCACTAGATGGCACCCTACTCCCGTTGATTACACACCGGACCCAGCCCGTGACTCTGGTTGTGTCTGGGAATCACCGGGAGGAGATCGTGTTTTACGTGACACCTTCTACCTCCCGAGTGATTTTGGGTTTTCCTTGGATGGTTAAGCACAATCCCCGGATCGATTGGCCGTCTGGGGCAGTGGTGCAGTGGAGCGAAACCTGCCACCGAGAGTGTTTAGGATCCTCGGTTCCTCCCGGGTTCACGGCTAAGGAGGAGGTTAAGAGCCCCCCCAATCTGACGGCGGTGCCAGGGGTGTACCATGATCTAGCTGACGTCTTCAGCAAAGATCTGGCACTCACTCTTCCACCGCACCGACCGTACGATTGTGCCATTGATTTGATCCCGGACGTTGAGTACCCGTCCAGTAGACTGTACAACCTCTCACGCCCGGAACGCGAATCAATGGAGACCTACATCCGGGACTCCTTGGCTGCCGGGTTGATCCGGAACTCCACCTCCCCGATGGGTGCTGGTTTCTTTTTTGTGGGCAAGAAGGACGGCGGACTCCGTCCATGCATTGATTACAGGGGGTTGAACGAGATCACGGTTCGCAATCGATACCCATTGCCCCTCTTGGATTCGGTGTTCACACCCCTGCATGGAGCCCGAATATTCACCAAACTTGATCTTAGGAATGCGTATCACCTAGTTCGGATCCGGAAGGGAGACGAATGGAAGACGGCATTTAACACCCCTTTAGGTCATTTTGAGTACCTGGTCATGCCGTTTGGTCTCACCAACGCGCCCGCGACGTTCCAAGCATTGGTTAACGACGTCTTGCGGGACTTCCTGCATCGGTTTGTCTTCGTATATCTGGATGATATACTCATCTTTTCCCCGGACCCTGAGACCCATGTACGGAATGTACGTCAGGTCCTTCAGCGGTTGTTGGAAAACCGGTTGTTTGTGAAGGGCGAGAAGTGTGAGTTCCATCGCACTTCTTTGTCCTTCCTGGGGTTTATCATCTCCTCCAACTCCGTCGCCCCGGATCCGGCCAAGGTTGCGGCGGTGAGGGATTGGCCCCAACCAAAGAGCCGTAGGAAGCTGCAACAGTTCCTCGGCTTTGCAAACTTCTACAGGAGGTTCATTAAGGGCTACAGTCAGGTTGTTAGCCCCCTGACCGCCCTGACCTCCACTAAAGTCCCCTTCACCTGGTCGGACCGGTGCGAGGCCGCATTTCAGGAGTTGAAACGCCGGTTTTCGTCTGCGCCAGTTCTGGTGCAGCCTGATCCTACTCGCCAGTTTGTAGTGGAGGTGGACGCCTCAGACTCAGGAATAGGAGCCATCCTGTCCCAGAGCGGGGAGTCCGGTAAGGTTCTCCATCCTTGTGCCTACTTTTCCCGCAGGTTGACCCCCGCAGAGCGGAATTAGGACGTGGGCAATCGAGAACTCCTCGCGGTGAAGGAGGCTCTGGAGGAGTGGAGACACCTGTTGGAGGGAGCTACGGAGCCTTTCACGGTTTTCACAGACCACCGGAACCTGGAGTACATCCGGACCGCCAAGCGGCTGAACCCCAGGCAAGCCCGCTGGTCCCTGTTCTTCGCTCGCTTCGACTTCCGGATCACCTACCGCCCCGGGACTAGGAATCAACGATCCGATGCACTGTCCCGGGTGCACGAAGAGGAGGCCAAGGCTGAGTTGTCGGACCCCATCGATACCATCCTTCCCGAGTCCACTGTCGTAGCCACCCTCACCTGGGACGTACAGGAGACCGTCCGGGAGGCCCAGGCAAGGAACCCGGATCCGGGAGACGGTCCAAGGAACAAGCTTTACGTCCCACCAGAGGCCAGGGCTGCCGTCTTGGACTTCTGTCACGGCTCCAAGCTCTCCTGTCATCCTGGAGTGCGTAGGACCGTGGCAGTAGTCCAGCAGCGCTTCTGGTGGGCGTCACTGGAAGCCGACGTCCGGGACTACGTCCAGGCCTGCACCACCTGTGCCAGGGGCAAGGCGGACCATCACAAGACCAGGGGTCTCCTCCAACCCCTGCCTGTGCCACATCGCCCCTGGTCCCACATTGGCCTGGACTTCGTCACGGGCCTCCCGCCGTCCCAGGGCAACACCGCCATACTGACGATAGTGGACCGGTTCTCCAAGGCGGCCCACTTCGTGGCCCTCCCGAAGCTCCCGACGGCCCAGGAGACAGCAGACCTCCTGGTCCACCACGTCGTGCGTCTGCATGGGATACCATTGGACATCGTCTCGGATCGTGGTCCCCAGTTCTCCTCGCAGGTCTGGAGGAGTTTTTGTAAGGAGCTGGGGGCCACCGTACGTCTCTCGTCCGGGTATCACCCACAGACGAACGGCCAGGCAGAGCGGGCGAACCAGGACCTAGAACAGGCCCTTCGCTGTGTCACCTCCGCGCATCCGGCGGCCTGGAGCAACCATCTGGCCTGGATCGAGTACGCGCACAACAGCCAAGTGTCTTCCGCCACCGGCCTCTCCCCTTTCGAGGCGTGTCTGGGCTACCAGCCCCCATTATTCCCACTTGTGGAGGGAGAGGTCGGGGTACCCTCGGTCCAGGCCCACCTACGGCGGTGCCGCCGGGTGTGGCGAACCGCCCGTTCTGCCCTGTTGCGGGCCCGGACGAGGGCCAAGACCCATGCAGACCGCCGGCGTTCCCCGGCCCCTGCATACCAACCTGGGCAGGAGGTGTGGTTATCCACCAAAGACATCCCGCTTCAGGTGACATCTCAGAAACTGAAGGACCGTTTCATTGGGCCGTTCCCTATCGCCAAGATCCTCAGTCCGGCCGCAGTGAAGCTGACACTCCCGGCTTCACTGCGGATCCATCCCATTTTTCATGTCTCTAGGCTTAAACCATGCCACACCTCACCACTCTGCACCCCTGGACCCGAGCCACCTCCTGCCCGAATCATCGACGGGGAGCCGGCATGGACTGTTCGTCGGCTCCTGGACGTCCGTCGGATGGGCCGGGGTTTTCAGTACTTGGTGGACTGGGAGGGTTATGGACCCGAAGAACGCTCCTGGGTGAAACGGAGCTTCATCCTGGACCCGGCCCTTCTGGTCGATTTCTACCGCCGACACCCGGACAAGCCTGGTCGGGCGCCAGGAGGCGCCCGTTGAGGGGGGGGTCCTGTTATGTGGGCCGCTGAAGAGGAGATACTGCTGGCCCACCACCACCAGTCGGCGCCCTGCTTGGAGTGCGGGCTTCAAGCATGAGAGGGCGCCAGAGCTATTGGAAGTGACAGCTGTCACCTGTCAACCTCACCAGCTGTCTCTCATTAACCTCCTTACAAGAAGCGGATCACAACTCCACCTCCTCGCCGAGAAATCATCTACCACAAAGGTAATTTCTCTGCTGACTTATCGATTGTCTAAACTTTGTTCTGTGTGCAGCCGCATTCCTGTGGTGATCCAGAAGAGGGACCAACAGGAGCTGCACGAGAGAGACGTATCTGGAGGTGGAGGTTTTCCCTCCCAGAGACTTTGAGTGTAAAGGTTGCTGGGTGTGAGGACTCACACTCACCTCCTTCTGTTTCTTCTTTGCCAGCAGTACCAGGGCCGACAACGGAGGACAGAGACCACCTGGGGATTCAGGACTTGGCGGCTCCGGTGTTCTTCAGGCCGTTGGTGGCGGAAGCGGTGTGGGCCCCGGCTCCTCGTTCATCAGAGGTCTCCTATCTTCGAGCCTGCCCACCGTCCTCTTGTATACAATTGGCACCTGTTATTTCTGTTTGTATTCCGTTGTGTACTTTCGCAACATTAAATTGTTACTCCTTTTCTTATCCATTGTCCGTTCACTTGCGCCCCCTGTTGTGGGTCCGTGTTACGACACCTTCCCAACAAATTGCTGTATTTTTGTCTGAGGTGACTGGGTGTGAAGATAATTTCATTGCACTTGCTGTAACTTGTAATGGCAATAAAATATATCTAAACATCTATCTATCTAAGGTTCCAGAATTTCTTGAGGATACCTGACGCCTCTGCCCGAATGATCACATTCATGATCCGCAACCAAGAATGTATACTTCGTGGCATTCATGACTTGCCGTCATTATGTGTAAATGCAGCATTAACTTGCCAGCCTGCACCTGATAGGACACTGCTGTGATCAGCTGGTCTGACAATTTCGGGACACAAAAACAAGAAATACACTTTTGAGTGGAGAGGATCATTAATATACAAAAATCATCTTCAGCTCATGTGTGCTTTTTGGCTGAAACATTTTTTTTTCATAAACTGTACCTCGAGAGCTGTCCACCTCATCCTGACTCACTCCAAGTTTGCTGAGGGAAAAAGCAACATTTACAATATATATACATACACACATAGATTAGATTAGATAGATTAGACAGATTTTCCATACATACCTTTGGAGTGTTTGCCTTTATGCTGGATTGTTTTTAGCTTCCCTGTGAACACAAAAAAAAAAACAACATGAAAATTACTCCATAAATCTTCTCAATCCAAACACTTCCTAACCATCTTGAAACTGAACAAACATCTTAAGGAAGAAACAGTCTCTTTACAGGCCCTGGGAAAAATGGAATCACATTAACATTCAATTTCATATGCATACACACACATGTGTGTACCTTTGGAGCTTTCTGGCTCATCTTCAATCAATCAATCAATCAATTTTTTTATATAGCGCCAAATCACAACAAACAGTTGCCCCAAGGCGCTTTATATTGTAAGGCAAGGCCATACAATAATTATGTAAAACCCCAACGGTCAAAACGACCCCCTGTGAGCAAGCACTTGGCTACAGTGGGAAGGAAAAACTCCCTTTTAACAGGAAGAAACCTCCAGCAGAACCAGGCTCAGGGAGGGGCAGTCTTCTGCTGGGACTGGTTGGGGCTGAGGGAGAGAACCAGGAAAAAGACATGCTGTGGAGGGGAGCAGAGATCGATCACTAATGATTAAATGCAGAGTGGTGCATACAGAGCAAAAAGAGAAAGAAACAGTGCATCATGGGAACTCCCCAGCAGTCTACGTCTATAGCAGCATAACTAAGGGATGGTTCAGGGTCACCTGATCCAGCCCTAACTATAAGCTTTAGCAAAAAGGAAAGTTTTAAGCCTTATCTTAAAAGTAGAGAGGGTGTCTGTCTCCCTGATCTGAATTGGGAGCTGGTTCCACAGGAGAGGAGCCTGAAAGCTGAAGGCTCTGCCTCCCATTCTACTCTTACAAACCCTAGAAACTACAAGTAAGCCTGCAGTCTGAGAGCGAAGCGCTCTATTGGGGTGATATGGTACTACGAGGTCCCTAAGATAAGATGGGACCTGATTATTCAAAACCTTATAAGTAAGAAGAAGAATTTTAAATTCTATTCTAGAATTAACAGGAAGCCAATGAAGAGAGGCCAATATGGGTGAGATATGCTCTCTCCTTCTAGTCCCCGTCAGTACTCTAGCTGCAGCATTTTGAATTAACTGAAGGCTTTTTAGGGAACTTTTAGGACAACCTGATAATAATGAATTACAATAGTCCAGCCTAGAGGAAATAAATGCATGAATTAGTTTTTCAGCATCACTCTGAGACAAGACCTTTCTGATTTTAGAGATATTGCGTAAATGCAAAAAAGCAGTCCTACATATTTGTTTAATATGCGCTTTGAATGACATATCCTGATCAAAAATGACTCCAAGATTTCTCACAGTATTACTAGAGGTCAGGGTAATGCCATCCAGAGTAAGGATCTGGTTAGACACCATGTTTCTAAGATTTGTGGGGCCAAGTACAATAACTTCAGTTTTATCTGAGTTTAAAAGCAGGAAATTAGAGGTCATCCATGTCTTTATGTCTGTAAGACAATCCTGCAGTTTAGCTAATTGGTGTGTCCCCTCTGGCTTCATGGATAGATAAAGCTGGGTATCATCTGCGTAACAATGAAAATTTAAGCAATACCGTCTAATAATACTGCCTAAGGGAAGCATGTATAAAGTGAATAAAATTGGTTCTAGCACAGAACCTTGTGGAACTCCATAATTAACTTTAGTCTGTGAAGAAGATTCCCCATTTACATGAACAAATTGTAATCTATTAGACAAATATGATTCAAACCACCGCAGCGCAGTGCCTTTAATACCTATGGCATGCTCTAATCTCTGTAATAAAATTTTATGGTCAACAGTATCAAAAGCAGCACTGAGGTCTAACAGAACAAGCACAGAGATGAGTCCACTGTCCGAGGCCATAAGAAGATCATTTGTAACCTTCACTAATGCTGTTTCTGTACTATGATGAATTCTAAAACCTGACTGAAACTCTTCAAATAGACCATTCCTCTGCAGATGATCAGTTAGCTGTTTTACAACTACCCTTTCAAGAATTTTTGAGAGAAAAGGAAGGTTGGAGATTGGCCTATAATTAGCTAAGATAGCTGGGTCAAGTGATGGCTTTTTAAGTAATGGTTTAATTACTGCCACCTTAAAAGCCTGTGGTACATAGCCAACTAACAAAGATAGATTGATCATATTTAAGATCGAAGCATTAAATAATGGTAGGGCTTCCTTGAGCAGCCTGGTAGGAATGGGGTCTAATAAACATGTTGATGGTTTGGATGAAGTAACTAATGAAAATAACTCAGACAGAACAATCGGAGAGAAAGAGTCTAACCAAATACCGGCATCACTGAAAGCAGCCAAAGATAACGATACGTCTTTGGGATGGTTATGAGTAATTTTTTCTCTAATAGTTAAAATTTTGTTAGCAAAGAAAGTCATGAAGTCATTACTAGTTAAAGTTAATGGAATACTCAGCTCAATAGAGCTCTGACTCTTTGTCAGCCTGGCTACAGTGCTGAAAAGAAACCTGGGGTTGTTCTTATTTTCTTCAATTAGTGATGAGTAGAAAGATGTCCTAGCTTTACGGAGGGCTTTTTTATAGAGCAACAGACTCTTTTTCCAGGCTAAGTGAAGATCTTCTAAATTAGTGAGACGCCATTTCCTCTCCAACTTACGGGTTATCTGCTTTAAGCTACGAGTTTGTGAGTTATACCACGGAGTCAGACACTTCTGATTTAAAGCTCTCTTTTTCAGAGGAGCTACAGCATCCAAAGTTGTCTTCAATGAGGATGTAAAACTATTGACGAGATACTCTATCTCACTTACAGAGTTTAGGTAGCTACTCTGCACTGTGTTGGTATATGACATTAGAGAACATAAAGAAGGAATCATATCCTTAAACCTAGTTACAGCGCTTTCTGAAAGACTTCTAGTGTAATGAAACTTATTCCCCACTGCTGGGTAGTCCATCAGAGTAAATGTAAATGTTATTAAGAAATGATCAGACAGAAGGGAGTTTTCAGGGAATACTGTTAAGTCTTCTATTTCCATACCATAAGTCAGAACAAGATCTAAGATATGATTAAAGTGGTGGGTGGACTCATTTACTTTTTGAGCAAAGCCAATAGAGTCTAATAATAGATTAAATGCAGTGTTGAGGCTGTCATTCTCAGCATCTGTGTGGATGTTAAAATCGCCCACTATAATTATCTTATCTGAGCTAAGCACTAAGTCAGACAAAAGGTCTGAAAATTCACAGAGAAACTCACAGTAACGACCAGGTGGACGATAGATAATAACAAATAAAACTGGTTTTTGGGACTTCCAATTTGGATGGACAAGACTAAGAGACAAGCTTTCAAATGAATTAAAGCTCTGTCTGGGTTTTTGATTAATTAATAAGCTGGAATGGAAGATTGCTGCTAATCCTCCGCCCCGGCCCGTGCTACGAGCATTCTGACAGTTAGTGTGACTCGGGGGTGTTGACTCATTTAAACTAACATATTCATCCTGCTGTAACCAGGTTTCTGTTAGGCAGAATAAATCAATATGTTGATCAATTATTATATCATTTACCAACAGGGACTTAGAAGAGAGAGACCTAATGTTTAATAGACCACATTTAACTGTTTTAGTCTGTGGTGCAGTTGAAGGTGCTATATTATTTTTTCTTTTTGAATTTTTATGCTTAAATAGATTTTTGCTGGTTATTGGTAGTCTGGGAGCAGGCACCGTCTCTACGGGGATGGGGTAATGAGGGGATGGCAGGGGGAGAGAAGCTGCAGAGAGGTGTGTAAGACTACAACTCTGCTTCCTGGTCCCAACCCTGGATAGTCACGGTTTGGAGGATTTAAGAAAATTGGCCAGATTTCTAGAAATGAGAGCTGCTCCATCCAAAGTGGAACATTATTCTTGACCGTGCGGAATGGTTCCTGATAATCTCCACCAACACGTGCCATTAATCGTTACGCGTCGTCACGGGTTGCAGCAGTTCCTGAGGACACCTCTGCCTCAAATCATCACATTCGTGATCAGCGGCCAAGAATGTATACTTCGTGGCATTCGTGACTTGCTGTCGTTATGTGTAAATGCAGCATAAGAAGGAAGATATGTTCACTTACTTTCTCTGTCTCTGATGAGCAGGGCTTCTCGATGTTCTGTGTCCCCAGCGCCTCATTACACATTTCCTGTAAATGTGTGTGTGAGAGAGGAACACAGCGTCAGGACAACTTAGAAAACTCCTTGAAAAGACAAATACAATTGAACTGCATTCACCACTGTGCAAACAAGTTAGTCGCCCATCCCCCACATTGACAATGTTCTCATAAACACGTCCTTATTAACCGCCTTAGAGTCAGCCTGTGTGTGTGTGAGTGAGTACATATCGACATCCATCGTGAAAGGCTTCAAATGGGCCTGTCTCAAATGGCCTGTAATTGGTTAAAATTGATGGACTTTGCTGATTTAAGAATTTATGGTGTTGGGATTATTTACACATAAAAGCTTGTCGACACCTGTGGTGTTTGTAACATTTAATAAATGTAATGAACTGGATAAGAGTGTTGGTTTTTCATTGTTTTCAACTAAAATAAGAATGAAACTAATTATTGCTGTGAAAAGTCTATTTGAAGCAGTAATTCAATTTAATAATTTCACCTTCATCATACATATGCAAGTATTTAATCTGGAAAAAATAACATTAGAACTCCAGAATAAAGGCCAGTAACAACACTATAACTATATTTTGATATATCGCCTTCAGTCATGTGCCAACTTATAGTGAAAATATTAAACAGATATTTGTCTGACCACATGGCCAAATGATGTTTTAAAATAGGCAAAGTAAAAATCAAGCATACGAGGGTTGTCCGTAAAGTATAGGTCCTTTTTATTTTTTTCAAAAACTATATGGATTTCATTCATATGTCTTTACGTCAGACATGCTTGAACCCTTGTGCGCATGCGTGAGTTTTTCCACGCCTGTCGGTGACGTCATTCGCCTGTGAGCACTTCTTGTGGGAGGAGTCGTCCAGCCCCTCGTCGGAATTCCTTTGTCTGAGAAGTTGCTGAGAGACTGGCGCTTTGTTTGATCAAAATTTTTTCTAAACCTGTGAGACACATTGAAGTGGACATGGTTCGAAAAATTAAGCTGGTTTTCAGTGAAACTTTTAACAGCTGATGAGAGATTTGAGATGAGGTGATTCTGTCGCTTTAAGGACTTTTCACGGTGCGAGACGTCGCGCAGCGCTCTCAGGCAGCGTCATCATCCTGTTTCAAGCTGAAAACCTCCACATTTCAGGCTCTATTGATCCAGGACGTCGTGAGAGAACAGAGATGTTTCAGAAGAAGTCGGTTTCAGCATTTTATCCGGATATTCCACTGTTAAAGGAGATTTTTTTAATGAAAGACGCAGCCGACGCGGCGCGGCAGCACAGGAAAAACACCTCCGTGTTGATAACCATTTGTTAAAATCCAGTTGGCTTTTGATGGCTTTCAGTGGAGTGAGTATATGAGAAATTGTTTATCAGCTGGAGATGTTCCAACTTGTCCTTAAGGTTTCCAACGGAGGTGTTTTTCCTGTTTACGGAGCGTCGCGGCGGCTGCGAGCCGACGCTGCAATCCGCCCGCACGTCTTTCATTAAAAACATCTACTTTAACAGTGGAATATCCGGATAAAATGCTGAAACCGACTTCTTCTGAAACTTCTCTGTTCTCTCACGACGTCCTGGATCAACAGAGCCTGAAATGTGGAGGTTTTAAGCTTGAAACAGGCTGATGACGCTGCCTGAGAGCGCTGCGCGACGTCTCGCACCGTGAAAAGTCCTTAAAGCGACAGAATCACCTCAAAATCTCTCATCAGCTGTTAAAATTTTCACTGAAGACCAGCTTAATTTTTCGAACCATGTCCACTTCGATGTGTCTCACAGGTTTAGAAAAAATTTTGATCAAACAAAGCGCCAGTCTCTCAGCAACTTCTCAGACAAAGGAATTCCGACGAGGGGCTGGACGACTCCTCCCACAAGGAGTGCTCACAGGCGAATGACGTCACCGACAGGCGTGGAAAAACTCACGCATGCGCACGAGGGTTCAAGCATGTCTGAAGTAAAAACATATGAATGAAATCCATATAGTTTTTGAAAAAAATAAAAAGGACCTATACTTTACGGACAGACCTCGTATATCTAACAACTGTGCCATTCCAGAAGTAGCAACAGGTTGCTTTTCTTACAGATGTGGTCTAATATGTCAAAACTAATGAGAAAAAAAAAAATCTGGGCTTTATATAATCTAAAAAGATTTTCTACAGTTCTACAGTCTAAGTTCTACAGAAAAGGTTAGCCCCTGATTTTGACTTTCAAAGCTGTGCATTCTATACAGTTGGGAGATATTTGTTGTGTGGGCTGCTGGCCCACCACCACCAGAGGGCGCCCTGCTTGGAGTGCGGGCTCCAAGCACGAGAGGGCGCCAGACCCAGAAGAAGTGACAGCTGTCACTCATCCTCTGCACCAGCTGTCACTCGTTCATCATCACCACCATAAAAGCCGGACTGCAACTCCACCTTCCCGCCGAGAAATCGACTACCATTACCAAGGTAACTTCTCTGTGAACTTAAGACTGTATATCTGTCTAAACTCTTCTTTGCAGCCGTTTTCCTGTCGGTGAGACTCGTCTGTGGAGGTGGCGTTTGAGGTGTTCAGCGACGGCTTCGCAACACCTCCCACCCAGATAAGTGCTCAAACAGGAGCTGCACGAGTGTGTGCTTGGAGGTGGAGGCGCTTCCTCCGTCGTTAACTGTGGATTTACTGAGTGTGTGGACTCACACTCACTCATCATATTTCTGCTTTCTGCCAGCAGTACCAGGGTCGACAGCCGAAGACAGAGGCCACCTGGGGACTCGGGACTTGGCGGCTCCGGTGTTCTTCAGACCGTTGGTGGTGGAAGCCGTGTGGGACGCAGCTTCTCTCTCGTCGGGGGTCTTCTATCTTCGAGCCTGCCCACACGTCACCTGGTGTTAAATTGACTGTGCAGATTATAGTACGTTTCGTTGTGTATTATCGCAACATTAAATTGTTACCTTTTTGGCTTATTCATTGTCCATTCATTTGCGCCCCCTGTTGTGGGTCTGTGCTACGACACCTTCCCAACAGGATTTCTCGGCCATCGTCATGGATTCCGAGGGGCGTCAACCCGAGCTTGAACGGCCAATGGAAGAGCCAGGAGCGCAGGCGTCAGCGGGAGGCGTGTTGAGTGAGCTGCAGAAGATCTTAACCGCCTTCACGGCTAGGTTAGATTTAGTGACCGAGCAGAATGTCCTCCATCGGAGGGTGGAGGCTCTCACCGCCAGGGTGGAAGCGCGCGACCAGGGCGCTGCCGCAGCCACTCCTCTGGCTGGTCCTGGGCCTGTATCAGACGTTCCACTGGTCGTTCAACGAACCCCCCCATAGTCCCCTGAAGCATACATAAGCCCTCTGGAACCGTACGAGGGCTGTGTCGAGACGTGCGCGGACTTCCTCAGGCAGTGTTCGCTCGTCTTTTCACAGCGCCCTGTCATGTACGCATCAGACGCTAGCTGGGTGGCTTATGTTATTAATTTGCTTCGAGGAGAGGCACGCGCATGGGCTACGGCGCTTTGGGAGCAGAATTCACTGCTCCTAACGTCTTATGCTGGGTTTGTACGGGAGTTCAAACAAGTGTTTGATCATCCCAACAGAGGCGAGACCGCTTCGAACGTGCTGCTGTCGATGAGACAGGGGCGCCGTAGCGCAGCCGAGTATGCAGTCGACTTCCGCATCGCGGCAGCGAGGTCCGGCTGGAATAACGTTGCGCTCCGCGCCGCCTTTGTAAACGGACTATCCCCGGTCCTTAAGGAGCACCTACTGGCTAAGGAGGAACCGCGGGATTTTGACGGGCTTGTCGATTTAGTTATACGCTTAGACAACCGTTTAAACGAGCATCGTCGGGAGCAGGCCGGGGGGCGTGACCGGGCACGAGCCGTCCCTCCCCCTTCCGGTTCCGACAAGGTGACGTCGTCCCCACGCTTCACTGCCAGAGAGCTCCGTGTGGCTACAGCTCCCCCTGCTGAGGAGGCTATGGACACGAGCAGGGCCAAATTAAGATCAAATATCAGTCAAAGGAGGCTGGCCCGCGGGGAGTGTTTTGTCTGCGGCTCTTGCGAACACATGCAGAAGGACTGCCCCAAACGGTCAAACTACAACGCCCGTCCTTAGAAACTGGGCTAAGGGTGGGCCATAACACGCATGCGGGAAAACCCCGCAAATCTGCACGAATCCCAGTAACAATCCTTTGTGGGGATTTAACCCTTCACGCCCCAGCACTGGTAGACACGGGGTCTGAAGGGAATCTGCTGGACAGCAGATGGGTAAAGGAAGTAGGGCTCCCTCTGGTGGCTCTGCCGACACCATTGCGGGTGCGAGCACTAGATGGCACCCTGCTTCCATTAATCACACATCAGACACAACCGGTGACTTTGGTTGTGTCTGGGAATCACAGGGAGGAGATAGTGTTCCATGTAACACCTTCTACCTCCCGAGTGATTTTGGATGGTGAAGCACAATCCCCGGATAGATTGGCCGTCCGGGGTTGTCACGCAGTGGAGCGAAACCTGCCACCGGGAGTGTTTAGGATCCTCGGTCCCTCCCGGCACTACGGCTAATGAGGAGGTCAAAGTCCCCCCCAATCTATCGGCGGTGCCAAAGGAGTACCATGATCTTGCTGACGTTTTCAGCAAGGATCTGGCGCTCACTCTTCCCCCGCACCGACCGTATGATTGTGCCATCGATTTCGTCCCGGGCGCTGAGTACCCGTCCAGTAGGTTGTACAACCTCTCACGTCCGGAACGCAAATCAATGGAGACCTACATCCGGGACTCCTTAGCTGCCGGGCTGATCCGGAACTCCACCTCCCCGATGGGTGCTGGTTTCTTTTTTGTGAGTAAAAAAGACGGCGGACTCCGTCCATGCATTGATTACAGAGGGCTGAACGAGATCACGGTTCGCAACCAATACCCGTTACCTCTGTTGGATTCAGTGTTCACGCCCCTGCATGGAGCCCAAATTTTCACTAAATTGGATCTTAGAAACGCGTACCACCTGGTTCGGATCCGGAAAGGAGACGAATGGAAGACGGCATTCAACACCCCGTTAGGTCATTTTGAGTACCTGGTCATGCCGTTCGGCCTCACTAACGCCCCCGCGACGTTCCAAGCTTTGGTAAATGACGTCTTGCGGGACTTCCTGCATCGGTTCGTCTTCGTATATCTGGACGATATACTCATCTTTTCCCCGGACCCTGAGACCCATGTCCAGCATGTACGTTAGGTCCTACAGCGGTTGTTGCAGAACCAGCTGTTTGTGAAGGGCGAGAAGTGCGAGTTCCACTGCACTTCTTTGTCCTTCCTGGGGTTCATCATCTCCTCCAACTCCGTCGCCCCTGATCCGGCTAAGGTTGCGGCGGTGAGAGATTGGCCCCAACCAACAAGCTGCAGGAAACTACAGCAGTTCCTAGGCTTTGTAAATTTCTACAGGAGGTTCATTAAAGGTTACAGTCAGGTAGTTAGCCCCCTGACTGCCCTGACCTCCACCAAGGTCCCCTTCGCCTGGTCGGATCGGTGCGAAGCCGCGTTCCAGGAGTTGAAACGCCGGTTCTCGACTGCACCAGTTCTGGTGCAGCCTGATCCTGATCGCCAGTACATAGTAGAAGTGGACGCCTCTGACTCAGGGATAGGAGCCGTGCTGTCCCAGAGCGTGGAGGTTGATAAGGTTCTCCATCCTTGTACCTTTTATTCCCGGAGGTTGACCCCCGCTGAACGGAACTATGACGTCGGCAATCGGGAACTTCTTGCGGTGAAGGAGGCTCTTGAAGAATGGAGACACCTGCTGGAGGGGGCATCGTTGCCCTTCACGGTTTTCACGGATCATCGGAACCTGGAGTACATCTGGACCGCCAAGCGGCTGAACCCCAGGCAAGCCCGCTGGTCTCTGTTCTTCGGGCGCTTTGACTTCCAGATCACGTATCGCCCCGGGACCAAGAACCAAAAACCAGATGCATTGTCCCGGGTGCACGAAGAAGAAGCCAAAGCGGGGCTGTCGAACCCCACCGAGACCATCATCCCCGAGTCCACTGTCGTGGCCACCCTCACCTGGGACGTGGAGGAGACCGTCCGGGAGGCCCTGACAAGGGGCTCGGACCCGGGGACTGGCCCCAAGAACCGACTGTACATCCCACCAGAGGCAAGAGCTGCCGTATTGGACTTCTGTCACGGGTCCAAGCTGTCCTGTCATCCCGGAGTGCGTAGGACCGTGGCAGTAGTCCAGCAGCACTTCTGGTGGGCGTCCCTGGAAACCGGCGTCCGGGACTACGTCCAGGCCTGTACCATCTGCGCCAGGGGCAAGGCAGACCATCGGAGGACGACGGGCCTCCTCCAACCCCTGCCAGTGCCTCATCGCCCCTGGTCTCACATCGGCCTGGATTTCATCACGGGCCTCCCGCCGTCCCAGGGCAACACCGTGATTCTCACGATAGTGGACCGGTTCTCCAAGGCGGCCCACTTCGTGGCCCTCCCGAAGCTCCTGACGGCCCAGGAGACGGCAGACCTCCTGGTCCACCACGTCATGCGGCTGCATGGGATACCATCGGACGTTGTATCAGATCGTGGTCCCCAGTTCTCTTCACAGGTGAGGAAGAGTTTCTGCAAGGAGCTGGGGGCCACCGTGAGTCTCTCGTCCGGGTACCACCCCCAGACCAACGGCCAGGCAGAGCGGGCCAACCAGGAGTTGGAGCAGGCCCTTCGGTGTGTCACCTCCGCGCATCCGGCGGCCTGGAGTCACCATCTGGCCTGGATCGAGTATGCCCACAACAGCCAAGTTTCGTCTGCTACCGGCCTCTCCCCTTTGGAGGCATGTTTGGGGTACCAGCCCCCATTGTTCCCACTGGTGGAGGGAGAGGTCGGTGTGCCCTCGGTCCAGGCCCACCTCAGGAGGTGCCGCCGGGTGTGGCGGACCGCCCGCTCTGCCCTATTACAGGCCCGGACGAGGGCTAAGACCCATGAGGACCACCGACGTTCCCCGGCCCCCACATACCGGCCCGGGCAGGAGGTGTGGCTTTCAACAAAGGACATCCCCCTTTGTGTGGACTCCCCTAAGTTAAAGGACAGGTACATTGGACCATTTCACATCCTCAAGATCATCAACCCGGCCGCAGTGAAGCTCCGACTCCCGGCTTCACTGCGGGTCCACCCTGTATTCCACGTGTCCCGCATCAAGCCATACCGCACCTCGCCCCTCTGTGCACCTGGACCTACGCCGCCTCCTGCCCGGCTCATCGACGGGGAGCCTGCTTGGACGGTCCGCAGGCTCCTGGACGTCCGTCGTAAGGGCCGGGGGTTCCAATACCTGGTGGACTGGGAGGGGTATGGACCTGAAGAACGCTCTTGGGTGAAGAGGAGCTTCATCCTGGACCCGGCCCTCCTGGCCGAGTTCTACGCGAGACACCCGGACAAGCCTGGTAGGGCGCCAGGAGGCGCCCGTTGAGGGGGGGGTCCTGTTGTGTGGGCCGCTGAAGAGGAGGTACTGCTGGCCCACCACCACCAGAGGGCGCCCTGCTTGGAGTGCGGGCTCCAAGCACGAGAGGGCGCCAGACCCAGAAGAAGTGACAGCTGTCACTCATCCTCTGCACCAGCTGTCACTCGTTCATCATCACCACCATAAAAGCCGGACTGCAACTCCACCTCCCCGCCGAGAAATCGACTACCATTACCAAGGTAATTTCTCTGTGAACTTAAGACTGTATATCTGTCTAAACTCTTCTTTGCAGCCGTTTTCCTGTCGGTGAGACTCGTCTGTGGAGGTGGCGTTTGAGGTGTTCAGCGACGGCTTCGCAACACCTCCCACCCAGATAAGTGCTCAAACAGGAGCTGCACGAGTGTGTGCTTGGAGGTGGAGGCGCTTCCTCCGTCGTTAACTGTGGATTTACTGAGTGTGCGGACTCACACTCACTCATCATATTTCTGCTTTCTGCCAGCAGTACCACGGTCGACAGCCGAAGACAGAAACCACCTGGGGACTCGGGACTTGGCGGCTCCGGTGTTCTTCAGACCGTTGGTGGTGGAAGCCGTGTGGGACGCAGCTTCTCTCTCGTCGGGGGTCTTCTATCTTCGAGCCTGCCCACACGTCACCTGGTGTTAAATTGACTGTGCAGATTATAGTACGTTTCGTTGTGTATTATCGCAACATTAAATTGTTACCTTTTTGGCTTATTCATTGTCCGTTCATTTGCGCCCCCCTGTTGTGGGTCCGTGCTACGACACCTTCCCAACAATATTCATGATAGAAAGTATTATTTAATGCTTCGATCTTAAATATGATCAATCTATCTTTATTAGTTGGCTATGTCCCACAGGCTTTTAAGGTGGCAGTAATTAAACCATTATTACTTAAAAAGCCATCACTTGACCCAGCTATCTTAGCTAATTATAGGCCAATCTCCAACCTTCTTTGCTCTCAAAAATTCTTGAAAGGGTAGTTGTAAAACAGTTAACTGATCATCTGCAGAGGAATGGTCTATTTGAAGAGTTTCAGTCAGGTTTCAGAATTCATCATAGTACAGAAACAGCATTAGTGAAGGTTACAAATGATCTTCTTATGGCCTCAGACAGTGGACCCATCTCTGTGCTTGTCCTGGTAGACCTCAGTGCAGCTTTTGATACTGTTGACCATAAAATTTTATTACAGAGATTAGAGCATGCCATAGGTATTAAAGGCACTGCGCTGCAGTGGTTTGAATCATATTTATCTAATAGATTACAATTTGTTCATGTAAATGGGGAGTCTTCTTCACAGACTAAGGTTAATTATGGAGTTCCACAAGGTTCTGTGCTAGGACCAATTTTATTCACTTTATACATGCTTCCCTTAGGCAGTATTATTAGAAAGCATTGCTTAAATTTTCATTGTTACGCAGATGATACCCAGCTTTATCTATCCATGAAGCCAGAGGACACACACCAATTAGTTAAACTGCAGGAATGTCTTACAGACATAAAGACATGGATGACCTCTAATTTCCTGCTTTTAAATTCAGATAAAACTGAAGTTATTGTACTTGGCCCCACAAATCTTAGAAACATGGTGTCTAACTAGATCCTTACTCTGGATGGCATTGCCCTGACCTCTAGTAGTACTGTGAGAAATCTTGGAGTCATTTTTGATCAGGATATGTCCTTCAATGCGCATATTAAGCAAATATGTAGGACTGCTTTTTTGCATTTGCGCAATATCTCTAAAATTAGAAAGGTCTTGTCTCAGAGTGATGCTGAAAAACTAATTCATGCATTTATTTCCTCTAAGCTGGACTACTGTAATTCATTATTATCAGGTTGTCCTAAAAGTTCCCTGAAAAGCCTTCAGTTAATTCAAAATGCTGCAGCTAGAGTACTGACAGGGACTAGAAGGAGAGAGCATATTTAACCCATATTGGCCTCTCTTCATTGGCTTCCTGTTAATTCTAGAATAGAATTTAAAATTCTTCTTCTTACTTATAAGGTTTTGAATAATCAGGTCCCATTTTATCTTAGGGACCTCATAGTACCATATCACCCCAATAGAGCGCTCTGCTCTCAGATTGTAGTTCCTAGGATTTTTAAGAGTAGAATGGGAGGCAGAGCCTTCAGCTTTCAGGCTCCTCTCCTGTGGAACCAGCTCCCAATTCGGATCAGGGAGACAGACACCCTCTCTACTTTTAAGATTAGGCTTAAAACTTTCCTTTTTGCTAAAGCTTATAGTTAGGGCTGGATCAGGTGACCCTGAACCATCCCTTAGTTATGCTGCTATAGACTTGGACTGCTGGGGGGTTTATCTTTTTATCAATTTGTAACACTGAGTTCTACTATGTTAAAAATTCTTAAGAAGATCATATTCTGTTCACAGTCACATTTGTCAATACAACAGAGTAATTTTCGTAACTAAAAGCCACAAAGTTAATGAAGTACAGGACACAATATCAAATGGTTGCTCTAAAAACAAAAAACAAAAAAACAAAAAATAAAAACAAAAAAACAAACACAAAATGCAATATCAAGCAAGTGTATTCTCACCATCGAGTGCCATGGCCAAGAGGAATCACCATAGTGGTATGTTATTTCCTCATCTTTTAAGATTTTTCTGGTACTAAAAAGGCACAAGTGTGGCCTTCCCTCAACAACGATGGTCTTCACTTTACAATTTGGAGTTCTGTGATCACCGTTCACTAATTGTCCAAGTTTTCCGTCCTCTTTTGAAGCATCTATGCTGTGAAAAGAAAAAATAGAAAATAAAATAAAACGAGAGTTACTTATATAACTATGGTTCTATGAATTCCGGATGACCGCCAGAGGGAGCTGCTTTAGCCCCTGGATTATTCCATGCGCGCATGCGCATCAGGTCAAGTCTTATACCAACAAAGTCATGCCAGTAGGTGTGACCTCGGTGACATCAGCAACAGTATATGAGTGCATGTTACCCAGCATTCAGTTCTTTTGGAATCTATCACCTAGACTCCGATTGACAACCAACTCTGGCAGTCACCCAGAATTCATAGAACTCTCGTTCTATTTCATTCCTTCTTACCGCCAGAGGACAGTGCTTTAGCACCTGGATGACCTTATACCAGCAAGGTCATGAGGGGTGTGCACTAACCAAACCTGAAATGTGCACTTACCAACCTCAGCTGCAGTTTGAGGAGGCCGATAATGCGGCCGTCGCCACAGGGTGAGGAGCAGTTACATTCACTCTGTACAAACAGGCAAAAGTACAGGAGGAAGCCTATGTTGCTCCAGTACAGATGTCAGTCGGTGGTACACCTCTCAGGGCAGCCCAGGAGGTGGATATGCCTCGAGTTGAATAACATTTCACTGGAGGAGGTTGACAGTCACCGTTCTTGTAATCTTGCAATATAGCGTTAACAACCCAGTCCTGTGCCAGTCTTTGCTTGGACAAGGTGCAGCAGCTCCTGGGGCTCCCATAGCAGACAAACAGAGCATCAATATAACGTCAAAGTGCACGTATAGGGCACAACAGTCTCGAACAGGGCAATCATGTGCCATGAATGGCCGAGACACTGCAGGTTTTCCTTAATATCAATCACCTCAGCAGGTGATTTCATTAATGACCAGGTGTTAATGCTCAGGGGAGAAGCTAATCAGAAACCCACCTGCTGAGGTGATCTGTTGCAAGGAAAACCTGCAGTGTCTCAGCCCTCGCTGCCCACCCCTTGACTTGAATTAGCTTCTGCAGTAGATTGAGGAGCAAAGACAGCAAAGGTAACCGGCTGATTAGCATGGAATGATGAAACCGCCTTTGGTAAAAAGGAGGGGTTCGGCCATAGAGTAACCCCTGACCCATCAGAATTGCAGTGCACGCAGTTGTCAGCAACTGACAAGGCATGGAGCTCTACAACGCGCTTTGTGGATGAAATAGCAAGGAGGAATGCAGTCTTAAATGACAACCAGCTGAGGTCACTGGCACCCAGTGGCTCAAACGGCTAAGAGCATAAATCCTCAAGAACTAATGGAAGATTCCAGGATGGCACACATGCAATCCTCGGAGGCTGAAGGCAAAGAGCACCTCTTAAAGAGAGACATATCAGGGGGTGCGATCCTACTGATCGACCATCTACCATAATGTGGTGAGCAGAGACAGCAGCAACATAAACTTTAATTGTAGAGACAAAGGCCGGTGTCAAACAATGACTGATAGTTAAGCAGCACTGGCACGGGACAACGCTCAGGGTCCATGCCTTGCGTACTGCACCAACTGGTAAAAAGCTTCCATCTATTGCCGTACAATGCCCTAGTGGAGGGCGCACGGGCATTCAGTATAGTCTGCACTACAGCTTGATCACAAGAACTCAACATGGAGCTGTTAGATAAAATGTAATGTACAAACATGTTATTATTATTATTATTATTTATTACATCTGCTCTTTTATATTTTCCTTTTGACCATAATTCTCTCATTACCACAACCTGAGATGAACCCTGTAAGAATAGTTGCTTAAACATTCCAAGACCGTCAAGGTTGCAGACAGAGGCTTGATCAAGGACTGCATGTCCCTGTGCCAGCAGAATCTGATTAGTCAGAGGACTAGTCAGAATGTTCCACAGCCTTGAAGTGTCTTGTGTCTTTCTGCTTGCAAAGTGCATCATACGATCACGTGTATGTAAATGAATGATTCACCCTGTAACCACCCATGTTTGTGTCTCAATAAAAGGCTGCAAAGTTGAGGACCTCTTCGGAATAAGCTGCACAGCAGGTTCTGTTGAGCTCTTCCCCTTTGCGCAAAGCCACAAAAAGAAATTTCTCTGTCTGTTTCCGTTAAACCTGACAGGAGCCTGTCCCTTCAGGGGCCACACATACAGTTGAAGACGCTCTAGGTGAGGATGCCAAATGTTCCCGTTCAACTGTGACAAAAGGTCCCTCCTCTGTGGGAGGGGCCGCGGCTCTCCACTGTCGAGCATCAGAATCACGGGGAACCATGTCCTGCCCGGCCAGTATGGGGCTACTAGCAGCACTGTGTTATGATTCGTGCATATTCTGTGTAGCATCAGCATGATCAGCGGAAGAGGAGGAAACACATCTTGTAGACAGACCAGCCAAGGGTGAGCCAGTGCATCCTGGCCCAGTGGGCTGTGTGGTTCTGACAGAGAGAACCACAGGCTACAATATGTTGTAGCGTTTGAGGCAAACAGAGCGGCTTCTGCCTTGCCAAATCTGTCCCAGATCAGCTGAACCACATCCAGGTTGAGGTGCCACCCGCCCGGTGGTGGTTTCTGATGTGAGAGAAAATCTGCAGCGTAGCTCTGCACGTCTGGCAGATGCACAGCCCTGAGACTCAGCATGTGAGACAAAGCCCACTGGAGAAGTTCCTGAGCTTCCCTCAGGCAATGAACAGACCTGGTACCTCCTTGATGGTTTCTATGATACACTGACTGAACAAGCCCATGTTTCCCCTCTAGGGCAGGAGAGAAGTGGCTCAGAGCTAGGAAGACAGCCGGACAGACTGAGCTGGAAGATGCACAGTTCTGTGTTGATGCAGCGTGGGGGTGAGGCCAAGGCTGTTGAGCCAAATTTGTAAGGGGCGCAAAGACAGGAGTACCAGAGGCACGGCTGCTTACATTGCCATCAGTTTCCCCATGAGCTGGAGGAGCAGACCATAAGTCAGTCTGGCATTCCTGCGAACATGACGGACCAGAGTGAGAATGTCGTCCACCCTTTGTGGGGATGGATAAGCAGTCACTGCCAGTGAGTTGAGCACCATGCCAATAAATACCACCTGTTGGCATGGGTTCAAGGAGCTCTTTGCAAAGTTCACAGTGAGCCTTAGTTGTGACACATGTTCCAGAAGGGTGCAAGTATTGTTGAGTGATTCCTGCCGGCCCTGTGAGCATACGAGCCAGTCGTCCAGATACGGAATCCGTATCCCACAAGCCTGCAAGGGAAAAAGTGCTGCTGCCATGCACCTAGTGAGCATACGAGGAGCGAGTGAGAGCCCAAAAGGGAGGACTGGTACACCTGTCCTTCAAACGCAAACCGGAGGAATTGCCTGTGGTGAACTGACAGTGGGATGTGAAAATAGGTATCCTTCAGGTCCACACTAGTAAACCAGTCCACCAGCAAAATTGTCTGGAGAACTTCCGTTGTGCAGAGCATGTAAAAATGCAGCACTTTCACATACTTATTCAACTTTGAGGTCAAGGATGGAGCAAAAGTCACCATCCTTTTTTGGAACTACAAAACAGGTTGAATAGAACCCCCCCAGGTGATCTGAACTGTGGACCCGCTCCATGGCTCCTTTCTTCGGGAGTTCGAGAGTCTGCTGCCTGAGAATGCGAGACCTTTCTGGGCCTGTAACAACTGTGACCTTTACACCATTGCACTTGGGAGGACAACTGAACTGAATATTGTAGATTGTATGGCATCAAACTCGACTACTGTGGCCCCACAATGATTTTGAGGGGTGAGCACGACTGTCCTCTCCATCACGTCGGACATTTCTGGGTGATCCACCCATGGGTGGCTTACCCACGTGTGGCTAAAAGGTACACTACTTGGAGGGCTGATGTGGTACACCCCGATTCCAGGGAGCATGTCCATTAGCTGAAGGAAGCCATCTGTGCACTTAGGTTGGCGCCTGGGAGTGCCTTGTAATTCGGCAAATTGCTGCAGAGACCTGTTAGCCTGAACAGCACGCTTCAGGGTCTGTTGGGTCTGCTGGAAACCTGATCTGGGATAATAGGCAGAGTGTGTAGTGATCCCCTGCAAGTCTCAGAGGGGACTGAGCCAGCCACACCTGGTGCTGGGCATGTCTGCCAAGCTCCCGTAACATGTAGGCAAAAGCCTGGAGCGATGCATCACTCAGGCTCTGCGTGTCAGTGTCAGCTCCATTATCCTGGAGAGCCCGGGAGAGTGCAAGGGCAAGGTGAAACAGAGAGTTCCGCAGGCGACCAATTCGAGCTGCAGTGTCATAGCTCTTGGTAAGGAGGTCATCAGTGACCCTACATTGAGGATGCGGGCAACGGGCCTCTGACTGGGCAGCATCAGCAGGTGCTACAATCAGGCTACTAACAACACTATCAATCGGAGGCATGTGGTCTAAGCCATACTGCGGTGCATCAGACATTGTGCACAGCACCCTAAAATCCTGTGGCACATGGGTGAAGGATTTTGGGTCAGGCCAGCACTTCTGCAGCTCTTCAATATATGGCAAGAAGGGTGGGACACTGAAAGCTGGCTTCCGAGTGTCCCTAAAAAAAGGCAATAGAAGAGGCAGTCTCCATGGGAGGAGCATCCACACCAAACCATGACAAGGCCAACTGAAATGCCCGTGTAACAACGAACAGGCCAGACTCAGACACCAGAGGAGCATCACCATCTAAAGTGTGGGAATTTGTGGTTGAAGGACAGGGGGAATGCTCTCTGGACATCGCTGCTTAAAGCCTGGACAATCTAGCCAATCTGTCAGTCAATGGCATAGAAACACAGTTGAAGCAAGCATCTTCTGTGAGTGCTTGTTTCAAGTGTCCATGTCCGAGACAGGATGGGCATGACGTATGGCCATCTTCTGGGCTCAGAGGCACCAGACAGCTGTTGCACGTTTGCACCAATGTAATAGACATTAACTCGTGCACAGACACTCATAACTTCCAAACTTGGCACATGGAGCAACGAGCAACAGCTGTAGAGCAGGAGCGAAAAACACAACTACAGCACAATGTCAACAAGACGTCAACAACTAGAGCAACAGCATAGAGCAGGAGCAAAAAACACTCACAGCTACAGCACAATGTCAACAACTGTAGAGCAGGAGCGAAAAACTACAATGTAATTTCAAAGGAAACATCATCGAGCTGCACGTTTGAAGCAAGTGACGAGGGAGCGGAAAAACCCTCACACCACGGTGTCCAAATTCAGCACGTGGAACACAGTTGCGAAACCACTTGCAACAGCATCAATTTGTAAGAGCCACATACTCAATTTCAAATGCAGCAGGAGCAGCGTCAATTTAAGAAAGTGCCAGCGAGCTGCATGTTTGGAGCAGAATGACCAGGAGCGGAAAAAACACAACAGTGTCCAAACTTGTAGCAGTGTAATATCAAAGCAGCAAGCGAAACAGGCACGTGGGCGCAAACGGTGCCATGAAAAAGAGCCAGCAGTATGCAATAACTTCAGAGTGACTAATTAACATTCATACCATAACGTCAAGACAGTGCGGCATGTCCTACAGCGCAACATGCCCTGGCATGTCCCACACACACACAAACACACATTAGCGGTAACAAATTAACGCACAATCAGAAAAAGGAGAGCGACACGTGCCACACTCAGTAGTGGTAAGAAATTAACGTGCACTTGTAGGAAATGAGAGCGACACATGCCGCACACAGTAGCGGAAAAACAAGTGAAGCCACAACCGCTCACTCATAGAAAAACAGTTACTCATCGAGAGCTGAGGCCAAATCAACCAAACACCCGCACCAAGTGGGGTTACTCACCCACAGTGGTAAGCAGCCTCTGGAGGGCATGTATGCGCAGCTCCAACCATGGAAGGTTGCGAGGCTCTGATCAACAAGCAATCTGAATAAAGGCTCAACCTTCTGCTTCTCATGCGAGAGATGGAAAAAATAACTCAACGCTGGGTAATGTGCGCTTATATACTGTTTCTGACGTCACCCAGGTCACATCTACTGGCGTGACTGGGTTTAAAAACCTAACTTTGGCTTGATGTCTAATTATAGTACTACACAAGTGAAGCCACAACCGCTCACTCATAGAAAAACACTCACACGTGTGGCTGCAAGGAAAACCTGCAGTTATCACAATTATCAAGTGAAGCATTTGACTAGATGTTGGATGATGGTTGCTTGCCAGCACTACATAATTAGTTATCTAACGTTGTCTGCCATTGCGACCCATATCCAACCAAGGACCAACATTAACACAATGTCCCTTTGTCAGCTGGGCACACGCTGTCAATCCATCAATGTCGTGTACCTCATAAAATTGGTTTGAGGTCAGTATGCACAACAAGTATTCATACATAAGGTGTGCTGGATTATGAGGTGCACTGATTTTTGAGAAAATTTAAGGATTTTAAGTGCGCCTTATAGTGCGAAAAATATGGTACACCTTAAAGTGATATTCAAATCCAGAACGATAGTCCACTACTATGTCAATGTCGAGAATAGTTTGTCTGGAGAAAGCTGCTGTCTGGGACTTTTCCAAAATTTTTACAGTCACTGTGCTCTGTAATGATCTAAACCTTTTGGGTTTTGTGGAATTTCAAAGGAATCCAAAAACCAAACAACTTACCAATAATGTTTCCCATTCCACTTGAAGTCAAACAAGTAGGTTCCTTGATCGTCTTCAACTTCTTTACTTTCTGAGAGAATCCCACAATACTCAACCACAAACGTGGATGGTTCAATGTTTTCGATCGCAAATACACCTCTTCCTAAAACAAAAAGAAATTGATTGATTGATTGATTTTCCTCAATTCTCTGACGTCACTGCATTTTCGACGAATCAGCTCACATGATACACTGCAGGAAATTGGGCCCTGAACTTCAGTTCTCTCGGTGGATAGACAAGTCGCACGCAGCAGATAATTATATAATTTATATAAATAACGTTGTTGCCCGAACTGGACTGTTTTGTGGATTTTTTAGTTGGCCTAATGACCATTTTAGTTGCCCCGGGCAACTGGGCAGTCAAATTTGTCAAACCCTGTATATGTAAGCCAATGGCTGATAAGAGATCAAATATAAACTGGGTTATTTTGGCTCCAACACAGCCGCTGCTTGCTGTCGACAGTCACTATTATCTCTGGCACTGTCCCACCCACAGCACCATCTCAGTGGAGGAGGCCCGTCATGATAATTTTTCCAGTATAATACATTTTCCGAGGAACTATCACGATAGTCATAATATTGGTGTTTTTTTATGCCGTTGATATAGCTCAGTAGCAGTTGTCATGTACAAAAGTGTAACACTAGTGTAAAACTATTACTGCATTTCTGACTTGGTTTTAGTGAGAAATGCCTTTAAAAGTGATAGAAACCGATTCTTGTTCAAAAACTAAAATCATCTGGGTCAATTTGGACCCGTTAAAAGACAAATTTATATTACAGTGGTCCCTTGCTATATCGCGGTTCACCTTTCGCGGCCTCGCAGTTTTTTTTTTTGTGCAATTTTGCATGCTGCTGCTGCTTTTTTTTTTTTAACAGCGCATTGTGTTCTGCATCCTCATCAGGCAGGCCGGTCGGCATCACCGCGATTGCTCTCACTGCCTCCGATGCACTTACCGAGTCTGCTGGCTCGATAAACGCCGCAGCGGGCCACTCACACCGCCCCACTGTCTGCTGTGTGGAGTTGTCGCCAAAATCTGGCAACAGGTCCAGAGACTATGCTCACTGTTTTGATGCAGAGCGCTCCAGCAGCCCGCAAGGATAGAATTCTTGCGGAAAAATCCACAGCGCTGCATGGTCTCAGTAACCCCAGCCGCAGAGCTCCGTGGCCACTGACAGAAGTTTGTATCTTTTTAATGACTTGGATTCTTTGCGGGTCCTGCATCCGTCCCGCAACGGTAAGACCGGAGGCAGTGAGCGAAGAAACAGCACGCGCACTGTGTTCTGCATGTGTCTGTTTATAAGAATCTTCTCGCCCAGAAGAAAAAAGAGCGCCAACAACTACCCATAACTGTGTTCTTCACTCGGAAAAAGACACCTGCACCGAGGTTTGACTCAGTGGAAAAGACGCTACAGCGGAACGGCACCACAACAAAGAGGTGCGATCAGAGGAACTGTGAAATACTGGTCAGTCACTATTAATAATTTCTTATGTGTCCAATCTCGTAGGTTGATCGTTAAAATTAAATCCATTAGTTCTAAAAGCCATCAGAATTATTTATAGGAAAACATTCTATTTTTATTTCTCAAACAAATGTTTGGGCCTGAAAACAGGTTTTGATCTTTGGTTTCATTCTATAATACGGGACTTATTTTTCGACTAAGGTTTGAACTTTGAGAGTGTTTACACAGGAGAGAAAAGTGAGAAAATGTTAATGCCTGTTTGAGAAAAGTGTATAAAGTGTGTAGTGAGGGGTTTTAAAGCCTTAAAACATCTATAATAATTGTAAAAAATAACGCTGAGTACTTCGCAGATTTCGCCTATCGCGGGCTATTTTTAGAACGTAACTCCCGCGATAAGCAAGGGACCATTGTATTTGTAATGCACTGTGGTGTCTGTTTTCTCAGGATTTAAATTGTGGTTCTGATGTTTAGAACAAACTTAATTATCGTTATTTTCCTCAGTTTTAAATGGTTTGGCTTGCTTTTGGTGTCAAAATTTAGCTTGTTATTTGGGCACTGTGCTTGTGTCAAGATTGGCAAACAATCTAGTACAGTCCAAGAAACCAACGGGATGACAACATTCATGAAAATCTCCGCAACATCTCATACACCACAAAAGAAACTATTGGCAATTTTTAAATGGCTTACAAAGCATTATATTTTGTGGTATTTTGGCATGGCAATGAATAATGAATGGCCACATGAATTGAAAAATGTTACTCCTCACTGTGACATCTTCACAGAATCCCAACAACTCGTCTTCACTCCCACTGTCACCAAATAATCTCTCCACTCTCTTATTTTCCCATTAATTTATTTGCCATTATCCAAGTCACTGTTGCTTTCATGTTCTTAGGCAACTGAATGTGAAATGGCCTCACTCATGTATTTTAGATTTCATACCGATTACTGTGTATGGCTGTGACAAGTAGGGCTATCATCTGGATGAAACCTCTTGGAAAACTTAGCTTCAAATACACTAATTCTTTCTTCGTGCTTCACCTGCTTCAATGCTGTCCACATGCCTGTCTGTGTGTGTGTGCATGTGATTTCTGCCTTCCACAAAGAACAATGCTGACAGAAGAGGGAAAGAAGCAGCACAACTGAATGTTGATAAAGGAACATGCATGTAAACAATTTATTGAGTCGAAAAACTACTGATTCCATTTTACTTATAGAAGGATAGGTCCATATGATAATCACTGTGACAGGCGTATCAGAGTGGTTACACATGAAGCACTGGTATGAGTAACAGCCAATCACTGGTGTAAGCTGAGCATGCATAGTGCTCACACACACGGCGAAGAGGAGGAAAGGTTTTGCAGGGCAAGAAGCTCTGGAGCCCAGATACAATACAGTAATGCCCGTTATGCTGCGGTTCAGATTTTTCAGTCTCACTTTTTTCTGTAAGACCTATTAATTTTGATAGCATGTATAGTTTTGCCATTTCATGACATTCCACAGCATTGCTTACGAGTTTAAATCTTGTGAGTCCCGATAGAATAGCTGGCTGCACGTACTAAATCAGCCAATCTCCAACTACATTTGAAGAAGCGCCTCCTGAACAGGTGCCTTCAGAAGAGCAGCTGCTGCTCTTATTTGCTGTGTGATGCATCTAAACATTGTCATCATACTGCACAGCATCACTGTAAGCAAACTGGTTACCCTGAAATTCTTGTATCTTTATATTCTCTATATTCTTGTCATCCTTCTTGATATAGCGAACTGTTGACTCTTGACTCTTTCATTGATTTTGCAGATCCATCCAGATACAGGTAGTGTTCATATGAATACGAATACAGTCATTTGTAAATTATCTCTGAATTGGTCACTGGAATGTGCAATTTTTTTACAACAGGGGATTTACCATGATAAAAAAGAAAACTTCACCTCTGGGTAAGATTCACAAGTGTGCAACTGCCTATTGCAACATGTGATGCACAACTTACCTTTAAATGCATTGATGTATCTTTTCTCAATGAAGGGTTTGTCTTTTCCAGCTAATATATGCTCCTTGGCATCCTGCTCTGGTTTTTTTCTCCTCCTTTGTTGCATGTTTACTGAAAAAAAAGATTGGGATTGTGAATTATGTCAGACTAAACAAGTATTGTTTTGTAATGCATTCTAAAACATTCGGCTACTCTGTAATTTAAATTATCAAAATGCATTTTGTTAAGATAATAACAGGGTTGTGTAGGCTGCAACACATTACTTAATACACGTAATTATGTTAATTTTATCTGTAAAGGGACCTTGCACTATAACATTCGTATCATGTCTGTGCAACAAGTAGCTAGTAGCAATGCACATGAATAGCCATTTGCTGCTAAATAACTTAGCAGCAACTATTTACCACATTAGCTTTACTGTAATTAGCCTAACAAATAGATGCCAAACCCATGGAAATTATATATATCAAACTTACCTTAAGTGTGAAAACATAAAAAAAACTCTCCTAGTGTAACCGTTCAACTTCAAGAAAGTTTTATTTTTGCCTCGTACCGGAGTTTGTCTTCGGTGTAAAGTTCTCGACGGACTCTTTAACTGGGTATTTAAATTGCATGTCACTTCACCTGGTCTCAGGACATCATACGGGTCTCTTTCGCTGACATCATTTCAGCCAATCACTGGTCGGCATCTCGCTGACTGACATCAAATGCAGCCAATCAGTGCCCAGGATTGTTTAACCAATGAAATCACGCGTTTTCTGTGTATCAACGGCAGAAATGTGTAAAAACGCTGCAGTATCACCGACTTGCCTCTAGTTGGAGATTATACACAACAAGGATACACAGAAATACACAAAAATCAGATAAAACTGAATTATAAAGACATGCGGAGAAACAGCGGGAGAGTGTTCCTGGCGCCATTTTAAGCACTTCTACACTGCCAGAATTATGAGGACATTGGCCCTGTCCTCATAAACCCCCCCCCCCCCCCCAAAATGTCCTCATAATGTCGGTACGTATTCAGGTGCTATGTCCTCATATACAGGTCGCGCGCGCACGCACACACGCACACACACACACCTCAGCTGGACTCAGTCATTTTAAACAGATCCTGGATATGTTGAAGTAAAAGTTTATCTTCAACTTTATACATGATTTGAATTGTGATATAATCAACCAAGTCCCAAAATTTTGAAATATGTAAACAGCCAAACAGTGGGTTTGTTGGCTCATGATATGGTTTATTACTGATAATTCTTATAGCTTTCTTTTGTAATAAAAATACTGGATTTGTATTAGTTTTGTAGGTGTTTCCCCAAACCTCAATGCAATAGTTCATATATGGGACAAGTAATGAATGATACAAAGTAGTTAAAGAATGTTGGGAGAGGAAGTCTTGTGCTTTATACAGAATTGGCTTTCGACATTTGAGATTTAACATAATTTCAAGCTTAATTTCTCATCAATAAAAACCCCAAGAAATTTTGTTAGTGTTACAATTTCAATATCATGTAATAATACATTTCTACTTAAAGTCCTGGGCTTATTTCCAAATATGATACAGTTTGTTTTACCAAGATGAAGTGATAATTTGTTTGAATCAAACCACTGTTTGAATTTCTAGTTCCCTCTCCATCATGTCCAAAAGCTGTCCTAAATGATCCCCACTACAAAACACAGGTCGTATCATCAACAAATAAAATACAAATGGCAATAAAGGATACCACCCTACATAATGCTCTCAAATATGAAAGAAATTCTATCTTTTTTGACAATTATGAATTTCGGAAAATTCGTTCAATGTTAAAGGGATTTTTCCAATTTTCCAAGTTTCGTAACGATATACAGTATGACAAATTGTGGGTTACAGGCTGTTCACAAACAGAAACAAACAATCGGGGTGAAAACATAACCTCCGCCCAACTTTGTTGGCGCAGGAAATAATTCATTTTCTATACCTCGCTTATTCAATTAAGTGTCACACACAAAGACAACTTTAACAGGCTGAAAGTAAAACAAAAAAGAGGCTTGGCGTAAAGCATTTTAAAATCTTTGCTGCATAACATTATTGCTAACAAACTTAAAAGCTGAGTTAGCTAGATGAGGACCCTGTGACAGACTGCTGGCCTGTCTAGGGTGCACCCCGCCTCTCGCCAGATGGCCGCTGAGATGGGTTCCAGCTCCCCTGTGACCCTTAACTGGCATACACAGGTGTATTAAATGAATGAATAAACCAGAGCCATCTCACACAATACAACAATGTTATTTTAAGGTCTATGTAATGCAATAAACCACTGTCCAAATACTGGCAAACCAGACAACCTGCACTGGTTGGCAAAGATGCACACCAGACGTCAGTGGCATGGGAGAATGAGGGCCAAGGAGGGAGTTAATCAGGTTGGTCTCACTCACCAGTAATGGCAAATTAACTGGGAATCCCAGTTGAGTCTGATGTGTTTAAACACCTGCTATGTATGAGCTGCTTTTCTTCAAGTTCAGTGTTATAAAAGAAGTGCAACTTTATCTTTCTTACCACTTCAGCAGTTACTGGTTCAGTATCCAAGACAACGTCACATTTGAAGTCAAGCTACCAAAAACAAACAAAATGCATGTAAATATACATTATTGTTTAAAGGCAGCAGAAAATATTTTGAAAAGAAACTTTATTCAAACTATGGAAAATAGACTAAACAACGATTCCAATGCAACACTGATTAAGTTCTAATCCAGAATTTCTGACAAACATCGTTGACAAACTGCAACTTTCCTATGAAACAACAAAATCACTTTTCACAGACTGTCATTGTGAAATCGCCTAGTTTGTGTGGCCACCGTAGCAGCAGAACGGATGTGAAGATACACGTGTCACGGGTATCTTGGTGAGACATTATTTTATTTTAATTTTTTAAATCTGTAACAACTTGTGTAAAGCCAGCTGGCTATAAAAATGATTTAGTCAAGTTATAATTAAGGTAAAAGCACTTTATGCAAACAATTTGTTTGCTTTATATATTTTTTTTAATTATGATGATCTAGGTCTGTTTTCACTGTAAGAACCAAAAAGCTGAAGGGTGTGTCAGTATTGTAATATTACAAAGGAGAAACTTGAACTGCAGTGCAGCATGAATGACAATGAGGACTGAGCATAATCCACTCCCAAAAATAAAATGTAATTGACCAGGGCAATTTATATGTGCTCTCGAACAGCGATACATAAATATTGATTGTTTCCAAATAATCTACTATCAGCTGAGACCTAGCAGTTAATTGTTAAGAAATTGCTAAAACTACTCAGTGGTTTTTGCACACTGTCATTTCAAGAAAAAGTTTAAATTGTGCAAAAGCCAGTACTGTACCTCTCCCTCATCAAACTGCTGAATGTCCAGGGAAATGCTGTCAATGGCGTCTTTGTAACAGCCCAAATCTACTTTACGTCTGACTGTGGCGTTCCAGTGGTTCTTGATAGAGTTGTCAGTCCTGCAGAAGGAATTGAATATGTACATGTGTCTGTGGAATTCTTGAAACGAACAGTATAAAAGTCAGTGCCCACATGATGATATGGTGAGCTACTCATTTTTAGAATGAAAGATGAGTGAATGCATCCCCCTGCCTATTACAAAAAAAAAAAAAAACACATTTCTCTTGGTAGATTGTAAGAAATTTTAGTCTTTTGAAATGACATAAGTTGAAAGAGACTGTTTAAAAGCATTTCCATTTTAGAGTGTTAATGCATTATTTTAATTTGTGCAAATCACTTTAATTTTAATTTAATTAGCTTATAATGCACCAGATCACAAAGCAAAAGCCATCTCAAGGCGCCTTACATAAAACAAGTCAAAATAAAATTGAATAAATAATAAAAAAAAAAAATTCAAATACATAAATAAAAACAGAAGTAAAAGAATAAAACAAATAAAAATAAAAACTATCCATAAGAAAGAGAATAAAAATAGGTTTTGAGTCTTGAATTAAAAATGTCCACGGACTCAGACTGCCTCACGGTCGCAGGAAGACTGTTCCACAGGGTGGGTGCACGATATGAAAAAGCTCTTTGACCTGCTGACTTCTTCTTCACCCTGGGAACACAGAGAAGTCCCGCATCCTGCGACCGCAAAGCCCGGGCCGGCACGTAGAGTTCCACCAGATCAGCCAGATAAGATGGCACCAGTCCATGAACAACCTTATAAGTCAATAGCAAAACCTTAAAATCTGCTCTCACAGAGACAGGGAGCCAGTGCAAAGATGCCAAAATGGGTGTGATATGTTCAGTCCTTCTGCTATGTGTCAGAAGTCTGGCGGCAGCGTTCTGAACCAGCTGAAGACCCCTAATGCTGGACTGTGGTAACCCTGAAAATAGAACATTACAATAATCTAGTCTAGAAGAAACAAAAGCATGAATCAGGTTCAGGTTCACCCATATGGGGGTGGCTTAGGCTGGTTATAAAAGTTAGAGAACAAAGAAAGTCCGGGTTCTTTGTTCCTGGTGTTTGCATGCGGCCAGGTCAAGATCCCAGCGCTGAGATAACTCTGTACCGGTGCAACAAGTCTTTTCAATACAACATCTAAACTTTGAAGTCCGTTTCCTGTCCAATTCTTTTTGGAGCTCTCACTGTGATAAAAGAACCTAACAGAAATGGTGTTTCTGCACAGCTAACAGTGAGACTTGGTGAATTCTGAGGCCTTGAGGCCTACTTACCGATTCGGGATGGCTGATTCTTCAACACTGAACTTCATGGCCACATTTCAAGGTAAGCAGAAACCTTTTCTAAATTTCTGCAGAGCTCAGGCTCGTACATTGTTCAGTGTTGAATGGATCTGTGGTCATGATTCTGGTATGATAAATTGATGGATGGATGTTGAATTAATATCACTGGCCGGAGTTTTTGCAATGAGAAGGAGTTATCGAAAACCAGCCGGCATGCTGCAGGTTTCAAATCCTTGTTCGGTATCGGTGAATACGCGACAAAAAAGGGTTAAAGGCCCGGCAAAGGCTGGATTTCCTCTACAAAAAAAAAAAATGGGAATTCCCACTTTCGCTAAAGAAAGGAAGGTTGGAGTCCTGGGGGAAGAGGAATTTCCCTTACAAAAAGGGAGATTCCTGCTTTTTCTAAATTCTAATTAGTTTAAGTCCCAAACGGGGAGGTCGGTGCACTATCGACCAACCCTTTTAAACGTGAGGGCTATTGGCCCCCTTGCAGATGGCGATTCTGCTAAAAGGCCAACCGGTGTCCTGATTTTTATTGTTGTAAAATTTGTATATAATGGGTTTGAGTCCCATAAAGGGGGGCTGGCGCACCCGTCCCTTTCTAAAGTAAGTTCGCTAAAGATAATTACTGGGTTTAAGTCCCTAAGGGGGAGGTCGGTGCGTCATCGGCCTCCTCACTTAAAACGTAAGGGCTATTGGCCCCCTTGCAGACGGCGTTTCTGCTAAAAGGCCAACGGTGTCCTGATTTTTATTGTTGTAAATTTTGTATACAATGGGTTAGAGTCCCTGAAAGGGGGGCTGATGCTAAGGCAGTCACAATTATTACAATATTCGCCAATTGTGATTATTTTTCATATTCACAATATTTTTCATAATCACAATTACCGTGAATTATTTATTTTATCAACAAAGTTGCATAAAACGACTTGGAATCTGACGTCATCATGCAGCAGCAGCCACATGCCTCCTCACTCTGTTTCCTCTCGTCTTGGTCGGATGGTTAGCGAGGCTTGGATAATAACACGGAGCGTGAGGAGGTTCTGGTTCCAAAGCCACGCACCGCTGTGGATGCATTTCGGTTTTGTCGGGCTGGCTCGACTAGTCACGACTACGTCAACGATTGAAATCGTTAACAACTAATTTAGTGGTCGACGAGTCGTTTATTTTACTTAAGTCTTTAAGCTCAAGTCATAGTTTTAGGCAGCGAGCCGTCCTGCCGTCATTTGGACGTTCAAATTTTGAATAAGATGGCCGATTAAAACAGCAGCCATCTTGCTCAAAGCCGTTTAAAATGCGCAGTTTACCGAGGGAGCTGTGTGTGTGTGTGTCTGTGTGCGCGCGCGCGCGGAGTCAACTCGCTGCAGACTGAGGGAGTGAGATTCCTGAACGGAGGCATGAGACGTTACGTTCTGCTGTGAACCATCACGTGAGACAGCGAGCGCGGAGCAGAGAGAGAGGATTTTAACCCGAGTGAACATGTATATAAAAAACAAAACGAAATCGTGGGACTGCCTTTACTCTCTGTACTTTCGCTACACGTGCGGTTCTGACGGCACCGTCCTGTTCACACCATGTACGCGTTGTATACTGAATTTATGAGATCATGAGATGAAATAAACAGTCAAATATCCTTAAAAACATCCTTTAAAAAATTACAATATATAAATGAACTGAGCAAAAATTACAGAAAAGCTGTGCAGTGATGTTCAGAGGCACAGATCACAAAAAGCTGAACTTTAACAGCTGTTTATTTTCCAAAGGTATGTATTTGTTCAGTCTTGAGCTTAATATAGTGTTCAAGCACAATGATGAGAAAAAAGGATGACTTCATCACACTGAAATGAATTGGAGTCAGAATAAAAATACAAGCTGCTGATTTCTGTTATTTTTCAAAGTTATTAAGCTGCAGCTATATGTTTTAATTATTTCAAAGCGAGTTGTCTCTTATTGTATTCTGATTTATTTATACAAAAAAAATATGGAGAGTCTAATCAGCCTGCATTGTTCTGTTAAGTTTATATCAGTTTTGCTGCACATGTCCAGGTATTTTTTCCTTCTTTATAAGAGTTTGGTGTTTGCGTTTGCGCCACAAAGTTTTAAAACACAATAAAATGTTCACACTTTTCTTTATAGCAGTTCTGTAATATCAGAAATGCAACAGAAACAACCACAAATCAGAAAAAGTTGGGACTATATGTAAAATGAAGATAAAAATAAAAATGTTGCACTATTCCTGGTTTCTCCACTCAGAGAAGCCAAATGTTCTTCCAGAGTTGTGTAATCATACTGCGATAGTAGAATATAAAGAAGGGGAAAAAAAGAAAAAAAATAGACAATATAATCATTAATCGCAATTATTTGCCTGACAATTAATCGTCTCCAGAAATTCCTAATCGTGACAGCCCTAGCTGAAGCACCCCTCCCTTTCTAAAGGTGAGGAAAATTGGCTTCCTTGGAGACAGAGATTCTCCTAAACTGCCAACCGGTGTCCTGATAACATGCTAAATGTTTGTCTGTCGAATGAGTGAAGCCGGCGAGTGTTTCTTTGTTCGCCAAGTGAGTGTTGCCATGTTTTTTTTCCTTTGTCTGTCCACATGCATGGGGGGTCGAGTATGTTTCTTTGTTCACCAAGTGAGTGCGGCCATATTGTGTTTCTATGTTTGCCAACCGAGTATGGCCATGCTGTATTTTCCTTTGTCTTGTCCACATGCATGGGGGGTTGAGTGTGTTCTTTGTCCACTGAGTGAGTGCAGCCATGTTGTATTTCTTTGTCCACATGGGGGGTTGAGTGTGTTTCTTTGTTCACTGAGTGTGTGTGACCATGTGGTATTTCTTTTGTTTTGTCCATGTGCATGGGGGAAGTTTCTTAACAGCAGGGGAGGAGAATTAGCTGACGAGCTACAATTACCAGCTATAAACTGCTGGAGTCTTCATTTTTCTGATTATTTGTTTTTGGGGGATATTTTGGGCCAGGAATTGGTACGGAGGTATTAAGACAATGAATGTGGGTTCATTTGTTGTGGAATGTGTGTGATTCAGTCTTTGTTTGTCTTTGACCAGTTGAGCGCGTGAGATTAACCTAACCGATAGCAGCCAACCGGCTAACTGGTCTTAAATAACCAACGTGGTTTTACATCCAACGATACAACTTCACATCGATCAAGCGGACACCCTATAGGATAGAAATAAAAGTATCCGCTTGATGATAGTTGAACTTAGAATATGTTAAATAGTTAGACTTGGTACAACACTATAACATCATTTGGACTTGGTGGTGCGGCCCTATGTCAGAGAGGTAAGAAAAAATCACATCTTACTTGGTTTGAAAAAAAAAAAATAGAAACCAATTTTTTTTTTCCTATAAACAATTGGGTGCTAAAAAAAATAAAATTAAATTAAGAAATTTTAAATAAAATAAACAAACAATTTGGGTGCTTAAATGAAAAATAATAAAATAAAATAAAAACAGGGACTAATTAATAAAATAATAATAATTATAGTAAAAATAAAAAAGATGGCACAAAAAAAAAGATAAAGAAAAGAGGAAAGAGAAAGAAGAGAGCAGGTAACAGCCTAAAAGGAGCTAAAAGAAAAGAAGAGGAAAGTAATGAACAAATAAGGGGTGCAGAGAGAAGTCGCTAATGCGGGATGATTCCAAATCTCACTGTGGGACAAGAGAGAGAGGAAAAAAAAAAGAAGGCACACGCAAAGTGACAATAAAGGGAACGGAACGGTGACAAGAAGATCGAGTCGTAACTCATATAATCTTATGAGAGGGGCATTGCTTAATGCGGTTGTGAAGTTTCTGTTGCAGGATCCAATTTGATGTGTGACCAGAACCTGTGGAGGTAGGAGTCTGGGTTTTGAGGAAGCAACACAAACAGCCTGAAGGAAAGGGTAAGTATTGATAAGTATGGGTTGTAGTAAGAGAGTTACAGTTAGGATAAGAGAATGCAATTACTGATTATTATTATTATTATTATCAATATAATTCTTTGAAGTGTTATTATGGAAAATAGTATGCAAGTTTCTTTAGTTATTGTTATGGCCATATGATACAAGGAAAATTGCATGTGAAGTAATAAGGTATGTATACATATATAATTATAAAATGTTTATGGAGCTCCTAGATTAATTATGAATATTTTTGTGGATCCACTAATAGACATGTATGATAGAATACTGTAAGCTTTTATTTGTTTGCAGACATATTGATAAATATAATCATGATGAAACTACTAATTTCAAACCGGTTTGATAGTTATTGATATCATAGACATATTATATGAATAGTTCATTTCTTTCATTTCCTATATATGTATAAAATATGTGCTGGCCATTTGTGTCTGTTGATGGACCATGGGGCTAGAAAATTTATAATGTTTCATATATACAGTAAGTAATGATGACAATAATCAAATATCATGAATACATACATGGCTAAAACCCATGTTAAAGATATTAAATAAGGCTGTCGATGGGAAGACAGTTGTTAAATAATATGCTTCTCCACACATGTACATGTTGATAAGAGGACAATAATAACAAATTAAGAAAATAAAAAACGACCAAAACAATTTAGAACATAATGAAAGTATAAGCCAAAAGGAAAAAATAAAGAATAGATATTGCTTGACAACTGACCATCCCTGATTGGAATCATTTCTTTTTTCTTTTATAAAATCTATCTTTGACGTGAAGCCACTCAACAAAGACTGACTAGTATTAGGGATGCACCGACCCACAATTTTTGACTTCTGATCCGATACCGATACCTGAATGTGGATATGTGCTGAAACCGATATTTTTTTCGCTCCAATACCAGAATCCGGTTTGCTTTAATATTATTATTGTCATTGTTGATTTTATAAGGATTCTCTTAAAGAAGAGACCTGAAAGCTCAGTTACAATTTGCCAGAAAGGGCATCGAAGATGCAAGCCTAGATTATCGTTATGGGAGACATATGTTTACATTGTCAAAGCAAGTGCTAAGAATAAAAATTTTAAAAAATTAGGTCCTCTCTCTCTCTCTGCGTGTTTCCGTGCTGCGCAAACTTCAAACTTTTTGGAAGCACGAAGCCTTTCAACTCTAGAATAGGTATATCATCAGCGATGCACACACGCAGAACTTTGAAGACTTTTTTCCCTTTTCGGTGAACAGAATCTCTGTGTTCGGCTTCTCCTCCTCGGCTGCATGCTGAGGTGGATTTTCATGACGTGTAACAGCCTCTGAACAGTGAAGCGGTTGGTCCCTCCCTAACTAGTATACAATATCTCCTTGGAGTATTTAATACAATCTTGGACAGAACCATATAAGCTTCTGAATTTCTGAAAATTAATACAGAAAGAAGACAGGATTTCTCAAGAGCTTGTCACCCACAGTTCTAACAAGGCCATTGTCAGAATTGAGCACAATATCTGCAATCTTTCTAAGGGCCTTACGCCAAGAAATACAAATCTCATTGTAGTCAATATGACATCACTGATATATTACATTGTTTCCAAAATTGGCCAACTGCCACTCTAGCCATACCTTTGATGTCCACAGAGCTGAGTGTATGTCCAAGATGGACTGCCTTATCTCTTTTATAAATGTTTGAATCATTAATACTCACAAACCTATTGTATTCTACAAAACTAATGCAAATGTTTTTTGCTTCAAAAGAAAGCTATAAGAATTATTAGTAAGAAACCATATCGTGAGCCGACGAATCCATTGGTTGTCCGGTTGCATCTTTAGAAATTTTGGGATTTGATTGACTATAAAATAATACAAATTATGTTTAAAGTAAAAAAAAATAAACTTCTACCACAACATGTCCAGGACTTGTTAAAAATGAGGCACTCCAGTTAAGGAACTTTATTATTTCAGAAATCAAAGATTCAAACTAGCCTTTAAATCCCATAAATATACTTTTTTTGCCTTTAAATGTAAGCACAAATTTTGAGACATCATTTCCAGATATAAATTATAAATAAATTAAATGAGATTTTGAAGACTCCATCTTGGTAGAAGCTAGAAGGGTTAAATATCAGCGTAAATCAAACAAACGGCAATTTTTCACAAGATAATATCTGATACCACTTTCTTTAAACTTAATAAACAGGTCATCAATGTGTACAGAGAACGGAATGGGAGAAAGAACATAGTGAATTTTACTTTAAGTACCTGATTGGTGGACATAAAAAATAATAACCTAAGTATTAAGTAAGTAGGAGAAATGAGTCATTCCATGAAAATGTCACAATTTGAATCCCTCTCATCTCTTGAGGCGTATTTCGTCTATTGGGTCACCGAAATTTATATTTAAACAGCTTGATATAAATGTTGAAATATGTCCTCTTTAAAACATTGTAAAAACATTATCAAAATTTTTATTTTTATGAGAAATAAAAACATTTTTTCACTTGACACCACCTATTTTGTCATGTCCTTCATGACCTCAATGAAAGTATACTTTGAAAATACCAAATAAAAATATAAAAGTCAATAAATTTTTTTATCAACCAGAACATCTATTTGAACTCTTCTGCTGGTGATGTTTTTGTTTTAATTAATTGTTAACTGATCCCGAAAGAAGGAAAAGATACCTGCAGCATGAACGTGAGAAATGGAAAAAGAATGCAAAGGTAAAGCTAAAGAAAGCAATCAAAGACCTGAGTGAAAGAGTAGTCCAGCTCAGGGAGATCAGCCAATCTCACGCTTCAATGTCCCTTCATTTGTGAACAAGACCCCAAGGTACTTGAACTACTGCACTAGGGGCAAGAAACCATTCCCTAAAGTAGTGATGGAATGAACAACACTGGTGCATCAACACTGTGCCGAGCACACGAGTGAAACCCTGTATTGGTGCGTGTATCACTTTAAGAAAAAAAAAAAAATGATATAACCGATACAGGAACTGTGTCGTTCGACTGCGCCGCGCCAAATTGTGTTTATAAGGAAACAAACTGTATCGACATGTTGCGGATTTGTTGGGTGGAGTTTTGCTGTTGGATTTTTGCTTGCCCTCACCTTGTTCCACTGACTTTATGGATCGTCGAAAGACGTTTCCCCAGTCTGGAATAATTTTGATCTTTTGATGCCAAATAAGGTAAATCTTTGTTTACTGTTATTTTTCCAACTAGATATGTTTGTACTCCTTGACAATACTGGAAGAATAACCAGAAAACATATCCACACCTTTATCAACTCGCACTGAAATTTTTATGCTCACCATCTTCATCTGTACCCTGTGAAAGAGTTTTTTCTAAGGCAGGGTCAACTGGTGTGTAAGAGGAGAAATCGCCTTGGAGCAGACACTTCAGAAACCTTTGTTCCTCAATAAAAATGCATAAATGAATCTATTTTTTCTCTTTTATTTCGTATGCTTTAACACTTAAGTTCACAAATTTCCATACATAAGTTACAAATTTTAACTCTGAATTTTATTACAGACAAATTTGCTGTATTTTACAAACCAACTCAGTTTAGCGTTTACACAAACAAGGTTTTAAGCAAATTTTAAACTCTTCTCATGAACAGCTTAACTCGACACACAAATTGAGCACATGAAATTATGCAATGATGAGATCATATTTTAAATAGAGGACTGGAGATTAACTGTTTCACAGGCTGATGTTGCGTTTGCAGCACATTCGCTTTTCCATCTTATTTTCATTTTATTTACCTGCAATGATTTTATAACTACTCCAGGGGTCACTATTGAGCGACCAACACAGTGTCAATACAGTGCCGACACAGTTTGTGTAGTGTGTCAATACACTCCTTGAGGTATCATCATCCCATCACTACCCTAAAGCTGGGCTTACACTGTGCGAATTTTGGCCCTTTTTCAGCCAATTTTTGACTCGTGCGAGAATTTTTTGGATCGCGCCGAGTTTCAGCTTAATCGTGCGTCCTGCATCGTGTAGTATACATGGAGTAACGAGCTGTGTTTAACCTCTCATGACCACCTTCCGATCAGCAATTGTATGGTCGGATGAAAATCAAACCCGTTTGATATTCTGGTCGGTCGTCATGAGGGTATCCCGCTACTGAAGCAGCGCTACAAGCATCTCTCGCACCGTGCCTGTGCAAACACTGGAGAGAGCATAAACAGTGATCATCTCTTTAGGAGAGCAACTCATTTAAAGTCTTGTATTTTTTTTTCTTTTTTTCTTAAAACTTTGATGTCTCCCATCGAGAGTTTTTGTAAAAATAAGAAACGTAAATAAAGTTTGGGGAAAAAAAAGGAAAAAAAAAAAAGCTTCTGTTTATGTTTTGCTTCCGGAAACACGAATCTGACATATGGTTTTTGAACATACAATGTGAGCAGTCAGATCGCATCAGAGCATTGGGTCATATAGTGTGAGAACATAAATCGTGCGCTCTGAACTTTTGCACCCTGCGGTTTTGTCGCACAATTTGAGCTGGAGCCGAGTACAACAATCAAAAATATCGTACAGTGTCTGCCCAGCTTAACCGGAGTAGGCAATCCATCAGTTTCCTGCTGAGAACCATGGCCTCAAATTTAGAGGTGCTAATCCTCATCCCAGCCAATTCACACTCATATATATACATATATATATATATATACATATATATACATATATATATATATATATATATATATACATATATACACACACACACACACACACAATTTGCTACAAGGTACATGTGAGATGCAAGCCTAGATTTGATGTTTTAGTGAAGGAAAATCCTCCTCTATACCACTTCATCATGAAGCTGTATAACTGGGGACACAAAATGCAAAACATACACTGCACAATTTCTCCAATCACAGCCAGAGAAGTCTACAATGTCTTCTGAGTTGTCTGGGTGTCTTGGTGGCTTTCCTCACTCTTCTCCTTCTTGCACAGTCTCAGTTTTTAAGAACTGTCCACTCCACACAGATTTACCATAGAGTGCCAAACTGTTTGTATTTCTTTATAATTGATGTAAATAAAGTCCAAGACATAATCAGTGACTTGGAAGTGTTCATGTATCCATCCCCAGACTTGTCTGAAGAAAACTGGCAATAAAACTGATTATTTACAGGTATTATACCAAAGGGGCCCATTACTTATGCAACCATTCATCTTGGCTTTTACATTTTTAATTAATTTATGGTAAGTTGTAGAGATTTTCATTCAGTTTTAAGGAAGATAATTTTAGAAATTTTTATTTTTTGTATTTGAAATGGTATAAACAAATTAAAATGCATGAAATACCAAGTGTTCCAATACTTCTGGAGGGTACTATAGCTCAAACAAATTAAAGGAACACTTTGAAAACATATCAGATCTTAATAGGGGAAAAAAATATTATGCTGGATAACTTTCCTGGTATGGACGGGGTAAAGTGTTAGGAATGAAAGGATGCCACTTTGGTTGATGGAAATGAAAACTGTCAACATATAGAGGGCTAAATTCAAAGACACCCTGAAAATCAGAGCAAAAAAGAAAAAAAAAAAAAAAGATATATCAGGTTGTCCATTTTGCCCAAATTTCTCTGCAGCAACTCAAAATGGTACTGTGGCCCTCACATACTTGTATGCATGCCTGAAAATGTCGGGGCTCCTAATGAGATGATGGGTGGTGTCCTGGGGGATCTCCTCCCAGATCTAGATCGGGGCATCACTCAGCTTGTGAACAGACTGAGGTGCAACCTTGCGCTGTCGGCTGGACCAAAACAATGTCCCAGAGGTGTTCTACAAGACTTAGTCAGGTGAGCATGGGGGCCAGTCAATGGTATCAAATCCTTCACCCTCCAGGAGCTACCTGCATACTCTCACCAAAAGAGGCCAGGCATTGTCGGGCACCAGGAGGAACCCAGGACCCACTGCATCAATGTAGGGTCTGATAATGGGTCCAAGGATTTCATCTCAATACCTAATAGCAGTCAGGGTGCTGTTGTCTAGCCTGTAGAGGTCTGTGTGTCCTTCCAGGGATGTGCCTCCCCAGAAAATGGTAAATGGGCTGCATTTATATCGAGCTTTTCCATCTGCATCAGAAGCTCAAAGCACTTTACAATTATGCCTCACATTCACACAGACACATTCACACATCAATGTCAGGGTGCTGCCATACAAGGTGCTGACTACACACAGGGAGCAACAAGTGGATTAAGGACCTTGCCCAAGAGCCCTTAGTGATTTTCCAGTTTGGCTGGGTTTTGAATCGAGAATCCTCTGGTCTGAAGCCCAACACTTAATGACTAGACCATCACTGACCCACCACCACACCAGTCATGCTGAATGATGTTGCAGGCAGAATAATGTTCTCCACGGTGTCTCCAGACCGTTTCACGTCTGTCACATATGCTCAGGTTGAACCTGCTCTTATCTGTTAAAAGCAGAGGGCGCCAGTGGCAGACCTACCGATCCTGGTGTTCTATGGCAAATGTCAATCGAGCTCCACAGTGCCCACTAAGGACATCAGGCCCTCAGGCCACCCTCATGAAGTCTGTTTCTGATTGTTTGTTCAGAGACATTCACACCAGTGACCTGCTGGAGGTCATTTTGTAGGACTCTGCCAGTGATCATCCTGTTCCTCTTTGCACAAAGGAGCAGATACTGGTCCTGCTGATGGGTTAAAGCCCAGGTTACACATAGACGGTTTTGTCGCGGTAGTTCCGGCTGTTTTCGCGGTGGAAAGGGGCGGAGCGCGCGCACGTAAAAACAAAAAAGAAAGAAAAAAAGAAACTCCACTCCCCGCTGCTGTTTGCTGCGGGGCTGCTCCTCGCTCTTTCCCCAAAAAAACTCTGTCATAGTTGTGTTTAGAAACCAGTCACCATTTGCTTTATTATACATCTGTGTAGTTAATTAATAAAATATTCTCTACAGACGATTCGCTCGCATGCACGTAAAAAAAAAGAAAAAAAGAAACTCCGCTCCCCGCTGCTGTTTGCTGCGGGGCTGCTCCTCCGCTCTTTCCCCCCAAAAACTCTGTCATAATTGTGTTTAGAAGCCAGTCACCGTTTGCTTTATTATACAGCTGTGTAGCTAATAAGCAAAATAATCTCCAGGACGATTCGCGCGCGCACGCATGTAAAATAAAAAGAAACTCCGCTCCATGCTGCTGTGGTGCTGCTGCTCGCTCCAAAAACTCTGTCATGATTGTAAAATAAAGGACAAAAGAGACATAAGTCCTGCTCACAGGCTGCTACCAGATACAGGACATGTTCACATCTTCAAACTCCAGACATCTCCACGTCACTACATATTCAGTCCCTGATTGGTCATCGCGGCGTGACAAGAACTGCAGCACTACAGGAAGCGGCAGGATGAAACGGTGATTATAAAGTATCACACGCCGTTGTTCGCATTGTCGCTGTCATCACGGGAGGTCTCCGGGAGCGCTCCCGGAATTATTCGACATGTTGAATAATTTCGACGATTCCCGGTAAAGCCGGAACTAAGCCACGCCCCCTAGTGCCGGTGTTAACAATGGCGTGTGATCCTTAAGACGGCCAAAAGCTCTTCCGGGACGCTTCCGGGAGCTCTTACCGTCTGTGTGTAAACGGGGCTTAAGAACCTTCTACAGCCCTGTCCAGCTCTCCTAGAATAACTGCCTGTCTCCTGGAATCTCCTCCATGCTCTTGAGACTGTGCTGAGAGACACAGCAAACCTTCTGGCAATGTGCCATCACAAAATGGCAATGTGCCATCACAAAAAAAAAAAAAAAAAAAGCATGAGCATAGTGAGCATTATTTACTGCTGCACCACAAAATGTATTTTGACAAAATTTCATCACTTAATTAAGGTGATGCTGTGTGTATAATGTAGCAATGTTCACTGTCCATATCTGTTTTTTTGTAATTTTGGAATACAGCTGTAATCCTGGGCTATAGCGCGCGCGTGTGTGTGTGTATTTAATAATCAAGGTACAATTAGAGGATCTGGGTTATTTCTGTTACATAGGTCACAAAGGTGTCAAGCTGCAAAATAAATTCATCTTAAATCAGGAGAATATCTGTGAAAACACTCACGACATTTTGGCTTCATCAAATCAGGACCTTTAGCGTGCACTGGGGCGGTTTGCAGCCGAGTGTGAAGAGTCCGGGATGAAAATCAGCACCTCCAAATCCGAGGCCATGGTTCTCGACCGGAAAAAGGTGCTTTGCCCTCTTCAGGTCCGTGGAGTGTCCTTGCCTCAAGTGGAGGAGTTTAAGTATCTCGGGGTCTTGTTCACGAGTGAGGGACGGACGGAGCATGAGATCGACAGACGGATCGGTGCAGCATCTGCAGTGATGTGGTCGCTGTATCGGACCGTCGTGGTGAAGAGAGAGCTGAGTAGGGGGGCAAAGCTCTCGATTTACCGATCGATCTACGTTCCGATCCTCATCTATGGTCATGAGATTTGGCTCATGACCGAAAGAACGAGATCGCGAGTACAAGCGGCCGAGATGAGTTTCCTCCGCAGGGTGGCTGGGCGCTCCCTTAGAGATAGAGTGAGGAGCTCGGTCACTCGGGAGGAGCTCGGAGTCGAGCCGCTGCTCCTCCACATCGAAAGGAGTCAGTTGAGGTGGCTCGGGCATCTCTTCCGGATGCCCCCTGGATGCCTCGCTGGAGAGGTGTTCCGGGCACGTCCCATTGGGAGGAGGCCCCGGGGAAGACCCAGGACACGCTGGAGGGACTACATCTCTTGGCTGGCTTGGGAACGCCTTGGGGTTCCCCCGGAAGAGCTGGGGGAGGTGTGTGTGGATCGGGAGGTCTGGGCGGCTTTGCTTGAGCTGCTGCTCCCGCGACCCGACTCCAGAAAAAACGGAAGAAAATGGATGGATGGATGGACACTCAGGACTGCAGGACTTTGGAGATGTTGAACATTAAATATCAAACACATGAAAATGTAAAAGGTGATTTTGCACAATACGTCTCCTTTAATAATTATCGTACTGGATCCAAGACCATTTCATTTTTAAATCTGACCACAGACTATTAAAATTGGGATGAAAACATCATGAATCAAAGAGTTTTAAACTGTCAGAATGCCCATCGGGCTGTTTAACGAACAGTAAAGCCAGACCACCGTTTTGAGCATGAACGCAGTAAAAGCTTCAAATTCCTACATTTGAGATTTTACAGTGACCGTTATTAAAGAAAATTACTTTGGTATTAAAAGTATTTAACATGGAGTATATCGAGGTGATGCACTGTCCCCACTGCTGTCCTGCACAGGCCTTAAACCTCTCAGCCAACTCATCACAGAGAAAGTATCACAGAAGACCAGTGGCTGACATAAATGATTCACAGATATCGATTCAGGAGTGGAGTAACCATCAGGAGCGAGACACTGACACACTGACTCACTGACCCACCTCACCAGGATCTACAGCAAGGATATCAGGATGTCATTCGGACTGAACAAGTGTGGCCGAATGTGATCCAGCGTGACGGGGTGGAGTTGCCAGAAGGCAGGACATTGGACACACAGGACAGCTACAAGTACCTGGGAATCCCACAAGCCAATGGGAAAAATGATGAAGATGCAAGAAGGTCAGCCACAGCCAAATACCTCCAGAAGGTAAAACAGGTGTTGAAAAGCCAGCTCAGCTGTAGGAATAATATCCGAGCCATCAATACATACACCCTACCCTAGTATAAGATACTCTGCAGGGTTAGTAAATTGTCTGCAGGAGGAGACAGATGCTACTGATGTCAAGGCACAAAAACTCCTCACAATGCAGGGAGGTTCCCAACCAAAGTCCAGCTCCCTGAGGCTCTATGAGCCATCGAGTGTCAGAGCCACAATCCAGGATGAAACGAGGCACATCCACGAAAACATCAGGAAGATGCCCCCGGCACCTTGAGATTAGCTGCTCCAGGAATAACTCAGACAGCTGAAGACAGACTGTGGTAAGGGACAGGAGGAGGAGATATCACGGAAGACCAGTGGCTGACATCAAGATGTCCGACCAGTGGCTGCAAAAGGCCGGCCTAAAGGACAGCACAGAGGCTCTGATCATGGCAGCCGAGGAACAAGCCCCAAGCACCAAATCCATTGAGGCAGGAGTCTACCACAGCCGACAGGACCCAAGTTGCAAGCTGTGCAAATGTGCCCAAGAGGACGTTCAGCACATAGTAGCGGGATGCAAGCTGGGGCAATGTACACTGGGAAGCACAACCAAGTGTTGTGAATCATGTACAAGAACATCTGTGCCACATACGGGTTAGATGTCCCTATGCCCCAATGGGAGACACCGCCAAAGGTGGTTGAGAATGAATGCTAATGTCCTGTAGGATTTCAATATCCAGACAGACATGCACTTGCTGGCCAACCAACCAGACACAGAAACACAAGTTGGTGGCTGGCAAGAGAAAGAAGACCGCAGTTGTGATTGATGTGGCAATCCCACCTGACAACAGCATCAGAAAGAAGGAGAAGGAGAAAATCAAGAAGTACCAAAGGCTGGAAGAGCAACTGGAACAGATGTGGAAGGTAAAGTCCAAAGTGGTCCCAGTGGTATAATAGGAGCACGAGGAGGTCTAAACCCCAAAATTTGAAGAATGGCTCCAGCAGTTTCCAGGCACAAGATCAGCGTCCAGAAGAGTGCAGGCCAAAGAGCAGCTAGGATACTGCAAAAAAACCCTCAACCTCCCAGGTCTCTGGGTAGAGAACCTGAGCTTGAGGAACACATAGAACACCCTCCCCGGGGATAGATGAAGAGAAAAAAAAAAATCTCTCACATAGTCACACATACATACAAACACACAGGGACAGATCTTTTTTTTTTTAAATGGCAGGGTGACAAGTTAAACTGCAGCATTTATTTGAATTTGTGCTTCCTGGAGGAACTGAAAAATACATTTCAGTGCTCATTATACAACTGAAGAAACATTATTTATTAAATCTAACAACCCCACCTTCCAGGGAGTAGCTTGGCGATCTCAGCCCACTTATTTCCCAGAATGGTGTGGGCTTTGTAAATGATGAGGTCTTCTTCTATGGTCCAGGAGGTCTTTTTCACAAGTGGGTCAAGGTGGTTGTGCCAACGCTCACGACACTGTTTCCCCAAACGCCCGATGAGGTGTTTGGCAATCAAAGTCCAACGTTTAGTGCCGTACTTCGCCACCAGCTGAACTATCTGAAGACAAAGACAAACATGTGACAACATTAACTAAAGCACAGAAATTGAGCCAAGTTTACATCTCTGTTTAACACACACACACACACACACACACACACACACACACACACACACACACACACACACACACACAGTGAGGAAAATAAGTATTTGAACACCCTGCGATTTTGCAAGTTCTCCCACTTAGAAATCATGGAGGGGTCTGAAATTTTCATCGTAGGTGCATGTCCACTGTGAGAGACATAATCTAAAAAAAAAAAAAAGAAAAAAAAATCCGGAAATCACAATGTAGGACTTTTTAATAATTTATTTGTATGTTACTGCTGCGAATAAGTATTTGAACACCTGCCAATCAGCAAAAATTCTGGCTCACACAGACCTATTAATTTTTCTTTAAGAAGCCCTCTTATTCTGCACTCTGTATCTGTATTAATTGCACCTGTTTGAACTTGTTACCTGTATAAAAGACACCTGTTCACACACTCAATCAATCACACTCCAACCTGTCCACCATAGCCAAGACCAAAGAGCTGTCTAAGGACACCAGGGACAAAACTGTAGACCTGCACAAGGCTGGGATGGACTACAGGACAACAGGCAAGCAGCTTGGTAGAAGACAACAACTGTTATGATTATTTATTAGAAAGTGGAAGAAACATAAGATGACTGTCAATGTCCCCCGGTCTGGGATTCCATGCAAGATCTCACTTTGTGGGGTAAGGATGATTCTGAGAAACCTCAGAACTGCACGGGAGGACCTGGTCAATGACCTGAAGAGAGCTGGGACCACAGTCACAAAGATTACATTAGTAACACATGATGCTGTCATGGTTTAAAGTCTTGCAGGGCAGCAAGGTCCCCCTGCTCAAGCCAGCACATATCCAGGCCCGTTCGAAGTTCACCAGTGACCATCTGGATGATCCAGAGGAGGCATGGGAGAAAGTCACGTGGTCAGATGAGACCAAAATAGAGCTTTTTGGAATCAACTCCACTTAACATGTTTAGAGGATGAGAACAACCCCAAGAAAACCATCCCAACCGTGAAGCATGGGGGTGGAAACATCATACTCTGGGGGTGCTCTTCTGCAAAGGGGACAGGACTGCACCGTATTGAAGGGAGGATGGAAGGGGTCATGTATTACAAGATTTTGGCAAACAACCTCCTTCCCTCAGTAAGAGCATTGAAGATGGGTCATGGCTGAGTCTACCAGCATGACAACAATGACCTCAAACACACAGCCAGGGCAACTAAGGAGGGGCTCCGTAAGAAGCATTTCAAGGTCCTGGAGTGGCCTGGTCAGTCTCCAGACCTGAACTCAATAGAAAATCTTTGGAGGGTGCTGAAAGATCTGTATGGAGGAGTGGACCAAAATCCCTGCTGCAGTGTGTGAAAAACTACAGGAAACGTTTGACCTCTATATATATAGGTATATATATACCTCTATTTCCTTCCCACTGTAGCCAAGTGCTTGCTCACAGGGGGTCGTTTTGACCGTTGGGGTTTTACATAATTATTGTATGGCCCTGCCTTACAATATAAAGCGCCTTGGGGCAACTGTTTGTTGTGATATGGCGCTATATAAAAAAAAAATTGATTGATTGATTGATATAATTGCAAACAAAAGCTACTGTACCAAATATTAACATTGATTTTCACAGGTGTTGAAATACTTATTTGCAGCAGTAACATACAAATAAATTACAAAAAAACAAAACAAAACAAAAAAAAAATCATACATTGTGATTTCCAGATTTATTTTTTTTGATTATGTCTCTCACAGTGGACATGCACCTAAGATGCAAATTTCAGACCCCTCCATGATTTCTAAGGGAGAACTTGAAAAATCACAGGGTGCTCAAATACTTATTTTCCCCCCATGTATATACACATATATATACACATATACATATATATACACATATATATACACATATACATATATACACATATATATACACATATACATATATATACACATATATATACACATATACATATATATACATATATATACACACACATACACATAGACAAAGTCTTCAGAGCCGGGGATGAACCTGGCTTGAGAACAGCGAGAGCCAACCTGTCCCGTGGCATCAGGAAGGCAAAAAAGGACTACACACAAAAGATAACGTCCCACTTCAGAGACAGCAAGGACGCACAGAGCCTATGAAGAGGCATTCAGGCTGTCACTGACTACAAGCCAGCACCACAGAGCTGTGAGAGCAACACCTCACTGCTCAACAACCTGAACCGCTTCTTTGCACGCTTGAAGCACTGAACACCACACAGCCACAGACCCCACCCCCTCCCCACAACCCTGTGCCTCTCTGTCGCCAGCGTGAAGACGACACTGGTGGCCATCAACACCCGTAAAGCAACAGGTCCGGACAACATCCCTGGTTGTGTACTGAAGGACTGCGCAGAGGAGCTTAAGGATGTCTTCACAGACATCTTTAACACTTCCCTGAAGCAAGCCGTTGTTCCATCATGCTTCAAAGCTGCGACCATCATACCTGTGCCAAAAACAATCAGCTCCATCCTGCTTCAATAACTATCGTGTGGTGGCACTGACACCCATCATCATGAAGTGCTTCGAACGGCTAGTCATCAAGGAATCACAAAAAGATGCTCAAACGACCCGCAATTCATGGAGGGCAATTCCACGTACCGTACCTTTGGAGGTTGATGATTGTATAAAGAAGTGTAGCTTGTTGAGGGATAAATTAATCCAAAAAAAGCCACTGTTCCTGTGGTAAATTGCATAAAGATGAGGTGGAGAAGGGTCACGCGCACATTGACATCATTGCATGGCAACAGAGTTACTGAGCTGGAGAAGAATAAATCAGGTTTTAGGATTTTAAGGTACCACTCCACAGTGGACTTAGAAAAAAGTGACTGGAACAAATGTAATAATTTTTAATACACATAAATGCCTGGCACTTATTTAAAGCAGGCATTTATTTTTTCAGACGAAGTTTTGACCTGATCATTAAAGGAGGCAGGCCCCTATTCAAGGCCAGGAAATGTGTAAGCCTAACTGGTGCTGGAGATTCCCCGTAGATCGTTCGGTGCCTCCTGGCTGTAACTGAAGGCCCCCTGACACTTGCAAGACTTTGATGCATGCATATCATCGTGATGATCCCACCCACTGTGTTCCCAGCTAGACGCCATGCTTTGTTGCACTGGCTGCCATGCACTGGACGCTGCGTGTATAAAATAATTATTTTCTCATCATCAATCATCACTCATCTTCAACCGCTTCTCAGGGTTCGGGTCGCAGGGGCAACAGCTCCAGCAGGGGACCCCAGATTTCCCTTTCCCATGCTACATTGACCACCTCTGTCTGGGGAACCCGAGGCATTCCCAGGCCAGTGTGAAGATATAATCTCTCCACCTAGTCCTGGGTCCCTGGGGTCTCCTCCCAGATGGATATGCCTGGAACACCTCCCTGGGAGGTGCCAGGAGACATCCTTACCAGATGCCCGAACCACCTCAGCTGGATCCTTATGACGCGAAGGAGCAGCGACTCTACTCTGAGCTCCCCATGGATGACTGAACGTCTCACCCTATCTCTAAGGGAAACACCAGTAACAGGAGGAAGCCCATTTCAGCTGCCTGCACACATGAACTATTTCTTTCGGTCATGATCCAACCCTCATGACCATAGGTGAGAGTAGGAACGAAGATTGACCAGTAGATCGAGAGCTTCGCCTTTTGGGTCAACTCCCTTTCTGTCACAACAGTACGGTAGAGCGAATGTAATACCGCCCCTGCTGCGCCGATTCTCCGGCCAATCTCATGCCATCGTCCCCTCACTCGTGAACAAGACCCCAAGGTACTTGAACTCCTTTACTTGGGGCAAGGCCATATTCCCTACCCGGAGTAGGCAATCCATCAGTTTCCTGCTGAGAACCATGGCCTCAGATTTAGAGGTGCTGACCCTCATCCCAGCCAATTCACACTCGGCTGCGAACCGATCCAATGAGTGTTGGAGCTCACCGGCCGATGAAGTCAACAGGACCACATCATCTGCAAAAAGCAGTGATGAGACCCTGAGCCCACCAAACCGGAAACCCTCCTCCCCCCGACTATACACCTCAATATCCTGTCCATGAATATCACAAACAGGAAGGTGACAAGGCGCAGCCCTGGCGGAGGCCAACCTCCACCGGAAACAAGTCTGACTTACTGCTGAGCACCTGAACACAGCTCTCGCTTTGCGAGTACAGAGATTGGATGGCCCTGAGAAGAGACCCCCCTCACAAAATAATTATTGTGTGCCAGATTAATCATTTTCTCTGTGAGTTAGCTTTTGAAAATGACTCTAATCGCTTCCTGAATCACAGAGGGCCGCTCCAGCAGCAGCTGTTTGAACACATGCGTGAGCTGAACATGTCGGAGAAAGCATTTCGAGCCATCTAAAAGTTATTTGTCATGTTTACATTGTCATGGCTTGACAAAACAGTTGCATGTTCTTTTCTTCTTGTGTGCAGTTGTAAAAGTATGTTTATGATGATTTAACATCTCGTTATAATCGTGTGATGCGGTGTGCTGACACAACCACTCGCTCTGTTCACTTCTTTACTCCACTTGACGAGCTGCACGTAGTGTTGGCAAGTAGATCGTGCAGCGTTGCATTATATTTATGCCCGAAAGATTTTTTTGAACATTTCAAGATTATCTTTGCGCAATTGCACGCACCGGTGCCCCACTCACATTCAGTCTGCACCCGATAAAGATGAGTTTACTCTCTTTCACGACAAATGGCGTGCAATTGCGACCATCAAAGTTGTGCAAGTGTCAGGGGTAGGGTGGTTCAAAAAAATAAAAGTTGGAAATTCATTACTCTCACCCCTTCATTTTATGATGCTTTGTGAAAAAAGAAAGCCTGCCAAATATTTTTGTCATACATTAATATTTAGAGGTAGCACATCATAGCTGAAGGTTGTAAATATATCAATTATCGCTGCCCGAGTGCCCGTGCAATAGGTTATCCATTATCCAGTATCTAATCACATCACTTATAAAGAGGATAGAAGTTAACCACCTGAGTGTAACTAAAGTATAATTTTATATTCAATTTAAAACTATACCTGGGTTTAAATATACTCAACAAAAATATAAACGCAACACTTTTGGTTTTACTCCCATTTTGTATGAGATGAATTCAAAGATCTAAAACTTTTTCCACATACACAATATCACCATTTCCCTCAAATATTGTTCACAAACCAGTCGAAATCTGTGATAGTGAGCACTTCTCCTTTGCTGAGATAATCCATCCCACCTCACAAGTGTGCCATATCAAGATGCTGATTAGACACCATGATTAGTGCACAGGTGTGCCTTAGACTGCCCCACAATAAAAGGCCACTCTGAAAGGTGCAGTTTTGTTTTATTGGGGGGGATACCAGTCAGTATCTGGTGTGACCACCATTTGCCTCATGCAGTGCAACACATCTCCTTCGCATCATCCGTGAAGAGAACACCTCTCCAACGTGCCAAACACCAGCGAATGTGAGCATTTGCCCACTCAAGTCGGTTACGACGACGAACTGGAGTCAGGTCGAGACCCCGATGAGGACGATGAGCATGCAGATGAGCTTCCCTGAGACGGTTTCTGACAGTTTGTGCAGAAATTCTTTGGTTATGCAAACCGATTGTTTCAGCAGCTGTCCGAGTGGCTGGTCTCAGACGATCTTGGAGGTGAACATGCTGGATGTGGAGGTCCTGGGCTGGTGTGGTTACACGTGGTCTGCGGTTGTGAGGCTGGTTGGATGTACTGCCAAATTCTCTGAAACGACTTTGGAGACGGCTTATGGTAGAGACATGAACATTCAATACACGAGCAACAGCTCTGGTTGACATTCCTGCTGTCAGCATGCCAACTGCACGCTCCCTCAAATCTTGCGACATCTGTGGCATTGTGCTGTGTGACAAAAATGCACCTTTCAGAGTGGCCTTTTATTGTGGGCAGTCTAAGGCACACCTGTGCACTAATCATAGTGTCTAATCAGCATCTTGGTATGGCACACCTGTGAGGTGGGATGGATTATCTCAGCAAAGGAGAAGTGCTCACTATCACAGATTTAGACTGGTTTGTGAACAATATTTGAGGGAAATGGTGATATTGTGTATGTGGAAAAAGTTTTAGATCTTTGAGTTCATCTCATACAAAATGGGAGCACAACCAAAAGTGTTGCATTTATATTTTTGTTGAGTATATTTGTCACAAACAACATACTTTCAAAAATGTTATTTTAGGCTACAAGCTGAAAATTTTGCTTCAATTCACAGCTTCTTTTCTTTCAGATCTTTGGTGATGGTGAATCTAACATAAGATAAATGTAAAAAGAGACACTTGCTGACTTAACATGCTTAACCATTAACTGGAAACTTCAGTAAAACATGTCAGCTACTAGAAGTAGAACATTTGTATACCTTATTGGTTCCACCGACTGAAATAAAGGGAAACAAATTGCCCTCAAATGGGCAAATACTCAAGGTATTTTTCTTCAAACACACTGATTTGAAGAAAACTGTCCATGATGCTGCTGTGACCTCTATAGACATGGCAATTCCTTTTTGGGAGAGAGCTAGAATCCCACTGAGGGCAAAGCAGCATCTGATCACAAAGTTAGAAAAGGTGTTCGGAAAATGGAAAACATTGAAAAAGACCAAGAATCGCAATACAGACAAGCAGAAGAAAGATGAAACAGTGTTTTGCGAATCTTTGGAGGACTTGTTTGACATGGCACATCAGGATGTCCTAACAATGATAAAGTTTGAAGATGACAGACAGTTCCTACTTGCTCAGCGAGAGAAAGGTAGAGGATGCATGACAGGCATAGATAAAATACAAACTGCCAAAGAACAAAGAGCAGAAAAAAGAAAAGCTGCAGAAGCAAAATACAAAGAGAAACTGGAGGAGCCTGGACCATCTAATGTCTTACTACCTGACACTGTCTCCAGCCAGAGTGAAGAGAACACAGAAAGTCCAGATGAAGAATTTGTTATGCCAGTGCCACAAAAAGCCAGTAAAATTAAAGCTGTTGTAACACCAGGACTTGCAGCAGCATTGGATAGGACCAAAACAACAGACAGAAGTGCCACCTATATTCTGACTGAAACGGCAGGAAGTCTTGGTCATGATGCAAGCAACTTAAATATCATTATCATGTAAAGGATGTTCTCTTATGTTACACAGCTGTATAACTGGTTCTTGTGCTGATTCATACATTTTTGAATATTAAGTACTGCAAGGCATAAAGAATATTATTGTTTGGAGCTAGATCAAAATATATGTGGAAATATATAAAACATAGACTTATTTAAATTTATCAATAATGAAGCAGTATTTCATCAATAAAATGAAAATGCAATGTTTGATTGTTACAAAATCTTCGCTACCCCAGTATGTACGTATTGTAGGAGCATGATACATGTACGAGAAGAACTGTATCTCACAATTCATGTTTTAGTGTTAACTATTTTATGGGATATGAAAAGATTTGATTTTCCAATGTATTGCCATAATTTCTGTCCTGACATATCAATATTAAACTGACAGAAATAATTTGGAAATATCTGGAAATGACCATACTACACTCAACAAAAATATAAACGCAACACTTTTGGTTTTGCTCCCATTTTGTATGAGATGAACTCAAAGATCTAAAACTTTTTCCACATACACAATATCACCATTTCCCTCAAATATTGTTCACAAACCAGTCTAAATCTGTGATAGTGAGCACTTCTCCTTTGCTGAGATAATCCATCCCACCTCACAGGTGTGCCATATCAAGATGCTGATTAGACACCATGATTAGTGCACAGGTGTGCCTTAGACTGCCCACAATAAAAGGCCACTCTGAAAGGTGCAGTTTTGTTTTATTGGGGGGGGGGGGGGGATACCAGTCAGTATCTGGTGTGACCACCATTTGCCTCATGCAGTGCAACACATCTCCTTCGCATAGAGTTGATCAGGTTGTCAATTGTGGCCTGTGGAATGTTGGTCCACTCCTCTTCAATGGCTGTGCGAAGTTGCTGGATATTGGCAGGAACTGGTACACGCTGTCGTATACGCCGGTCCAGAGCATCCCAAACATGCTCAATGGGTGACATGTCCGGTGAGTATGCCGGCCATGCAAGAACTGGGACATTTTCAGCTTCCAAGAATTGTGTACAGATCCTTGCAACATGGGGCCGTGCATTATCCTGCTGCAACATGAGGTGATGTTCTTGGATGTATGGCACAACAATGGGCCTCAGGATCTCGTCACGGTATCTCTGTGCATTCAAAATGCCATCAATAAAACGCACCTGTGTTCTTCGTCCATAACAGACGCCTGCCCATACCATAACCCCACCGCCACCATGGGCCACTCGATCCACAACATTGACATCAGAAAACCGCTCACCCACACGACGCCACGCACGCTGTCTGCCATCTGCCCTGAACAGTGTGAACCGGGATTCATCCGTGAAGAGAACACCTCTCCAACGTGCCAAATGCCAGCGAATGTGAGCATTTGTCCACTCAAGTCGGTTACAACGGCGAATTGGAGTCAGGTCGAGACCCCGATGAGACGACGAGCATGCAGATGAGCTTCCCTGAGACGGTTTCTGACAGTTTGTGCAGAAATTCTTTGGTTATGCAAACCGATTGTTTCAGCAGCTGTCCGAGTGGCTGGTCTCAGACGATCTGAGTTATTTTCATTAGTTACTTCATCCAAACCATCAACATGTTTATTAGACCCCATTCCTACCAGGCTGCTCAAGGAAGCCCTACCATTATTTAATGCTTCGATCTTAAATATGATCAATCTATCTTTGTTAGTTGGCTATGTACCACAGGCTTTTAAGGTGGCAGTAATTAAACCATTACTTAAAAAGCCATCACTTGACCCAGCTATCTTAGCTAATTATAGGCCAATCTCCAACCTTCCTTTTCTCTCAAAAATTCTTGAAAGGGTAGTTGTAAAACAGCTAACTGATCATCTGCAGAGGAATGGTCTATTTGAAGAGTTTCAGTCAGGTTTTAGAATTCATCATAGTACAGAAACAGCATTAGTGAAGGTTACAAATGATCTTCTTATGGCCTCGGACAGTGGACTCATCTCTGTGCTTGTTCTGTTAGACCTCAGTGCTGCTTTTGATACTGTTGACCATAAAATTTTATTACAGAGATTAGAGCATGCCATAGGTATTAAAGGCACTGCGCTGCGGTGGTTTGAATCATATTTGTCTAATAGATTACAATTTGTTCATGTAAATGGGGAATCTTCTTCACAGACTAAAGTTAATTATGGAGTTCCACAAGGTTCTGTGCTAGGACCAATTTTATTCACTTTATACATGCTTCCCTTAGGCAGTATTATTAGACGGTATTGCTTAAATTTTCATTGTTACGCAGATGATACCCAGCTTTATCTATCCATGAAGCCAGAGGACACACACCAATTAGCTAAACTGCAGGATTGTCTTACAGACATAAAGACATGGATGACCTCTAATTTCGTGCTTTTAAACTCAGATAAAACTGAAGTTATTGTACTTGGCCCCACAAATCTTAGAAACATGGTGTCTAACCAGATCCTTACTGTGGATGGCATTACCCTGACCTCTAGTAATACTGTGAGAAATCTTGGAGTCATTTTTGATCAGGATATGTCATTCAAAGCGCATATTAAACAAATATGTAGGACTGCTTTTTTGCATTTACGCAATATCTCTAAAATCAGAAAGGTCTTGTCTCAGAGTGATGCTGAAAAACTAATTCATGCATTTATTTCCTCTAGGCTGGACTATTGTAATTCATTATTATCAGGTTGTCCTAAAAGTTCCCTAAAAAGCCTTCAGTTAATTCAAAATGCTGCAGCTAGAGTACTGACGGGGACTAGAAGGAGAGAGCATATCTCACCCATATTGGCCTCTCTTTATTGGCTTCCTGTTAATTCTAGAATAGAATTTAAAATTCTTCTTCTTACTTATAAGGTTTTGAATAATCAGGTCCCATCTTATCCTAGGGACCTCGTAGTACCATATCACCCCAATAGAGCGCTTCGCTCTCAGACTGCAGGCTTACTTGTAGTTCCTAGGGTTTTTAAGAGTAGAATGGGAGGCAGAGCCTTCAGCTTTCAGGCTCCTCTCCTGTGGAACCAGCTCCCAATTTAGATCAGGGAGACAGACACCCTCTCTACTTTTAAGATTAGGCTTAAAACTTTCCTTTTTGCTAAAGCTTATAGTTAGGGCTGGATCAGGTGACCCTGAACCATCCCTTAGTTATGCTGCTATAGACGTAGACTGCTGGGGGGTTCCCATGATGCACTGTTTCTTTCTCTTTTTGCTCTGTATGCACCACTCTGCATTTAATCATTAGTGATCGATCTCTGCTCCCCTCCACAGCATGTCTTTTTCCTGGTTCTCTCCCTCAGCCCCAACCAGTCCCAGCAGAAGACTGCCCCTCCCTGAGCCTGGTTCTGCTGGAGGTTTCTTCCTGTTAAAAGGGAGTTTTTCCTTCCCACTGTAGCCAAGTGCTTGCTCACAGGGGGTCGTTTTGACCGTTGGGGTTTTACATAATTATTGTATGGCCTTGCCTTACAATATAAAGCGCCTTGGGGCAACTGTTTGTTGTGATTTGGCGCTATATAAAAAAATTGATTGATTGATTGATTGATTGATTGATCTTGGAGGTGAACATGCTGGATGTGGAGGTCCTGGGCTGGTGTAGTTACACGTGGTCTGCGGTTGTGAGGCTGGTTGGATGTACTGCCAAATTCTCTGAAACGCCTTTGGAGACGGCTTATGGCAGAGAAATGAACATTCAATACACGAACAACAGCTCTGGTTGACATTCCTGCTGTCAGCATGCCAACTGCACGCTCCCTCAAATCTTGCGACATCTGTGGCATTGTGCTGTGTGATAAAACTGCACCTTTCAGAGTGGCCTTTTATTGTGGGCAGTCTAAGGCACACCTGTGCACTAATCATGGTGTCTAATCAGCATCTTGGTATGGCACACCTGTGAGGTGGGATGGATTATCTCAGCAAAGGAGAAGCGCTCACTATCACAGATTTAGACTGGTTTGTGAACAATATTTGAGGGAAATGGTGATATTGTGTATGTGGAAAAAGTTTTAGATCTTTGAGTTCATCTCATACAAAATGGGAGCAAAACCAAAAGTGTTGCATTTATATTTTTGTTGAGTGTATATGACAAAGTTATTGCGAGCAAAATCTTTAAGGGCTGTGTGCTACCAGTAAAAATTATTAGAGTTTTATGAAATTGTACATGATGTGTTTTTATGTTAGGTACAACAAATTTAGAGGTTTTTTGAAAAACAAGTTTTGACCATTTTTATGGACCACCCTAGTCAGGGGGCCTTATTCCGTTACATACACAATGGATTTTGTCCGTTTTACACACATAACGGATTTCATCTGTTTTATACACATAACGGATTTCGATTTTAACGGACAAAATTCACTAGTTCACCTGAATCCATTATATGCAAGTTTTACTGTATATGGCTGCACCACATGTTTAACTGCATAGTCACCACAGCAGATCTGGTAAATATCCAGATTTGGAAATGTTACCTTTTCATCTTCCTCCTTAGACCACAAGCCCTTGATTACTTTAGGATCACTGGACGCTCTCCATCTTTGCATGCACTGGCTTTCAGTCCGCCCCTGTTAACAAAACATAAATAAATAAAGCACTGTTTGAAAATCTTGTTGAAATATGCAAAAAATTGTGTTAATATCTAGAAATGACTTTAATGAAATTTTACTAAACTAGAAAAGCTCTTGTGCACATTTTTTCTACAAATATACAAAAACAAAAACATTACCTAAAGTACAGTAACAAAAATACAAACCAAGAGCAACACCACCACCACAATATATTTTTGCTCAGTACTTACTGGTAAAAAGCTGGCAATGGTTTTCCAATCTTTTTTCCCAAAGTTACGGATCAGAATTTTGAGATTTTCATCCTGAAAGCACGATCAAATCCATTAATAATAATAATGACTTGGATTTATAGAGCACTTTTCAAGACACCCAAAGCGCTTTACAAGCTGCATTATTCATTCACTCGCACATTCACACATTAGACACTATATAACATGGCAGGGTGTGACTAAAGGAACACTATTGAATAAAAATATTCCAGTGCATAACGTTGCCAAATCCAAGTTTTTTAGCCACATGTTGGGTTTTTTTTATTTCAAACAAACCTTGGCTATGTGCAGTTTCAAATTCAAAATCAATGCCTGTGGCTCAAAGGGACTTGACAGTCACTCTTATAGCTACATTTTAATTACTTCATTTATCATGTAGCTGGACATTTTTTTTAAGTTGACAATATGTAAGTTCTGGAAGGTTTCCAGCAATCTGAATTAAGACATTTTAGGTGAATTTGCCTTTTCAAGACTGATTTGTTACTTCAAACATGGAACCAAAAGAGCCTTTCTAAAAGCATATCTTGAGAAACATGTTTAATGATGGACACTGCACAAAGCAGAGCTGGGTAACCATTCAAATTTCAAGAATCGATTTGATTCAGATTCTTAAGATTCCGAATCGATTATTTCAATTTGATCCGATATCGATTTGGGTTAGTGTTATTAAAACCGTTTTTTCAGCTGTTACATGATTTCCTCGTTATGCAACATATTAATACTTCTTCACAAAGTTTGTCCCTCAAAATGCAGGCAATAGTGTTTCAGAGAGTTACAAATTTAAACATTTTCTGGGGGATAACGGCCCTGGTCGCCCCTACAAAACTCACACCTGCAGCACTCACTGCATGGCACGCTGCAGCAAGAGAACGCGGGTATTAGAAAAGTTATCCTGCAGCGGGGGAGGTTCTCCTAAGTTCTCGTGCAGCAAAAAAACGCGGGTATTAGAAAGTTATCCTGCAGCGGGGGAGGTTCTCCTAAGTTCTCGTGCAGCAAGAGAACGCGGCTATTAGAAAAGTTATCCTGCAGCGGAGGAGGTTCTCCTAAGTTCTCGTGCAGCAAGAGAACGCGGGTATTAGAAAAGTTATCCTGCAGCAGGGGAGGTTCTCCTACGTTCTCGTGCAGCAAGAGAACGCGGGTATTAGAAACGTTATCCTGCAGTGGGGGAGGTTCTCCTAAGTTCTCGTGCAGCAAGAGAACGCGGCTATTAGAAAAGTTATCCTGCAGCGGGGGAGGTTCTCCTAAGTTCTCGTGCAGCAAGAGAACGCGGGTATTAGAAAAGTTATCCTGCAGCGGGGGAGGTTCTCCTAAGTTCTCGTGCAGCAAGAGAATGCGGGTATTAGAAAGGTTATCCTGCAGCGAGGGAGGTTCTCCTAAGTTTTCGTGCAGCAAGAGAACGCGGGTATTAGAAAAGTTATCCTGCAGCGGGGGAGGTTCTCCTAAGTTCTCGTGCAGCAAGAGAACGCAGGTATTAGAAAAGTTATCCTGCAGCGGGGGAGGTTCTCCTAAGTTCTCGTGCAGCAAGAGAACGCGGGTATTAGAAAAGTTATCCTGCAGCGGGGAGGTTCTAAGTTCTCCTGCAGCAAGAGAACGCGGGTATTAGAAAAGTTAGCCCCCAGTGGAGGGAAGTTCTAAGTTCTCCTGCAGCAGGAGAACGCAGCTTCCACAGTCCACAAGAGAATCTTTGTGTGCTGTTCCACAGAAATGGCACGTTATTCAATTGCAAAGTCTTATGTAATGCATCACGTGATAAATATCCTTCTGGGCCCAAACAAAGAAGATCGGCGCTATTTGAACACTCTGTAAGTCTGATGCGTGGAAACCGATGACGTCCCAACACATTAGGGATGGGTTTTGATAAGATTTTATTGAAATCGATGCCATTATCGATTCCGCGTATTGACCCAATTCCTTATCAATTCCCTTAATACTTCTTGTGAATTTTCTGTGTACGAAAACCTAGGTCCCACCAACTAATGAAGGATGAAGAAGGAGCCACACAGCATGTTTTCTTTGTTACGAGAGGGTTTCTTCAACTATCGTGGGAGTTTCACGGCTCTGAGTGGCTCTTAGAGGTATTATTTTCAATTAACGAGGCTCCTCTCTGAGCATGGCACTAATTTCAAGAAGTTCAAAATTTAGCAACAACAGCGTGGCGCAGTTTGTGTTTGAGTTACTGCGATGGCTTAGAGGCATTTGCGTGGTGCTTACGAGTCTGCAAAAAGTCCATTATCCATGCGCCTGGCACCTTCGAAGGACCTGAGAGGCTATTTTTGGAACGGCTCTCCTCTTGCGCACACAATTCCACCTGCTCTGTGCACTGGACTCTATATAAAATAATTATTTTGTAGCAGATTAATCATTTCTGCCAAACCTTGGATGCTGAAAACACCTATAATCACTTCTGGAATCACAGAGGACTGTTTCATCTGGACGCTTTTTTTCCTCTCTTTCCTGCTCCATGTGGAATGTATTTTGAGCAGCTTAAGGTAACTATTTTTAATGTTTTTTATAGCTTGATAAAACAGTTCCTAGCTGTAAAAGTATGTCTGTATGTTGATGTCTGTTGTATGTAAAAGTATGTTGATTTAATATCTTGTTAATGGATCACATGACCTCCGCTGTGTGTGCGCACTGAGGCAAGACCTGAGAGGCTATTTTTGGAGCAGCTCTCCTCTTGCGCAAACAATTCCACCTGCTCTGTGCGCTGAACTCTAGATAAAATAATTATTTTGTAGCAGATTAATCATTTTCTGTCAAACCTTGGATGCTGAAAACACCTCTAATCACTTCTAGAATTAATGGATCACATGAGCTCTGCTGTGTGCACACTGAGGCAGTGACTCATCATCACGCTTCAAACAAGCATTTAGGCAGAACGCCAGCTCACAAAAGAGTGATATTTCAGTCAATATTGGACGAACACAAAGTTAAAATTTGGGTGACTGCGTGAAAGTGGATGTGTGTTTAAAGCCATGGAAGATAATAACTCCAGTGGAGCAGCTAAGAGCAGGAGCTGTGCGGCAACACAGGTGGAGAGCGCGCAAAAAGACCGATTTTGAAGACATAACACAAAGTTAAAAGTTGTATCATGGTGACTTGTAAGCTGCGGAAGAAATAAAGAAATATATATATATATATATATATATATATATATACACACAAAATGATCCATAGGTGTATATAATAAAACGGCCACCTCATTCTATATGTAGAACTGCACCGCGCGCAAAAGAGCGCTTTTGCAGAAATAAATGGACGAATACAAAGTTAAAAGTGGATTCACGTTGTAAAAATGATTGTGTTTAAAGCCAAGGAAAAAATAAATCCAGCAAGCCACGGATGGAAAGGAAGCCACTTAGAAAGAGCGCAGAGGCGGCTGTCCATGAAAGGACAACAGCAGCGCGCGTGCAAAAGAGCGTTTTTGCAGAAATAAACGGACAAACATAAAGTTTTGTGTGTTTAAAGCCGCAGAAGAAAAGCCAGAGAGCCGCGGAGCTAGCGAGGAGCACAGAGGCGGCTCTCCAGGAACCCATGGTTCGGGTCTAGCAGCCTGGCGCACAGTGCACAACAGCGGAACTGTGCTGGAGTGTCTATTTTTGGACTGCATAAAAAAAAAAAAAAAAGGGGACATCTTTAAATGCTGCTGTGAATCTGTGAATTGAAAACCCACACGTTGAAGAGACCAGGTGTGGGAGGGCTGGAGGTTTGGACCAAACTCATGCCTAAACGTGCGCCAACATGGCGCTATCATGGCACTACGTGGCTTAGTGTGGCTGATGCGAGCCATTCCAGGCTGTAATGACAGGTCGGTCGTGGCTCACTAGAGGCTGCTACGTGGCACATGCGGGGTACAGAGAGGCACATAGTGGCACCTTCATACTGGATACGTGATAGACGAAAACGTGGGTCATTCTTCGAATAATCGTGACACACCCATGCGTGGCTCCTTCTTCATCCTTCATTATTCGGTGGGACCCAGGCTTAAAAGTAGGCTTTACAGCTTTTCTAACATTTTATTGAGTCTTAAAGTAAATAAATATGAAATTGGTCACTGCATCCTTAAATTCCGGACATAAATAAACTCTACATGGTGGATCCTTGATCTCTGGACATAAATAAACTCTACATGGTGGATCCTTGATCTCTGGACATAAACAGAAATAAATACAATCTGTAGTTACTGTAAAAAGCATTTCCTTTCAGACATTATTGTCATGAATGTCTTTCCATACATCTGAGCTGAGCTCATGCAGCTGTGCTGTACGTCAGGATGTAATTCATAAACAATGCAGGACGTCTCATTTTGGGAGGAAAAAAAAAATTTAGTTGATTGTAGTTTACTGTCTGTATTACAATGTTTGGAAAGAGGTGTCATTTTATTTACCACGCTTCAAAGTGGAGTCGCGCTGCAGAAGCAGTTGATTACAGAGCTGCTGCAGGGTCTGTAATCAACTTACAAAAATCAACATTTTCCTGACAAACACCCTAAAAAACAACAGCCGCTCTGAAGGACTGATAAGGGAATCATTAAGCAAAAAGGCTATTGATATTGGTGGATCGAATCAATTCTTAACGATACCCGAAAATACGCAACCCTACAACACATCCCCATTATATATTAATACTATTTTCATTAGGGGAATTTTCGGGGGTGGGGGTCAGTAAATATTTGAAAAAAAAAATCTGTATCTGATATTTGAGGAAAAAAAGCCCATGAAAGTTTGCAGAATTTCCGCATCAGACTTAACAAAAGAAAACACGTGTTTTTCTCTGTACTCGTTGGTTCTGGCAGTGCAGTGTAAACAGTAAGAGAATGCCACAGTGTTGTGTGCCTATGTGCACCAATTGACCTGAAACTTCACCCGATTTGTCTTTCTATAGGCTTCCGACTAATGGCAAAGAAAAAAGTAGATGGCTACAGATAAAACATGACTATATTAGACATGCAAGTGGACCCAACAGATAATGTTAATGTCACCTTTGCAAAAGTATTTAAGCCGCTTTCACACTGGCGTATTCGTAGAGCTGCTCATTGCAGCGTACTGTCTACACTGAGTTGAGCAGTGCTACGCCAACTTTTGCAGCTCTACATCGAGTTTTTGCTCCCTACGCAGCAGTATGTTGAGGGCTACGCACGTAGGATGTCAGAAATTAAACATGTTTAATTTTGTTTGGCGTAGAACGCTGGACACAGTTTTAAGCAGGTCTGCGCAGCACAGTGTTGCTGCAGGCAAGTCTGTGCTACACTGCGCTCCTGTACACAACCAAAAACTGAGTGTGTGAATCCAGAGGAATCAACTGAAAACATGATCACACAGCCCACAGCACCTGTGTGTGATCAGAACAGGGAATCGAACCTCAACTCAGAAATCCAGAAACACAACAGAAACAGCAGGTCGGTCGCGCATTCTCTCTCGCGGGCGCACGCACTCTCTCCCTCACTCTCTGTGTCTGATCGAACCTGTGACTTTAAAATAAAAGTGCACTTGCTGTCGGAGCGCTCATCAAACGCCCTGATTGATCAGGTCTGATCAAACCTGAAACGAGCTGTGACCCTTTAAAATAGATGCGCACTCGCTGCATGTCGGTGCGCTCATCAAACGCCCTGATCGATCAGGTCTGATCAAATCAGCGGACCTGATCGGAGCAACCGGAGGTTTAAAAGTTTAACGAGTCACAGCGTTTCATTCAGGGGAGCCTTTACCACAGCCAGACTCAGCAGCATCTGGACACAATGCAAGTGATCCACCAAGACAAAATAAATAAATAAATAAATAAAGTTAAATGACTGTTTTTAAGCCGCACCACACCTGCAGTAGAGAACAGAGCGCACTTCCACAGAAAATAGCACTGAACTGGTTTAATAGCGGCATGGCACACGCGACTGTGTGCACACATTAAAAAGCAGGGCTGCAGCTATCGATTATTTTAGTAATCGAGTATTCTATCGATTATTCGAGTAATCGGATAAAAAGTACTTTTGCGTTTTAAAACATCAACAGTCCAGGGCTCTCCCTAAGTAATGGCACAATGTCACTGCATCATCACGGAGACTGTCAAATTTAGTGTATCCCTTTGTTTTTCTGGGTAATTATTTATTTTTTCACATCTTTACAAGTTTTGGATCTTTCCTAAGTGTCAGAAGCTGGGTTGTAGCTTTGTTTTTTGTTTTCCCCAGCTTGTAAAATTTAACCATTTTTATTTATTTATTTATTAAGGTGGTGGACTGGGTCCCTGCATGAATTTCTTTTTAACACTCTCTCTGCGATTCAGCCAGTGCATTTAATTTTCGGCTGGAGGCTGAACATGCAGCCTCGCAGTCACTGGTTTATGTATTATTATTATTTTATTTGAGTTCCCGTGTTTGTGAAGCATTGTGTGTTGCCCAAAAAAGCGAAAATTAAAAAGCGAAACATTCATTGCGAGTCACACATAAGAAAGTGCGGACTTCTTCCAGAGACTGTGGCCGGGACGGAGCTGTGTGAGGGCAGTGCTGAGCCGCTCAAACCGGGCAGAGAGAGACAGCAGCCGGCCGCCGTGTGTAGAGCGGCCAGCGAACGAAACTGTGTTTAAAAAAAAAAACACTCTGCTTTGCTTTAAATGCACAGTAAGCTATTTCAGATGATCAGCGTGGACCGTCTTTTTCCTAAAAGGCTTTATTTCACTCTGTTTCACTCGCATTGGAAAGCTGTAGCTTTTGTGCTAATTTGATTAGCGCTTGCTCTACTTCTTCTTCTGTTTGTTTTTCTGGGGACATTACAGCGCCACACACAGGCCTGGCATATGCACTACAACATTAAACGAAGCTTCGAGGCACAGAATTTGCCGCGAAGCAACATTTTTGTAATCGAATTATTCGAATTACTCGACTAATCGTTTCAGCCCTATTAAAAAGCGAACACACGCAGCTGCAAGTATGAAACGAACACTGAAAAAGGCTGAGTACGTGCGCATTTCGGGCATATTTAAATGAAACAACACTGCAATACGCAGCTCTACGAATATGCCAATGTGAAAGGGGCTTAAATTTAGCTCAGTGACTGCAAGTGGGACAGGTATTGTTAAGAATCTATAAATTATTCGTTATTCAGTTCACATTGTGCCGGAGCTAGCTGGTGGTCGGAGATAACAGTTCTGACCACTTACCATGATGAAAACACGTTTGTTTTTGTCTCGTGAACACTCCGCTGAGGAAATGATTTTATTCTATTTACCCAGACTCACAACAAATCTGACAAAAGTAAGCACTTTTATGCACTATTTGAGTCATTTTGTGAATGCAGAAATGCACGGTCCTGTGTTAATAAACAAACACACCCCCGCGCACGCTCAATGTGGAAAACAAGATTAGCTGCCGAATCAGTGGGTCAGAGTCTGATGATTTAGCCAGACTGACAACAATTATGAGTAAAGTACTTTTATGCATTTTTGTGGTTTCTTGAGGCATTTTGTGAAGGCAGAAATGTGCTCTGACCTCAAAACGCACTTCTGTGACATAAACCTAATGCACCCTCTCTTCTTCTGTGGCATTTAATGGCAGCAGGCATCCTTATTGTTGCATTGTGCCATTTGCAACATTTACAGACATCACCCGACCAGAATCAAATGAATTCAAGCCCTTTCTAACCCGTTCTGATGCTCAAAAAAAGAAGTCTGACAACGTAAACAAAATGATCGGCTCAGCCATCGCTGTAGAGTTTGCTTGTTTGGGTCCAGAAAGAGATTTATCACGTGACGCGTTACGTCACAGCTATGCAACCGAATGATGAATGGGGGGGAAAAAAAAAAAAAAAAAACGACTGTGTGAATTAAACATTTAAACAGACAATTTTCTTTTCTTTCCCGCAACAACAGTCCCAGGAGTCATGATTAACATCTTTAAATGGTTAATACGCACCAATGGAAACAGCGTAACAGCACAACTGCAGTGTATTATTTTTGGGGAAAAAAAAATAGATATTTGATTGTATGGATCAATCTGTGGGAATTAAAATAAGAATCGATTTAAAATGGGTGAATTGATCTTTTCGACCCAGCACTAGCACAAAGTACTACTTTCATCCTGATGTTACTTGAGCACAAATTCCCCCTCAATACTATTCCTTGGTGGAGTTGGCAGTCTTGAAAGAAACATCTGGGGTCAATACCAGAGGGTTTCTCCTCTTCCCTGACCACAAAGCTTTTGAAACTTTTGCACTAAAATGCTACATTTTCTGGCTTACTACAGGTGAATATATTTAAATATAACCCACATACAATATTCCAATTTATATGGACTTAATTCTGTGAATAATTTTACAATATGTGTCATCTTAGCATACTCTGTAGTCATGAGATGACACGTTACGTTTTAAGGTTACGTTTCGTTATCTTAGTTCTCACGGGATAGGTAAGGTCTCGACCTTACAGATTATTGTATGACAGAGAAAAGCTGTTGTGATATGGCTCTCCAGAAGTCAACTAAATTCACGGTCATAGCTGGAACAGTTGCACAGTGACACAGATACTCAATGAAAGGCTACTAATCAAAACCTACAACAGCATGCAAACATTTAAAATCATTCTATAACAAACATCATTCAACTGTCTATTTGTGCCAATGGGCAGCATTACATTTCACCATTTGCCATCAATGTTACTGCAATGAAACAGACATGAATTTTCAGAATAGTGTTCAAGAGTCAGGGTGCTTTGCAGCCACATATTTCAGGCTTCATTTTTACTCGCCTCTTCTTTGCTCCACTTGACTTTACACTTGGTACCGTTCTTCTCTACTGTGTCTGAATCACTATCAACATGTACATTACTGTCTCCTTCCTTCATACTGAAAATAAAGATAAATTAGCATTAAAGCAGCAAAATCCAGACAGTAAACCAAATGTATCAAGCAGCAGTTTTAAAAAGCTTCTCAAGTCTCACTTGTTCACCTTAACCTTTGGCTGAGTAAAACCAGTGATAGTGACAATTTTGATATGTTTTTGGTTAAAAATATTATTCATTGTAAGGTTAAGCCTTTAACGTATACCTGTAATTTGTCATTAATGACTGGGAAATTTCATTTCAAAATGAAAATAGCTAAATTGTTGAAATCTGGTGACAAACATGTTTTTTTCAAATTATAGGCCAATCTCCCTCTTAAGGCCTGGTCCCACTGAGGAGGGGATTAATTGCGCATGAATTGAGTATACAAATGTTGGGCGCTTGTTGTCGTCCGCAACAAAAGTGGCCAAACATGACAGATGTCTCAATATGAATTACAGATATATTAATAATGTACCGCGAATATATGACAATCACAGATGTATAACGCATGTATTGAGCAAACGTATCGGACGCATTGCAATTATCAAGGTGGTACTACAGATGTATTGACAACGCATTGCACACGTGTTGCACATGCACAGCATCTGCATTGCGGTCATAAATGAAGTGCACTCGGGCCTTTCAGCATCACTATTCACACCAACACCACAGCCTCTGGAGCAATTGCTGGACTTGGACAAGTTGAATGGACAAGCAGTGCGCCCCCTTGGCTCACTGCCTCCGGGGGTATGGATGCGGGACCCGCAAAGAATCCAAGTCATGGCCACGGAGCTCTGCGGCTGCGGTTACCGAGACCATGCAGCGCGCTGCAGATTTTTCTGCAACAAGTCTATCGTTGCGCGCTGCCGGAGCGCTCCACATCAAAACAGCAAGCGTAGTCTCCGGACCTGTTGCCAGAGTTGTCCGCAGCTCCACACAGCAGACAGGGGGGCAGTGTGAGTGGCCCGCTGCGGTGCTTACCAAGCCCGCAGACTCAGTAAGCGCATCGGAGGCAGTGAGAGCAAAACAGAGCGAAACTGCGAGGCCGCGAAAGGTGAACCGTGTTATAGCGAAGGACCACTGTGTTCACATATTGCCCGCAAATCAGATGCAAAGCTTGCGTAATACAACAGCTTTATTCGTGGCCACTCTGTATGCAATTGCTACATCTTATTTTAGTCTGTGATGTGGATGTGATAGGCACGCTATATATCTGTTTTACACACTGTCCCAGTCCGCTGCCAAGCCGCAATACCCCGTCAGTTGCGGATATCAGTGGATAACGTCGAATATACAGCGCATAGATTGAGTACGTATTGTGTATGTATTAAGTATGTATGGAGTATGTAAAGCAGATGTCATCCGCAGCCAAAATTTTGTGCAGCTCAAAAATCCTGGCAACGGAAAAACATGCCTTTATTTACACATTATTCACTTTGCGTGTTTTTAGGAATCCGCTAGCTTAGCGTAGCTACTAGCTCTTAGCCGATTTAGCATGGCGGCTTCTCCTGTCTCTCCCGCACTTTTCTGCTCTGGGTGTGAAATGTTTAGTTATTCCTCGGCCTCCTTTAGCAGTAACGGTACTTGTAATAAGTGTAGCTTATTCGTAGCTTTGGAGGCCAGGCTGGGCGAATTGGAGACTCGGCTCCGCACCGTGGAAAATTCTACAGCTAGCCAGGCCCCTGTAGTCGGTGCAGACCAAGGTAGCTTAGCCGCCGTTAGTTCCCCCCTGGCAGATCCCGAGCAGCCGGGAAAGCAGGCTGACTGGGTGACTGTGAGGAGGAAGCGTAGCCCTAAACAGAAGCCCCGTGTACACCGCCAACCCGTTCACATTTATAACCGTTTTTCCCCACTCGACGACACACCCGCCGAGGATCAAACTCTGGTTATTGGCGACTCTGTTTTGAGAAATGTGAAGTTAGCGACACCAGCAACCATAGTCAATTGTCTTCCGGGGGCCAGAGCAGGCGACATTGAAGGAAATTTGAAACCGCTGGCTAAGGCTAAGCGTAAATTTGGTAAGATTGTAATTCACGTCGGCAGTAATGACACCCGGTTACGCCAATCGGAGGTCACTAAAATTAACATTAAATCGGTGTGTAACTTTGCAAAAACAATGTCGGACTCTGTAGTTTTCTCTGGGCCCCTCCCCAATCGGACCGGGAGTGACATGTTTAGCCGCATGTTCTCCTTGAATTGCTGGCTGTCTGAGTGGTGTCCAAAAAATGAGGTGGGCTTCATAGATAATTGGCAAAGCTTCTGGGGAAAACCTGGTCTTGTTAGGAGAGACGGCATCCATCCCACTTTGGATGGAGCAGCTCTCATTTCTAGAAATCTGGCCAATTTTCTTAAATCCTCCAAACCGTGACTATCCAGGGTTGGGACCAGGAAGCAGAGTTGTAGTCTTACACACCTCTCTGCAGCTTCTCTCCCCCTGCCATCCCCTCATTACCCCATCCCCGTAGAGACGGTGCCTGCTCCCAGACTACCAATAACCAGCAAAAATCTATTTAAGCATAAAAATTCAAAAAGAAAAAATAATATAGCACCTTCAACTGCACCACAGACTAAAACAGTTAAATGTGGTCTATTAAACATTAGGTCTCTCTCTTCTAAGTCCCTGTTGGTAAATGATATAATAATTGATCAACATATTGATTTATTCTGCCTAACAGAAACCTGGTTACAGCAGGATGAATATGTTAGTTTAAATGAGTCAACACCCCCGAGTCACACTAACTGTCAGAATGCTCGTAGCACGGGCCGGGGCGGAGGATTAGCAGCAATCTTCCATTCCAGCTTATTAATTAATCAAAAACCCAGACAGAGCTTTAATTCATTTGAAAGCTTGTCTCTTAGTCTTGTCCATCCAAATTGGAAGTCCCAAAAACCAGTTTTATTTGTTATTATCTATCGTCCACCTGGTCGTTACTGTGAGTTTCTCTGTGCATTTTCAGACCTTTTGTCTGACTTAGTGCTTAGCTCAGATAAGATAATTATAGTGGGCGATTTTAACATCCACACAGATGCTGAGAATGACAGCCTCAACACTGCATTTAATCTATTATTAGACTCTATTGGCTTTGCTCAAAAAGTAAATGAGTCCACCCACCACTTTAATCATATCTTAGATCTTGTTCTGACTTATGGTATGGAAATAGAAGACTTAACAGTATTCCCTGAAAACTCCCTTCTGTCTGATCATTTCTTAATAACATTTACATTTACTCTGATGGACTACCCAGCAGTAGGGAATAAGTTTCATTACACTAGAAGTCTTTCAGAAAGCGCTGTAACTAGGTTTAAGGATATGATTCCTTTTTTATGTTCTCTAATGCCATATAACAACACAGTGCAGAGTAGCTACCTAAACTCTGTAAGGGAGATAGAGTATCTCGTCAATAGTTTTACATCCTCATTGAAGACAACTTTGGATGCTGTAGCTCCTCTGAAAAAGAGAGCTTTAAATCAGAAGTGTCTGACTCCGTGGTATAACTCACAAACTCGTAGCTTAAAGCAGATAACCCGTAAGTTGGAGAGGAAATGGCGTCTCACTAATTTAGAAGATCTTCACTTAGCCTGGAAAAAGAGTCTGTTGCTCTATAAAAAAAGCCCTCCGTAAAGCTAGGACATCTTTCTACTCATCACTAATTGAAGAAAATAAGAACAACCCCAGGTTTCTTTTCAGCACTGTAGCCAGGCTGACAAAGAGTCAGAGCTCTATTGAGCTGAGTATTCCATTAACTTTAACTAGTAATGACTTCATGACTTTCTTTGCTAACAAAATTGTAACTATTAGAGAAAAAATTACTCATAACCATCCCAAAGACGTATCGTTATCTTTGGCTGCTTTCAGTGATGCCGGTATTTGGTTAGACTCTTTCTCTCCGATTGTTCTGTCTGAGTTATTTTCATTAGTTACTTCATCCAAACCATCAACATGTTTATTAGACCCCATTCCTACCAGGCTGCTCAAGGAAGCCCTACCATTATTTAATGCTTCGATCTTAAATATGATCAATCTATCTTTGTTAGTTGGCTATGTACCACAGGCTTTTAAGGTGGCAGTAATTAAACCATTACTTAAAAAGCCATCACTTGACCCAGCTATCTTAGCTAATTATAGGCCAATCTCCAACCTTCCTTTTCTCTCAAAAATTCTTGAAAGGGTAGTTGTAAAACAGCTAACTGATCATCTGCAGAGGAATGGTCTATTTGAAGAGTTTCAGTCAGGTTTTAGAATTCATCATAGTACAGAAACAGCATTAGTGAAGGTTACAAATGATCTTCTTATGGCCTCGGACAGTGGACTCATCTCTGTGCTTGTTCTGTTAGACCTCAGTGCTGCTTTTGATACTGTTGACCATAAAATTTTATTACAGAGATTACAGCATGCCATAGGTATTAAAGGCACTGCGCTGCGGTGGTTTGAATCATATTTGTCTAATAGATTACAATTTGTTCATGTAAATGGGGAATCTTCTTCACAGACTAAAGTTAATTATTGAGTTCCACAAGGTTCTGTGCTAGGACCAATTTTATTCACTTTATATATGCTTCCCTTAGGCAGTATTATTAGACGGTATTGCTTAAATTTTCATTGTTACGCAGATGATACCCAGCTTTATCTATCCATGAAGCCAGAGGACACACACCAATTAGCTAAACTGCAGGATTGTCTTACAGACATAAAGACATGGATGACCTCTAATTTCCTGCTTTTAAACTCAGATAAAACTGAAGTTATTGTACTTGGCCCCACAAATCTTAGAAACATGGTGTCTAACCAGATCCTTACTCTGGATGGCATTACCCTGACCTCTAGTAATACTGTGAGAAATCTTGGAGTCATTTTTGATCAGGATATGTCATTCAAAGCGCATATTAAACAAATATGTAGGACTGCTTTTTTGCATTTACGCAATATCTCTAAAATCAGAAAGGTCTTGTCTCAGAGTGATGCTGAAAAACTAATTCATGCATTTATTTCCTCTAGGCTGGACTATTGTAATTCATTATTATCAGGTTGTCCTAAAAGTTCCCTAAAAAGCCTTCAGTTAATTCAAAATGCTGCAGCTAGAGTACTGACGGGGACTAGAAGGAGAGAGCATATCTCACCCATATTGGCCTCTCTTCATTGGCTTCCTGTTAATTCTAGAATAGAATTTAAAATTCTTCTTCTTACTTATAAGGTTTTGAATAATCAGGTCCCATCTTATCTTAGGGACCTCGTAGTACCATATCACCCCAATAGAGCGCTTCGCTCTCAGACTGCAGGCTTACTTGTAGTTCCTAGGGTTTGTAAGAGTAGAATGGGAGGCAGAGCCTTCAGCTTTCAGGCTCCTCTCCTGTGGAACCAGCTCCCAATTCAGATCAGGGAGACAGACACCCTCTCTACTTTTAAGATTAGGCTTAAAACTTTCCTTTTTGCTAAAGCTTATAGTTAGGGCTGGATCAGGTGACCCTGAACCATCCCTTAGTTATGCTGCTATAGACGTAGACTGCTGGGGGGTTCCCATGATGCACTGTTTCTTTCTCTTTTTGCTCTGTATGCACCACTCTGCATTTAATCATTAGTGATCGATCTCTGCTCCCCTCCACAGCATGTCTTTTTCCTGGTTCTCTCCCTCAGCCCCAACCAGTCCCAGCAGAAGACTGCCCCTCCCTGAGCCTGGTTCTGCTGGAGGTTTCTTCCTGTTAAAAGGGAGTTTTTCCTTCCCACTGTAGCCAAGTGCTTGCTCACAGGGGGTCGTTTTTGACCGTTGGGGTTTTACATAATTATTGTATGGCCTTGCCTTACAATATAAAGCGCCTTGGGGCAACTGTTTGTTGTGATTTGGCGCTATATAAAAAAATTGATTGATTGATTGATTGATGCCTTTGCGGATAATTGCAGATGTGTGTGGTCGTCAGCCGACTCATACAAGCATGTTTCACGGATACTGCAGATGTTTAGCAAATATGAACCAATTCTGTGCGCAAATCATATGCAAATCATCCTAAACACCAGTGGGACTGGGCCTTTACCACAATTTTCTGAAATTGTGGAAAAGGTATTTGTAATGAGGGTAAATGATTTCTTAGCTAAACATCATATCCTTAGTGAGCAGCAATACGGTTTTAGAAAAAAATTGTACTACTTCATTGGCTGTAATGGATTTCGTTGAACAAATTTCCAATGCAATTGAGAATAGGCATTATACTGTAGGGATTTTTTTTTTATTTACAGAAAGCATTTGATATTATCATGCTTTGCTATTGGACAAATTACAGAAGTATGGTATCAGGGGACTGGCACATGATTGAATAAAGAGGGTAGTACCACAATAGTTAACAGTGTGTCCAAATTGTTGGGTCAAATTCTGAGTTCTTGAAGATTACATGTGGGATGCCCCAGGGTTCAGTCCTTGGGCCATTGCTGTTTCTTTTGCACATTAATGATATGCATTTGGTTTCCAAGTCCACAAGTTGTATTTTATTTGCTGATGATACAACTGTTATGCAGTGGGGAGCATTTGGGAAAGCTCCTTGACATGATGGAGAATAAATTACAGAAGTTTAAACGGTCTGATTCAAACAAATTATCACTCATTTTGGTAAAACTAAGTGTATCATATTTGGTAATAAGCCCAGAAACTTAAGCAGAAATGTATTATTACATGATATTGAAATTGTAACATAAAAAATTTCTTGGTGTTTATATTGAGGACAAATTAAGACAGAAAGCACATAATTATGTTAAATCTAAAATGTCTAAAGTCACTGCAATTCTGCATAAAACACAAAACTTCCTCTCCCAACATTCTTTGGCCATTTTGTAACATACATCACTTGTTCCATATATGACATATTGTGTTGAGGTTTGGGGAAACACATGTATACTCAACAAAAATATAAACGCAACACTTTTGGTTTTGCTCCCATTTTGTATGAGATGAACTCAAAGATCTAAAACTTTTTCCACATACACAATATCACCATTTCCCTCAAATATTGTTCACAAACCAGTCTAAATCTGTGATAGTGAGCACTTCTCCTTTGCTGAGATAATCCATCCCACCTCACAGGTGTGCCATATCAAGATGCTGATTAGACACCATGATTAGTGCACAGGTGTGCCTTAGACTGCCCACAATAAAAGGCCACTCTGAAAGGTGCAGTTTTATCACACAGCACAATGCCACAGATGTCGCAAGATTTGAGGGAGCATGCAATTGGCATGCTGACAGCAGGAATGTCAACCAGAGCTGTTGCTCTTGTATTGAATGTTCATGTCTCTACCATAAGCCGTCTCCAAAGGCGTTTCAGAGAATTTGGCAGTACATCCAACCAGCCTCACAACCGCAGACCACGTGTAACCACACCAGCCCAGGACCTCCACATCCAGCATATTCACCTCCAAGATCGTCTGAGACCAGCCACTCGGACAGCTGCTGAAACAATCGGTTTGCATAACCAAAGAATTTCTGCACAAACTGTCAGAAACCATCTCAGGGAAGCTCATCTGCATGCTCGTCGTCCTCATCGGGGTCTCGACCTGACTCCAGTTCGTCATTGTAACCGACTTGAGTGGGCAAATGCTCACATTCGCTGGTGTTTGGCACATTGGAGAGGTGTTCTCTTCACGGATGATGCAAAGGAGATGTGTTGCACTGCATGAGGCAAATGGTGGTCACACCAGATACTGACTGGTATCCCCCCCCATGAAACAAAACTGCACCTTTCAGAGTGGCCTTTTATTGTGGACAGTCTAAGGCACACCTGTGCACTAATCATGGTGTCTAATCAGCATCTTGGTATGGCACACCTGTGAGGTGGGATGGATTATCTCAGCAAAGGAGAAGTGCTCACTATCACAGATTTAGACTGGTTTGTGAACAATATTTGAGGGAAATGGTGATATTGTGTATGTGGAAAAAGTTTTAGATCTTTGAGTTCATCTCATACAAAATGGGAGCAAAACCAAAAGTGTTGCGTTTATATTTTTGTTGAGTATAGAACTAATACTAACCCAATATTTCTGTTGCAAAAGAAGCTGTAAGAATTATCAGTAATAAGTCATATCATGAGCCAATTAATCCCTTATTTCCTTGTTTACAATTTTTAAAATTGGACTTGGTTGATTACATCACAATACAAATTATGTATAAAGTCAAATATAAACGTCTGCCTCAACATGTCCAGGATATGTTCAAAATGAACCACTCCAGCTACAACTTCAGAGGGACATTATTATTTGAGAAACTAAAGATCCAAACTACTGTTAAAAGTCATTGTGTTTCTGTTAAAGGGGTTAATATTTGGAATAATTGTCCTGACAATATTAAATTACTTGGTACCTTAGTTGGATTTAAAAGGCTTTACAAAAATAATATAATTACCCGCTATAGCTTGAAGAATTAGGTTTACCATTTTGTTGTTGTGCTTGGGTTTGTGCACTGTTGCTCGTTTGGTTCTGTTTTGAAATTCTGGTGCACTGACTGAGTTGTATTGTTTGTGCACATTTCTTCTGTATTGTTATGAGTGACATAAATTCGTATATATTCGTATGTATATGCAGGAGAGGGGATGGTCTAGTGGTTAAGGCGTTGGGCTTGAGACCAGAAGATCCTCAGTTCAAATCCCAGCCTGACTGGAAAATCACTAAGGGCCCTTGGGTCTTTAATCCCCTACTGCTCCCAGTGTGTAGTGAGCACCTTGTATGGCAGCACCCTGACATCGGGGTGAATGTGAGGCATTATTTGTAAAGCGCTTTGAGCGCCTGATGCAGATGGAAAAGCGCTATATAAATGCAGTCCATTTTTACCATTTATAGCACTGTGAGGCGTCCCCCACCAGAGTTCTTCAGGGAGGGTGCAAGGAATGGGTATGGAGAACTGGTTCTTTTTGAGAATTGTTAAGAAATGATTTGATCCACTGATATCAATAGCCTTTTTGCTTAATGATTCCGTCATCAGTTGCTCAGAGTGGCCGTTGTTTTTGAGGGTGTTTTATCAGGAAAATGATGTTTTTTCTTTTCAGAAGTGGTTAAGTCCGCTTCTTAAGCCCTCTCAAAGCCATTTGAAAATGTCAATCATGAGTCACTTTTGTGCAGATTAAAGTCACTTTATTACAAGCAGACAAACAAGCAGTCAAATGCGCCGGTCTGCTCTGTGTCAGCCTGATTCAGTCAGATCTCAGAAGCTAAGCAGTGCAGGATCTGGTTAGTACTTGGATGGGAGACCTCTTCGGAACAGCAGCAGCTGTGTGTGTTTCTCCAGGTAAAACTGGAGTTGCATCAGGAAGGGCATCCGGTGTAAAATTGTGCCAAATACCGATGTGGATCTGGCTGTATCCGCTGTGGCGACCCCGAACAATACGGGAGCAGCCGAATGAACAACAACAACAACAAACAAGCTGTTAAATAAAATATTCAGAATAATTCCTCACAAATTTCAGAGCACATAAAAATACTGAAAAAAAGGCACATCACACCTGTGAATAATGTGTAGAAACAATTAGATCCAATTAGTAACCAGAACTAGAGGTGGATTACATCACGTTTGCCTGCAGGGCCAGCAGCCCAACGTCACATAGGGGTGAAAGCACGGTGAACACCGCAATTAGATTTTTATATGGTGAAAATAAATTTAGGACCTCAATGTTTCTTTTCAGCTAAAAAATAATCCCAAGTGATTAACCTAACATGATATACTACTCATGTTGCATAATATATGAAAGTTTCAGTTACCAGTGGCCCTTTTTTTGTTTGTGCATATCGTGTTTGATTCCTATGAGAAGAATCTTCAGATGGCAGCAGTTATTTACTGTGTCCTCAGCCCTTCAGCAGTGACCACTGCTCGACGTCCCAGCATGCACTGTGGCAGCAGCCATTTTGGCTGGAAGCATGTGCTTTGCCGTTACTCTTTTTCTTAGTTTTCAACAGCACTTGGTCCAAAGGCCTGGCAAATAATCATTTATGTGCTAATTTAACTTATTTTGCTACTCAAGTAAAGGTCTCATGGTTGTTTAATCAAATCAATAGGAAAAAGCAATTAATTTATAAATTATTTGCCAAAATGCCAGTTCTAAGATACCTGTTCAAATGACTGTTCATTACATCAACAACTGTTTTTGGATCATTTTTATGGCTTTTATGGGGAAAAAAAAACAACTGAAGTTTAGCAAATACTTTCTCCTTCTGTTAATGTACTTATACAGTTGAAAAATGTAAAAACTAGAGTTATTTTGTAAATAATACACAGGAGTGCAAGCCTAAATGTATATGTCTGTCCATTAGGTCAACACAAATGTGTAAATGGCCTTCTGACTGATATTCAAGCATCTGTTTTGTCAAAAATATAGTACCCCTCACATATTTTGAGATATTTAGATCATACTTATGTTTATTAGTTACAAAAGCAGAGTTAGTAACAGTATGACATTTCTGTTTAATATGCAAACAAAAAAAAATACATTGGTATTTGATGTATATAACTGATATTTCCAAGTCACTGAAGCATCTTGTTCACCATGTCTCACTCAGAAGATGCTATTCCTCTTCAAGTATGGCTTACGCAGCCATACTCAGGGGAGTCGGACTGGGGGGGTAAAGGGTACTATGTACCCTGGGCCCAGAGCATTGTGGGGGGGGGGGGGGGGGGGGGGGCACAAAAAACTGGCATTAAATACATTTTTGTGTTGCATGTTATTAATGTCCATACAATTCATGTTGTAAAAGAATTAGAATGAATGTATAAATGTTGCAAAACATAATTCTGCTCTAACAATAATATTGAAAGATCTCTGAGGGCCCTTCCCACCCCTGCACAGTTGTACAATGGTTTAGTCCAGGCGCACAGGCGACACCCCCCCACCCCCCACCCCCGCCAAACGGGATTTCACAGAAAGAGGAGGTGTTTAGTAGTGCTGAAACAACTAATTGATTTATTCGATTATTAAAATAGGTGTCAACTAATTTAGTCATCAATTAGTTGTTAAATAACTGTTTTACCGCAAATGTTTTGTTTCTTCCATATAAATCAACCGTTTCTGCAGCGCAGCTTTGCTTTGAACCTTGAACCAATCGAAGCAGTGATTCGCAGATGGTGCTTTGTTGATTCATTCAATCAATCAATTTTATTTATATAGCGCCAAATCACAACAAACAGTTGCCCCAAGGCGCTTTATATTGTAAGGCAAGGCCATACAATAATTACGTAAAAACCCCAACGGTCAAAACGACCCCCTGTGAGCAAGCACTTGGCGACAGTGGGAAGGAAAAACTCCCTTTTAACAGGAAGAAACCTCCAGCAGAACCAGGCTCAGGGAGGGGCAGTCTTCTGCTGGGACTGGTTGGGGCTGAGGGAGAGAACCAGGAAAAAGACATGCTGTGGAGGGGAGCAGAGATCAATCACTAATGATTAAATGCAGAGTGGTGCATACAGAGCAAAAGGAGAAAGAAACACTCAGTGCATCATGGGAACCCCCCAGCAGTCTAAGTCTATAGCCTAATCTTAAAAGTAGAGAGGGTGTCTGTCTCCCTGATCTGAATTGGGAGCTGGTTCCACAGGAGAGGAGCCTGAAAGCTGAAGGCTCTGCCTCCCATTCTACTCTTACAAACCCTAGGAACTACAAGTAAGCCTGCAGTCTGAGAGCGAAGCGCTCTATTGGGGTGATATGGTACTATGAGGTCCCTAAGATAAGATGGGACCTGATTATTCAAAACCTTATAAGTAAGAAGAAGAATTTTAAATTCTATTCTAGAATTAACAGGAAGCCAATGAAGAGAGGCCAATATGGGTGAGATATGCTCTCTCCTTCTAGTCCCTGTCAGTACTCTAGCTGCAGCATTTTGAATTAACTGAAGGCTTTTCAGGGAACTTTTAGGACAACCTGATAATAACATATTTGTTTAATATGCGCATTGAATGACATATCCTGATCAAAAATGAATTAGTTTTTCAGCATCACTCTGAGACAAGACCTTTCTAATTTTAGAGATATTGCGCAAATGCAAAAAAACAGTCCTACATATTTGCTTAATATGCGCATTGAAGGACATATCCTGATCAAAAATGACTCCAAGATTTCTCACAGTATTACTGGAGGTCAGGGTAATGCCATCCAGAGTAAGGATCTGGTTAGACACCATGTTTCTAAGATTTGTGGGGCCAAGTACAATAACTTCAGTTTTATCTGAGTTTAAAAGCAGGAAATTAGAGGTCATCCATGTCTTTGTTTGTAAGACAATCCTGCAGTTTAGCTAACTGGTGTGTGTCCTCTGGCTTCATGGATAGATAAAGCTGGGTATCATCTGCGTAACAATGAAAATTTAAGCAATGCCGTCTAATAATAGTGCCTAAGGGAAGCATGTATAAAGTGAATAAAATTGGTCCTAGCACAGAACCTTGTGGAACTCCATAATTAACCTTAGTCTGTGAAGAAGATTCCCCATTTACATGAACAAATTGTAATCTATTAGATAAATATGATTCAAGCCACCACAGCGCAGTGCCTTTAATACCTATGGCATGCTCTAATCTCTGTAATAAAATTTTATGGTCAACAGTATCAAAAGCAGCACTGAGGTCTAACAGAACAAGCACAGAGATGAGTCCACTGTCCGAGGCCATAAGAAGATAATTTGTAACCTTCATTAATGCTGTTTCTGTACTATGATGAATTCTAAAACCTGACTGAAACTCTTCAAATAGACCATTCCTCTGCAGATGATCAGTTAGCTGTTTTACAACTACCCTTTCAAGAATTTTTGAGAGAAAAGGAAGGTTGGAGATTGGCCTATAATTAGCTAAGATAGCTGGGTCAAGTGATGGCTTTTTAAGTAATGGTTTATGGTAATGATTCAGGGTTTTATTTTGCTTAATCTTAATTTTTCCCCACTAAAACCCCAAAGAGCATATGTCTGTGAGTAACATTTACCTTTTTATGTTAATCTGACCTGTTATGGTCTTCTGAAACAGTTGAGAGATGTATTTTATAACTTAAAAACGGGACCGATGCTAACGCGTTAGCTTGTCTATGGCGTTTTCAATTTTAAAGTTAGCATTAAGCTGTTGCAGGTGTCAGCACATTTGTTTTCTGTATAATAATTCATGGCTTGGCGTTTGTTGTCGTAAAAGAGTCAAATGTATTACAAATTGTAATATTTTATTCATTTATTTTTATTTATATATCAATAATAATAGATGGTGGAAGCTGAAGGAGGAAGACTGTTGTGTGAAATTTAGCAAGCAGGTGAGAGAAGCACTAGTTGGAGGGGAAGCAATTTTGGACAACTGGAAAAGTACTGCAGATGTGGTGAGGGAGACAGCTAGGGCAGTACTGGGTATGACATCTGGACAGTGGAAGGAAGACAAGGAGACTTGGTGGAATGAAGAGGTCCAGGAAAGCATAAGGAGAAAGAGGTTGGCGAAAAAGTTTTGGGATAGTCGGAGAGATGAAGAAAGTAGACAAGAGTACAAGGAGATGCGGCGTAAGGCGAGAAGAGAAGTGGCAAAAGCAAAGGAAAAGGCATATTGCGAGCTGTACAAGAAGTTGAATAGTAAGGAAGGAGAAAAGGACTTGTACCGATTGACCAGACAAAGGGACAGAGCTGGAAAGGATGTGCAGCAGGTTAGGGTGGTAAAAGATGCACATGGTAATGTGCTGACAAGTGAGGAGTGTGTGCTGAGAAGGTGGAGGGAATATTTTGAAGAGTTGATGAATAAAGAAAATGAGCAAGAGAAAAGGCTGGATGATGTGGTGAGAGTAAATCAGGAAGTAAAAGAGATTAGCAAGGAAGAAGTGAGGGCTGCTATGAAGAGGATGAAGAGTGGAAAGGCAGTTGGTCCAGATGACATTCCAATGGAGGCATGGAAATCGCTAGGAGAGATGGCAGTAGAGTTTCTAACCAGATTGTTTAATAAAATCTTGGAAAGTGAGAGGATGCCTGAGGAGTGGAGACGAAGTGTGCTGGTTCCTATTTTCAAGAACAAGGGTGATGTGCAGAGCTGCAGTAACTACAGAGGCATAAAGCTGATCAGCCACAGCATGAAGTTATGGGAAAGAGTAGTAGAAGCTAGGCTTAGAAAACAGGTGAAGATCTGTGAGCAGCAATATGGCTTCATGCCGAGAAAGAGCACTACAGATGCAATGTTTGCTCTGAGAATACTGTTGGAAAAGTACAGAGAAGGACAGAAAGAGTTACATTGTGTGTTTGTGGACTTAGAAAAAGCATATGACAGGGTGCCAAGAGAAGAGCTGTGGTATTGTATGAGGAAGTCTGGAGTGGCAGAGAAGTATGTTAGGGTAGTGCAGGACATGTACAAGAATAGTGTGACAGCGGTGAGATGCGCAGTCGGAATGACAAGACTCATTCAAGGTGGAGGTGGGATTACACCAAGGATCAGCTCTGAGTCCTTTCTTGTTTGCAGTGGTGATGGACAGGTTGACAGATGAGATCAGACAGGAGTCCCCATGGACTATGATGTTTGCAGATGACATTGTGATCTGTAGTGAGAGTAGAGAGCAAGTTGAGTCTAGTCTGGAGAAGTGGAGATATGCTTTGGAGAGAAGGGGAATGAAAGTCAGTAGAAGCAAGACTGAGTACATGTGTGTGAATGAGAGGGAGCCCAGTGGAATAGTGCAGTTACAAGGAGTAGAAGTGGTGAAAGTAGATGAGTTTAAATATTTGGGGTCAACTGTTCAAAGCAATGGAGAGTGTGGTAGAGAGGTGAAGAAGAGAGTGCAGGCAGGGTGGAGTGGGTGGAGAAAGGTGACAGGAGTGATTTGTGACGGAAGAATATCAGCAAGAGTGAAGGGGAAAATTTACAAAACAGTAGTGAGACCAGCTATGTTGTATGGTTTAGAGACAGTGGCACTAACAAAAAGACAGGAGGCAGAGCTGGAGGTGGCACAGCTGAAGATGTTGAGATTCTCTTTGGGAGTGACAAGAATGGACAAGATTAGGAATGAACATATCAGAGGGACAGCTCAGGTGGGACGGTTTGGAGACAAAGTCAGAGAGGTGAGATTGAGATGGTTTGGACATGTGCAGAGGGACCCAGGGTATATAGGGAGAAGGATGCTGAGGATGGAGCCACCAGGCAGGAGGAGAAGAGGGAGACCAAAGAGGAAGTTCATGGATGTGCTGAGAGAGGACATGCAGGTGGTTGGTGTGACAGAGGAAGATAGAGAGGACAGGGTGAGATGGAAACGATTGATCTGCTGTGGCGACCCCTAACGGGAACAGCCGAAAGACAAAGAAGAATAATAATAATAGTAGAAACAACAATAATAGTAATAATAACTAATAATGCCACAATACAGTTTAAGAGAAACGGACAAAAATAATCTGATAAAACAAAACATTCATACTACTACTTGGCTTCAATATGGCTAGTACCTAGGGCCCAGAATTTGGTGCTACGCCCCTGGCCATACTGGAGGGGAACATCCACATTGCATGAATGGCAAATGACTGAATCTTATGTTTAGCAGGTGTGCTCTTTCACTTTATTCATGACTGTTTGCACAAATTATAAAAAATTAAACACCTGCCTTAAATAAACACAGAGCAGAGTAGCTACCTAAACTCTGTAAGGGAGTTAGAGTATCTTGTCAATAGTTTTACATCCTCATTGAAGACAACTTTGGATGCTGTAGCTCCTCTGAAAAAGAGAGCTTTAAATCAGAAGTGTCTGACTCCGTGGTATAACTCACAAACTCGTAGCTTAAAGCAGATAACCCGTAAGTTGGAGAGGAAATGGCGTCTCACTAATTTAGAAGATCTTCACTTAGCCTGGAAAAAGAGTTTGTTGCTCTATAAGAAAGCCCTTCGTGAAGCTAGGACATCTTTCTACTCATCACTAATTGAAGAAAATAAGAACAACCCCAGGTTTCTTTTCAGCACTGTAGCCAGGCTGACAAAGAGTCAGAGCTCTATTGAGCTGAGTATTCCATTAACTTTAACTAGTAATGACTTCATGACTTTCTTTGCTAACAAAATTTTGACTATTAGAGAAAAAATTACTCATAACCATCCCAAAGATGTATCGTTATCTTTGGCTGCTTTCAGTGATGCCGGTATTTGGTTAGACTCTTTCTCTCCGATTGTTCTGTCTGAGTTATTTTCATTAGTTACTTCATCCAAACCATCAACATGCTTATTAGACCCCATTCCTGCCAGGCTGCTCAAGGAAGTCCTACCATTATTTAATGCTTCAATCTTAAATATGATCAATCTATCTTTGTTAGTTGGTTATGTACCACAGGCCTTTAAGGTGGCAGTAATTAAACCATTACTTAAAAAGCCATCACTTGACCCAGCTATCTTAGCTAATTATAGGCCAATCTCCAACCTTCCTTTTCTCTCAAAGATTCTTGAGAGGGTCGTTGTAAAACAGCTAACTGATCACCTGCAGAGGAATGGTCTATTTGAAGAGTTTCAGTCAGGTTTTAGAATTCATCATAGTACAGAAACAGCATTAGTGAAGGTTACAAATGATCTTCTTATGGCTTCGGACAGTGGACTTATCTCTGTGCTTGTTCTGTTGGACCTCAGTGCTGCTTTTGATACTGTTGACCATAAAATTTTATTACAGAGATTAGAGCATGTCATAGGTATTAAAGGCATTGCGCTGCGGTGGTTTGAATCATATTTGTCTAATAGATTACAGTTTGTTCATGTAAATGGGGAATCTTCTTCACAGACTAAAGTTAATTATGGAGTTCCACAAGGTTCTGTGCTAGGACCAATTTTATTCACTTTATACATGCTTCCCTTGGGCAGTATTATTAGACGGTATTGCTTAAATTTTCATTGTTACGCAGATGATACCCAGCTTTATCTATCCATGAAGCCAGAGGATACGCACCAATTAGCTAAACTGCAGGATTGTCTTACAGACATAAAGACATGGATGACCTCTAATTTCCTGCTTTTAAACTCAGATAAAACTGAAGTTATTGTACTTGGCCCCACAAATCTTAGAAGCATGGTGTCTAACCAGATCGTTACTCTGGATGGCATTTCCCTGATCTCTAGTAATACTGTGAGAAATCTTGGAGTTATTTTTGATCAGGATATGTCATTCAAAGCGCATATTAAACAAATATGTAGGACTGCCTTTTTGCATTTACGCAATATCTCTAAAATCAGAAAGGTCTTGTCTCAGAGTGATGCTGAAAAACTAATTCATGCATTTGTTTCCTCTAGGCTGGACTATTGTAATTCATTATTATCAGGTTGTCCTAAAAGTTCCCTAAAAAGCCTTCAGTTGGTTCAGAATGCTGCAGCTAGAGTACTGACGGGGACTAGCAGGAGAGAGCATATCTCACCCGTGTTGGCCTCCCTTCATTGGCTTCCTGTTAATGCTAGAATAGAATTTAAAATTCTTCTTCTTACTTATAAGGTTTTGAATAATCAGGTCCCATCTTATCTTAGGGACCTCGTAGTACCATATTACCCCATTAGAGCGCTTCGCTCTCAGACTGCGGGCTTACTTGTAGTTCCTAGGGTTTGTAAGAGTAGAATGGGAGGCAGAGCCTTCAGCTTTCAGGCTCCTCTCCTGTGGAACCAGCTCCCAATTCAGATCAGGGAGACAGATACCCTCTCTACTTTTAAGATTAGGCTTAAAACTTTCCTTTTCGCTAAGGCTTATAGTTAGGGCTGGATCGGGTGACCCTGGACCATCCCTTGGTTATGTTGCTTTAGACGTAGACTGTGTTTCATAATTATTGTATGGCCTTGCCTTGCAATGTGGAGCGCCTTGGGGCAACTGTTTGTTGTGATTTGGCGCTATACAAGAAAAAAGTTGATTGATTGATTGATTGAAATAAGCGGCGATCATGATGTGCATTAAAAAGATTACATTTGGTCGAGTCACTCTTTTCTCCGAAGTCCGCTGCGGAGTGGTACCTTAAAATCTTAAAGCCTGATTTATGCTTCTGCAACTCCGTGCCATGCGTGACAGTTTCAAAGTTCACCGCTGCGTCTTTATTAGGGGTGTCTGAAAAAAATCGATTCACGTCTGAATTGCGATTCTTATTTAAGCAGCGGCTTCCATACTACAGCGTCCCCACGAGGGGTGTGGGTGGTCCGGCGTGCTTAAAACACTTTTGAGCTGCAGAGTTCAGTGGCTGTAGCTTAGCATGGCAGACAAAGAGCTAATTCAGCCAGCACCATCTTTGCTGAAGGCAAATGTTTGGGCGCGTTTTGGATTTTATTATTTGCTGCGTAAGAAGGAGCTTGACATGACTTATGCAGTGTGCAAAATCTGCAAAATGAAAGTCAAGTACTTCAAAAACACTTCAAATCTGCAAGCCCACATGCTACGCCATCACCCGGAGCTAAAAGAGGGGAGCAGCGGTATCTGCCGACTACTGACCAGCGCTTCGCTAAACTGCCAGCCAACTCCGAACGAGCAAAGCAGATAAGCAACTTCAATCAATCAATCAATCAATTTTATTTATATAGCGCCAAATCACAACAAACAGTTGCCCCAAGGCGCTTTATATTGTAAGGCAAGGCCATACAATAATTACGTAAAAACCCCAACGGTCAAAACGACCCCCTGTGAGCAAGCACTTGGCGACAGTGGGACGGAAAAACTCCCTTTTAACAGGAAGAAACCTCCAGCAGAACCAGGCTCAGGGAGGGGCAGTCTTCTGCTGGGACTGGTTGGGGCTGAGGGAGAGAACCAGGAAAAAGACATGCTGTGGAGGGGAGCAGAGATCAATCACTAATGATTAAATGCAGAGTGGTGCATACACAGCAAAAAGAGAAAGAAACACTCAGTGCATCATGGGAACCCCCCAGCAGTCTAAGTCTATAGCAGCATAACTAAGGGATGGTTCAGGGTCACCTGATCCAGCCCTAACTATAAGCTTTAGCAAAAAGGAAAGTTTTAAGCCTAATCTTAAAAGTAGAGAGGGTGTCTGTCTCCCTGATCTGAATTGGGAGCTGGTTCCACAGGAGAGGAGCCTGAAAGCTGAAGGCTCTGCTCCCATTCTAGTCATACAAACCCTAGGAACTACAACTAAGCCTGCAATCTGAGAGGGAAGCGCTCTATTGGGGTGATAGGGTACTATGAGGTCCCTAAGATAAGATGGGACCTGATTATTCAAAACCTTATAAGCAAGAAGAAGAATTTTAAATTCTATTCTAGAATTAACAGGAAGCCAATGAAGAGAGGCAAATAACTTCACAGAGAATCACTTGATTAACCTTGTAAAGCTGCATTTTCTTAAACATAAACATTTTTTAAGTAATATAACTATTTCTCAGAGCTCTTTGAATCGAAGATCGATTCTGAATTGAATCGTCACCCCAAGAATCAGAATCGAATTGAATCGTGAGTTTTTGTACGATTCACATCCCTAGTCTTTATGCTATAGTTTTGGATTATGCTTTTTCTGGATTAATTTGTCCCTCAATGGGCTCTTCATTCTACAATCACCAACCTCCAAATCAATGTTAAGTTGTACAAGTTCCTCCATGAATTGTGGGTCATTTGAGCGTCTTATTCCAACTTTGTTTTGTGAAGTTTGTCATATTTGCAGGCTTTTCTGCCAAACGTATTTGATCCTTGATTGAAATGCAGTCGGTGTGCGCACTGCAAAAACTTTCAAAATATGACGGAAGACGAAGGAATGAAAACGTAAAAGTGACAAATCACAGCCTATTGCTGTGTCCAAATTAGCAGGTGCACGTCAGACTGCGGGTCCCGTGTCTGAGCACAGTTTGAAAAAAATAAACAGCTGGGCTTGTAATCACGGAAATACGGTACCCACTTTCCTGGAATCGGCAAGTGTCAGTGCTGAACTTTAATTTCATACCTGTTAATGGATGCGTCCAGACTGCTTTGTCGGTATATACTAAGGGTTTTTAATGGAAATGCAATGCAGTCAGACAGGACGTTTTGTCTGATGTGAGTGAAAATCCATTGTACAAAAGCCATTATAAACGGTGTTTATTACATGGAAAACCATACAAAAGCATTCAGGCTTTTGTTTTTGTCGGGTGAGTGCAAATATCTGGTTTATACAATGATGGTTTAGATGAGTTTTATTGAAGTTACCCTGGCTTTTATTAACGAGAGGTCATCAGTAACCCGACTGATGACCACATTCTGCACCCATCCAGCTGCGAAGAAACTGTAGGCATCCAAACTTTTGTATGCCTTCAGGGCTTCTCCTGTGTAGGGTGATGGAGTGTTGATAAAGTAGTTGAAAACATCTGGATATCGCACGGCTGGCTTCCACTCAAAATCAATAAAATTGGTGAATTTTTCAAGGGAAATATTATAGGGCTCCACGTAGATTCTCTGCATTTTCTCTAAATACCTCTTCTTCAGGATTGAGCACTTTTGCTATTATCGTACAAATTAGCTTGGTCGTCCACGACAATCCAGCATCGGCCATGCTGTGGTGTACACAGAGCTTGCCGTTCAATGTAGCTGTGTACACAAAACCAGTGACATCAGTGCACATTGTCTATTGCCTAAGAAAGTGGAGGGGGCGTTTACCATGCTTTCACCCACTATCACTAGTAACTACCACCTATCATTAAGGAGCGACAGAGTTCAGACAGTCTGAATGAGGTACAGTGGAGCCCACAGACTACAGAGTAGTATAAACTGAACTGAAGTCAGAATAAATGTGCCAAAGCTGTAGTGCTGTTGAGGTCTTTTTGTTTGTTTTTTTTTTATTAAACAGCCACTCATTTCAGTTTCTGAGCTAAGTTACCTGTTGTTTTGAATTAGCCCTTGTGCATATCTGCATTTTTTCTTTTGAATCAATGTCAGGCTAATCAACATTCCTTGTGGATTTCCACCAGTTAGGCACAGTGGATAGTTTGGCATCATTTGTTGTTGAACCATTGTCATACCCAAAAAGATATACCTAGAGGGAGCGTTTTCCGCCATCTTGGTTTATTTTGTTTGAGCAAGCAGCCAGTTGACATCACTGTGCCTTTCTCTACTCTGACTGCCTGTCACCATGTGCTTCCCAACACCCCTCCCACAAATCAGGGAAAGTCGCTACGTGATCTATTACAGTCGTGCCAAAGAAAATTATTTTATGACTTAAATCTTAAAAAGCCCAGTGGCCGTACACCTTTAAGTTTATGTGTTTCCAAAACCAAAAAATGACTAAGGTCAGCAACATACTCCATCTGGACGTCTATGTACATCACCAGGAAAAGCATAAATACAATAAAAAATAAATAATAGTGAAAAGGGCATGACCCAACAAACCTCTTAAGTTTATGACTCTGACACTGTGACAGCTGCACCAGTCCCCTGTGCCAATTGATGAGGCGTCTCCCCACAAAGAGCCCATCTTACATCAGCAGTGTGGCAGAAACGTTTTGCAGTTTTTCTTGTTGTGATCCACTTTTCATTGTTGCTGATGTCTTCTGCACATCAATGAAAGAAGAAGAGAAGGATCTTATTTAATGCGGGTAGCCAACAAAAGCACTTATGTCATTTCCAGAAGGGCCCATGGCACATGTCTCTCCTCCTCCCCAGCACAACTGGTCAAAGTACCATTTGGGAGAATAGACGGGATTAGGAAGCAAATCCAGCGTCAGGGTCTCAGCACTGCCCTAGTCTGAGTGATCCTCTACACTAGTCTGCACATCTGCGAACCCGGTGTCGCAGTCTGATCGGCCCCCCTGCTTTCACTGCGCATGCGTCATGTCAAAGCTTTAGCAGCGATTAACAGATTATCACCTCGTTTCTGCTTAAAACTGACATTACAATCATAAACTTAAATCAAAGGGAAAAATATTAACCATCAATGGTTAATAATAACATTATTCCCTTTGATCGAGACTGACTCAGAGCCAGTCTCAGACGCGCTGGTGTCACACTCTGATTAGTTACCCCATCTTTTATTATGAAATAATGTTGAATTTATGTGGGAATAATTGTTGTACAAATGCTTCAGACTCTGTCGCTGAGACATGATGACTGGAGTACGGTAAACAAGGCGATAATAGCGAATTGCTGCTGACCCCCTGAAATGAGGCATATGCAGTGAAGGCAGGGGGACTGATCATAAGGGGGGGACCGTTCTGAGTGCAACACCAGATCACCGGCATCCCAGTCCAATGTGAAAACCATTACGCCACCACCCCCATGCCACAAATGGAAGAAACAATATCAATCAAATTCACCATGGGCTTGGGGCCCATGTATAGTGATTGCACACTCAGCCAATCACTACAGACTAGAAAGGTATAAATCCTCTGGAGTCCTTCAAACAGGCTGTTGCTGCCTTCACGATGGTGGAGGTTTGCAATCATGTGTTTTCAGCCAATTTTCAAGCCTATAAATTCCGTTCAAGCATTTGAAAACAGCACAATGCACCCCTGTCATTATTGTATACGTCGCTTAAGGCTTAAAGCCTTTGAAACAATCCCTGTAAAAGCCTTAACTTTTACAGTCCGCTAATGCTACTGTATACGAAATTCAATGGGAGCAGTGTGAGTGTGGTAGCTGGGATTTTTGCCCCCGTTTGACCCACGCATGCGCAGATGCGATGCGCACTTCGCTTATTATTTGATTGGGGGGAGGAGAAGGGGGGGGCTAAATGAGTGTCGAGTTTTTCTTTTTTAATTCAGTGTGCACTAGAGCTTCTCTCCTGAATGCCGAAATTTAACACATTAGCCTAAACTGCAAGAATATGAGATTAAGCAAGAATGAAAATACCAGTCCTAGTTCCAAAACTGATGGTTAACTAAAAACTCGTGATTCAAAGTTTTACCCTAAAATGCAGATGTTATAAAAATGAACATCAGTGTGACCTAAAACAAAAAAAATACAAATACAAATGAGTACTTTTCATAACCGATATAGCTTTTTTAAGTTTCTTCACTTAGAGCAAATTGAAAAAACTCAAAAAGTCACCACAGATCACCTGTGTTGTAAAGAGCAAACACAGGTAAGACAACAGTCACATGACAGAACATGATGATAATATCAAAATTCAACTTTAAAACATTTTTGGCCATGCACAGAAAGCCTTTGCCTGCCCCCCAGCGAACATGCTGTCTGAGCTAAATGCCCTCACTCATGCTAACATTAGCTGCTGCAAACCACAACTTAGCTCGACATAATTGTAACGCGTTTAAATAAAGAAACAATGCGACACCGCGGCTCTCGCGCCAAAATGGTTACGATTACATGACCGAAAACACGCTTTAAACAAAATAACTTACATTTCAACTTGGCTTTAAGTTGGTGTTAGTTTAGCTAACTCGGCTAACAGCCCTCGTGAACGCACTCTCCAGACAAACGTTAGGAGAATGTTTATGCATCGTATAGCGCCCCCACCGGCGACTCTGAGCAACTTCGACAAACAACGCCGAAAAGATGAGACGTTCACGGCCGCGTCACTTCTTTGACTTACAGTCGGTGTTACACATCGTTCTGTCTCCCGTCACATTCAGTGACTTAGAATTTGAGAGATTTCTGTTAATATGCGAAAACGTGAGCAAATTTCACACTTTCTATAGAAAACTCATTTTCTCTACTTTTTGTGGTAAAATTTTATTTTTAAATGCAGCATTCATTGAAGCTGTGGGTTCTGATTTTCATCTGCTCAAAAACGTTATCAAAGTTCATTATTAATAGAAGTCTTAATAAAAGGGAGGTGAGGATGTGTCCTGGTCGTCTTCCAGGCACATCCAATTGGGAGAAATAAGACTCTTGAAAGACCCAGGAGGACATACTTCCCAGCTGGCTTGGAAACACATCGATCCTCCAAGACTAGTTAGGGGGCTTGGTCAAGGATAGGGAAGTGTGGGATGAGCTGCATGGCTTGCTGCTACCACATTCAGTGACACATCTCCACATACACGGAGAAATGAGCAGTCTTGAACCTAAAATGTTTTGCTCTGGAAACAAGCGCTATAATTGCTTGGCCACCACCTATTCAGGCCCAGAGAAGCCTACTAATGAATGAATGAATGAACAAGAGCAATCAGAGATTTCTGACATTTGCCAGTCCAGATCCCAATCACCAAAATTCATTGGAGTCTTCCATGCCCTAATATCTATCTGTGGTGCAAATTTGGTGAGAATCTGTGACACAGTTTTGATGTAATTCTTCAAAGCCCATATAAAGTGAAATCTTGATCCAGAATCCTTATCCAGATCACCAACAAAATTCAATGGAGTCTTTCATTCCCTAATATCTATCTGTGGTGCAAATTTGGTGAGAATCTGTGCAGTATTTTTGAGGTAATCCTACAAAGCCTATATCAAGTGATATCTTTATCCAGAATCCAGATGTGGATCATGAACAAAATTCAATGGAGTCTTCCATACTCTAATATCCATCTGTGGTACAAATTTGGTGAGAATCTGTGATGTAGTTTTGATGTAATCCTTCACGGCCTATATAAAGTGAAATCATAATCCAAATCCGGATCCGGATCACCTCCAAAATTCAGTGAAGTCTTCCATACCCTAATATCTATCTGTGGTGCAAATTTGGTGAGAATCTGTGAAGTAGTTTAAACGTAATCCTTCAAAGCCTTTATAAAGTAAAATCTTGATCCAGAATCTGTATCCGGATCACCTCCAAAATTCAGTGGTGTCTTCCATGCCCTAATATCTATCTGTGGTGTAAATTTGGTCAGAATCTGTGAAGTAGTTTAAACGTAATCCTTCAAAGCCTTTATAAAGTAAAATCTTGATCCAGAATCTGTATCCGGATCACCTCCAAAATTCAGTGGAGTCTTCCATGCCCTAATATCTATCTGTGGTGCAAATTTGGTGAGAATCTGTGAAGTAATTTTACATAATTCTTCAAAGCCCAGATAAAGTGAAATCTTGATCCAGAATCTAGATCCGGATCACCTCCAAAATTCAGTGGAGTCTTCCATGCCCTAATATCTATCTGTGGTGCAAATTTGGTGAGAATCTGTGATGTAGTTTTGATGTAATCCTTCACAGTCTATAAAGTGAAATATTGATCCAGAATCTGGATCTGGATCACCTCCCAAATTCAGTGGTCTTCCATGCCCTGTTATCTATCTGTGGTGTAAATTTGGTGATAATCCGTGAAAACACACACACACACACACACACACACACACACACACACACACACACACACACACACACACACACACACACACACACACACACTAATATCACGCAGAATGTGTCATGAAGAGTCCGTCATTCATCCTGACCATGTGCTGTTATTCATTCTGACCACGTGGTGGAGCAAGTCTGCAGGAAATCAGCAGTCAATAGTCACTTTTTCATCTCAGCTGCATTTATTAATATTGGATTAATAAGTCACCACTTTATAATACTGATAAAAACTGACCCTTACTTGATATGAGACATGCGTTTGTGTTAGAAACAGAAAAATGTAGTTTACGTAATTCTTCAAAGCCCATATAAAGTGAAATCTTGATCAGAATCTGGATCCGGATCACCTCCAAAATTCAGTGGAGTCTTCCATGCCATAATATCTATCTGTGGTGTAAATTTGGTGAGAATCTGTGAAGTCATTTTACGTAATTCTTCAAAGCCCAGATAAAGTGAAATCTTGATCCAGAATCTGGATCCGGATCACCTCCAAAATTCAGTGGAGTCTTCCATGCCCTAATATCTATCTATGGTGCAAATTTGGTGAGAATCTGTAACACAGTTTTGATGTAATTCTTCAAAGCCCATATAAAGTGAAATCTTGATCCAGAATCCTTATCCGGATCACCTCCAAAATTCAGTGGAGTTTTCCATGCCCTAATATCTATCTGTGGTGCAAATTTGGTGAGAATCTGTGAAGTCGTTTTACGTAATTCTTCAAAGCCCATATAAAGTGAAATCTTGATCCAGAATCCTTATCCGGATCACCTCCAAAATTCAGTGGAGTCTTCCATGTCCTAATATCTATCTATGGTGCAAATTTGGTGAGAATCTGTAACACAGTTTTGATGTAATTCTTCAAAGCCCATATAAAGTGAAATCTTGATCCAGAATCCTTATCCGGATCACCTCCAAAATTCAGTGGAGTTTTCCATGCCCTAATATCTATCTGTGGTGCAAATTTGGTGAGAATCTGTGAAGTCGTTTTACGTAATTCTTCAAAGCCCATATAAAGTGAAATCTTGATCCAGAATCCTTATCCGGATCACCTCCAAAATTCAGTGGAGTCTTCCATGTCCTAATATCTATCTATGGTGCAAATTTGGTGAGAATCTGTAACACAGTTTTGATGTAATTCTTCAAAGCCCATATAAAGTGAAATCTTGATCCAGAATCCTTATCCGGATCACCTCCAAAATTCAGTGGAGTTTTCCATGCCCTAATATCTATCTGTGGTGCAAATTTGGTGAGAATCTGTGAAGTCGTTTTGCGTAATTCTTCAAAGCCCATATAAAGTGAAATCTTGATCCAGAATCCTTATCCGGATCACCTCCAAAATTCAGTGGAGTCTTCCATGTCCTAATGTCTATCTGTGGTGTAAATTTGGTCAGAATCTGTGAAGTCGTTTTACATAATTCTTCAAAGCCCATATGAAGTGAAATCTTGATCCAGAATCTGGATCCGGATCACCTCCAAAATTCAGTGGAGTCTTCCATGTCCTAATATCTATCCATGGTGCAAATTTGGTGAGAATCTGTAACACAGTTTTGATGTAATTCTTCAAAGCCCATATAAAGTGAAATCTTGATCCAGAATCTGTATCCGGATCACCTCCAAAATTCAGTGGAGTCTTCCATGCCCTAATATCTATCTGTGGTGCAAATTTGGTGAGAATCTGTGATGTAGTTTTGATGTAATCCTTCACAGCCTATAAAGTGAAATATTGATCCAGAATCTGGATCTGGATCACCTCCCAAATTCAGTGGTCTTCCATGCCCTGTTATCTATCTGTGGTGTAAATTTGGTGATAATCCGTGAAAACACACACACACACACACACACACACACACACACACACACACACACACACACACACACACACACACTAATATCACGCAGCTGAATGTGTCATGAAGAGTCCGTCATTCATCCTGACCATGTGCTGTTATTCATTCTGACCACGTGGTGGAGCAAGTCTGCAGGAAATCAACAGTCAATAGTCACTTTTTCATCTCATCTGCATTTATTAATATTGGATTAATAAGTCACCACTTTATAATACTGATAAAAACTGACCCTTACTTGATATGAGACATGCGTTTGTGTTAGAAACAGAAAAATGTACTTTACGTAATTCTTCAAAGCCCATATAAAGTGAAATCTTGATCAGAATCTGGATCCGGATCACCTCCAAAATTCAGTGGAGTCTTCCATGCCATAATATCTATCTGTGGTGTAAATTTGGTGAGAATCTGTGAAGTCATTTTACGTAATTCTTCAAAGCCCAGATAAAGTGAAATCTTGATCCAGAATCTGGATCCGGATCACCTCCAAAATTCAGTGGAGTCTTCCATGCCCTAATATCTATCTATGGTGCAAATTTGGTGAGAATCTGTAACACAGTTTTGATGTAATTCTTCAAAGCCCATATAAAGTGAAATCTTGATCCAGAATCCTTATCCGGATCACCTCCAAAATTCAGTGGAGTCTTCCATGTCCTAATATCTATCTGTGGTGTAAATTTGGTCAGAATCTGTGAAGTCGTTTTACATAATTCTTCAAAGCCCATATGAAATGAAATCTTGATCCAGAATCCTTATCCGGATCACCTCCAAAATTCAGTGGAGTCTTCCATGTCCTAATATCTATCTATGGTGCAAATTTGGTGAGAATCTGTAACACAGTTTTGATGTAATTCTTCAAAGCCCATATAAAGTGAAATCTTGATCCAGAATCCTTATCTTCTTAATATATAGGCCTTAATCCAGAATCCAGAATCTTAATCCAGAATCCAGATCTGTATCATGAACAAAATTCATTGCTGTCTTCCATACCCTAATATCCATCTATGGTGCAAATTTGGTGAGAATCTGTGATGTAGTTTTGATGTAATCCTTCAGTGTTGGGAAGGTGTCGTAGCACGGACCCACAACAGGGGGCGCAAATGAACGGACAATGAATAAGCCAAAAAGTAACAATTTAATGTTGTGACAATACACAACTAAATACACGAAATTTGTAAAGTCAATTAACACCAGGTGACGTGTGGGCAGGCTCGAAGATAGAAGACCCCCGAAGAGAGAGAAGCCGCGTCCCACACGGATTCCACCACCAACGGCCTGAAGAACACCGGAGCTGCCAAGTCCCAAGTCCCCAGGTGGCCTCTGTCTTCGGCTGTCGACCCTGGTACTTCTGGTAGAAAACAAAGACAGGATGGATGAGTGTGAGTCCGCACACTCAGTAATCCACAGTCTGCACTCAGTTAGGAGGGAGCACCTCCACCTCCAATCACACACTCGTGCAGCTCCTGTTTAAACCACTTATCTGGTTTGGGGTGTGAGGCGAAGCCGTCGCTGTCACACCAAACGCCAATCCCACAGATAAGGACGAACACCACAGGATAACGGCTGCAAAAGAAGATTCAGATTATTACTCAACGATTTGAGTCAGCAGAGAAAGTTACCTCTTCGGTAGTCGATTTCTCTGCGAGGAGGTGGAGTTGCAGTCCGGCCTTTATGGGGATGATGATGATGATGAACGAGTGACAGCTGGTGCTGAGGATGAGTGACAGCTGTCACTTCTTCTGGGTCTGGCGCCCTCTCGTGCTTGGAGCCCGCACTCCAAGCAGGGCGCCCTCTGGTGGTGGTGGGCCAGCAGTACCTCCTCTTCAGCGGCCCACATAACACACAACCTATAAAGTGAAATATTGATCCAGAATCTGGATCCGGATCACCTCCCATTCAGTGGTCTTCCATGCCCTGTTATCTATCTGTGGTGTAAATTTGGTGATAATCCGTGAAAACACACACACACACACACACACACACACACACACACACACACACACACACACACACACACACACACACACACACACACACACACACTAATATCACGCAGCTGAGTGTGTCATGAAGAGTCCGTCATTCATCCTAACCATGTGCTGTTATTCATTCTGACCACGAGGTGGAGCAAGTCTGCAGGAAATCAACAGTCAATAGTCACGTTTTCATCTCAGCTGCATTTATTAATATTGGATTAATAAGTCACCACTTTATAATACTGATAAAAAACTGACCCTTACTTGATATGAGACATGCGTTTGTGTTAGAACCAGAAAAATGTAGTTTACTTAATTCTTCAAAGCCCATGTAAAGTGAAATCTTGATCCAGAATCCTTATCCGGATTTGTGGTGTGTGGATGTGGTGCAAATTTGGTGAGAATCTGTAACACAGTTTTGATGTAATTCTTCAAAGCCCATATAAAGTGAAATCTTGATCCAGAATCTGGATCTGGATCACCTCCAAAATTCAGTGGAGTATTTCATGCCCTAATATCTATCTGTGGTGCAAATTTGGTGAGAATCTGTGAAGTCGTTTTACGTAATTCTTCAAAGCCCATATAAAGTGAAATCTTGATACAGAATCCTTATCCGGATCACCAATAAAATTCAGTGGAGTCTTTCATTCCCTAATATCTATCTGTGGTGCAAATTTGGTGAGAATCTGTGCAGTAGTTTTGAGGTAATCCTACAAAGCCTATATCAAGTGAAATCTTGATCCAGAATCCAGATCTGTATCATGAACAAAATTCAGTGGAGTCTTCATTACCCTAATATCCATCTGTGGTGTAAATTTGGTGAGAATCTGTGATGTAGTTTTGATGTAATCCTTCACGGCCTATATAAAGTGAAATCTTAATCCAGAATCCAGATCTGGATCATGAACAAAATTCATTGCTGTCTTCCATGCCCTGTTATCTATCTGTGGTGTAAATTTGGTGAGAATCTGTGATGTAGTTTTGATGTAATCCTTCACAGCCTATATAAAGTGAAATATTGATCCAGAATCTGGATCCGTATCACCTCCCAAATTCAGTGGTCTTCCATGCCCTGTTATCTATCTGTGGTGTAAATTTGGTGAGAATCTGTGATGTAGTTTTGATGTAATCCTTCACAGCCTATATAAAGTGAAATATTGATCCAGAATCTGGATCCGTATCACCTCCCATTCAGTGGTCTTCCATGCCCTGTTATCTATCTGTGGTGTAAATTTGGTGATAATCCGTGAAAACACACACACACACACACACACACACACACACACACACACACACACACACACACACACACACACACACACACACACACACACACACACACACACACACTAATATCACGCAGCTGAATGTGTCATGAAGAGTCCGTCATTCATCCTAACCATGTGCTGTTATTCATTCTGACCACGAGGTGGAGCAAGTCTGCAGGAAATCAACAGTCAATAGTCACTTTTTCATCTCAGCTGCATTTATTAATATTGGATTAATAAGTCACCACTTTATAATACTGATAAAAACTGACCCTTACTTGATATGAGACATGCGTTTGTGTTAGAACCAGAAAAATCCAGCTGATAATATTTAAAAAGTGCATGTGAAGGAGAGATTCTGATAAACAAAAAGGAAAATGAAAACTTACTAAATGTTGACTGAAAACTTAAGTGTTGAGGTGTTTTCAGTGTGAAGCCTGAGAATGTGAGTTCAGTGCTTTGACACATTAACCCCCTTTGTTAAACACCTGTATGACGTCATGAAGGTTTTGTTGCCAACTTGTCAGTGAGGTGCTGATCAGAGGTTACACGTTTTCCTGAATCTTGAGCGGGCAAAGATTAATCCTTCACCAGGACAATAAATAACAGATTAGACGAGCACACATATAAAGTCAGTGTTCTTGTATAATGACCTTTGGTGCCAAAAAGACTTTGCGCTCTTGTTTGTACTTATCTCCTGCATGTTTTCTCTCAGGAGTTACACAATATTCTGTGTGAGCTGTGTTCGTCTGACCTCTGAGGTTTCTGTCTGAAAATCTCTCCTAAGATCATTTTGAATCACAGTAAACAACAGGTGCTTTTATATTAAATGAGTGAAATGAATCATTTGAAATGAAATAATGAAGGAGAGCAGCAGCCCTTCGACTGTCTGGAAACAATTATTCACTCAGATTAAAGCAGCTGTCTCTCAACTTTTTTCTTCCATGTGTTTGTCTGAGGATAAGACAATCTCAGACCGACTTTTGTAAATAATTACAATAATAATACTAATACATTCTATATAATCCATGTATTAATATTGTTATTGTGATTTAACTGGTATCATTTGGGTTTTAATCCCCATTTTTTCCATTTTCTTTAAAATAATATGGGACATTAAAAGGTGTATATATCTGCACATATTATTATTGTTATTGTTATAATAATAATAATAATAATAATTATTATTATTATTATCATTATTAGTATTATCATTATTCTTCTTCTTCTTCTTTAATATTTATTTCATTCATTTAAAAGAAAAACAGAAAAGCAAAAAACAAAAGCACCACAATACCAGAATGAAAAGGAGCAGAAAGAAGAACAAGTCTTATGATTTCTGCCCCTTTTAACAATACAATCTTTCAATATACAGCATCATAGTCAACATTATTTAACAGATTGCATTTCTTTAACTTGTCACATACCACTGACCCATTTCATAATTATGACCATTAATTAATAGATTACATCACTGACAGGTTATATTTAAACTTAAGACACTCCAAACATTATTAACAGTTTACTTTTTTTTTTTTTTTTGCTTTCTTGCAGCCCACTGACTTACTTCATAGTTTCATACTTACTTAATACATCTAATTTAATATGTTTTTTAAAATAATTTAAGCGACCTTAATTCTTTAATTTCTTTATTAAGATTGTTCCATAATTTGACACCATTTACTGCAATACTCCTTTCCTTTACTTTGGTTCTAAATCTTGGTTTTTTAAAGACTTCTATTCCTTTCAATTTATAACTACTTACTCTTTTTTCAAACATATTTTGAATGTTTGTTGGTAAAGTATTTTTATTAACTTGGTACATCGTTTGTAATATTTTCAAATCAACTAAATCATGAAATTTAAGTACCCTATACTTAATAAACAATGGATTAGATGAATCTCTAAAACCACTGTTACTAATCACTTTTAAAGCTCTTTTCTGCAAAATAAATAAAGGTTGTATATAGGTTGTATATGTTGATCCCCAGATTTCTACACAGTAAGTTAAATATGGGACAATCAATGAATTGTACAATGTTAATAAACCATAACTATTTAATGAATATTTTACTTTATGCAAAACAGCAATGGCTTTCGCTATTTTTCCTTTTATGTAATTTATGTGTGACTTCCATGTAAGATCTTCATCAATCATGACTCCTAAAAATTTCATTTCTTTTACCCTTTGTATATCCATTCCATCTATTTGTAATGACACATTATTTTCTTTCGCTCTATCATTAAACAATATGAAATTTGTCTTATTAATATTTAGTGACAATCTGTTTATATCAAACCAATGTTTAACTTTTTCCAACTCTGTATTTATCACTTGTGCTACTTCCTGTATATCTGATCCAGAGTAAAACAGCGTTGTATCATCAGCAAATAAAATGCTGCCAAGCACATTGGATACATTCACAAAATCATTGATATACAAAATAAACAGTTTGGGTCCAAGTACCGATCCTTGTGGTACTCCATAAATAATGTTACACAATTCTGATTTGGTATTATTTATCTGAACAAACTGTTTTCTATTTTCTAAGTAGCTTTTTACCCACTGATGTGCAACACCTCTTATTCCATATTGTTGTAACTTGTGGAGCAATCTTGAGTGGTCTATAACATCAAAAGCCTTTTTCAGGTCAATAAAAATACTTACAAAATAATCCTTATTATCTATTGTTGTTGATATTTTCTCTATTAGTTCCATAATTGCCATAGCTGTCGAATGTTTTGTTCTGAATCCATACTGAGCATTATTTAAAATATGATGTTTCTCAATAAATTTATCCAATCTTGTTACAAAAACTTTTTCCATAATTTTAGAAAACTGTGGAAGCAATGATACTGGCCTGTAATTAGAAAAATTATGTTTGTCTCCATTTTTATATAATGGGACTACCTTAGCAATTTTCATTTCATCTGGAAAAACCCCAGTTGACAGAGACAGATTACAAATATAAGTAAATGGTTCAATAACAATTTCTATTATACTTTTTACAGTCATCATGTCTAAATCTTCATGGTCAGTTGATCATTTGCTTACACAGTTTTTTACAATATTTCTTATTTCATCTTTTTCCACATTGTCCAGGAAAATACTATTGACCGTATTTACCAATGTACATAATTTATCTTCTATTATTGGTTTATTTCCCACCAGACTTGACCCTACATTTGAAAAAAATCATTAAACCCATTTGCAACTTCTTTTATATCATATATCTCTTTATTTTCCTTAACAAAGTAATTTGGAATAGTTTCTTTCGTTCCATCACTATCAATCACACTTTTTATAATTCCCCATGTTACCCTCATATTATCTTTACTCTTATTTAGTTTTTCACTGTAATAATCTTTTTTTTGTTTCCTAATTATTGTTAATAGTTTATTTTTATATTTTTTGTATTTATGTTCTGATTCCTTTGTTTGCAATTTTAAAAAGCACCTGTATAAATAGTTTTTCTTTGCACAAGCATTTTTTATTCCCTTTGTCAGCCATGGTTTATTTACTCTTTTCTTACTAATTTCAATTAATTTACAATTTTTATTGTATGATTTCATCAATATTTTCATAAATGAGTTATATGCTACATTAACATCACTGACATAAACTTCTTCCCAGTTTTGATTTTTAAGGTCATATTTTAATGCCTCTAAGGCTTTTACTGACTTGTCTCTTTTAAAGTTTATATCAGTTTTTTTGTTGTACCTATTTTTATATTTAAATATTGAAAAAATTGGTAAATGGTCGCTAATATCTGTCATGAAGATCCCATTCTTGATAATTTCATCTGCTCTGTTTGTAAATATATTATCAATTACCGTTGCACTTTGCGATGTAATTCTGGTTGGTTTTGTTATCAAGGGGAATAACCCCAAACTATACATTGTATTCACAAAATCACTTGATCTTTGGCAGCTGGAGCTTTCTATGTTAATATTAAAGTCCCCACACATAAAAAGCGTTTTGTTTTTAATTTGATGGAATAATTCAATTATTTTATCTGTAAATTTCACAACACAAGAATCTGGTGCTCTGTATACACAACTAACTAAAATATTCTTAGATGTTTCATGTACAAGTTCCACTGTTACAATTTCTATGACATCATTCATAATTGTCATTTCTTCAACAATTGTACACATCAGATCTGTTTTTGTATACAGAGCAATACCACCGCCTTTTTTATATCTTCTGTTTACAAAATACAGCTCATATCCCTCCATTTGAACTTCATCCATGAGATCATCTTTAAGCCAAGATTCAGTGATTGCAACAATACTAAATCTATTTTTAAACTGATTTAAATAATCTTTTATTTGTGACATTTTACAATACAAGCTTCGACTGTTTATATGTATGAGTGACAGGGTATCTTCTGCAATTTTTTCACTATTCAGCTGTTCTACTGTATAATACTCACAACCAATCGTTTTTAAGTCAAATATACTTTCATCAATATTAGTGTCTATGTCATATATTTTATCCTCTGTTTCCATGTTTGATCTGATTTTTTGTTGGTCCATCATATTTGAACAGTTATAATGTAGACCTGAATCCCCAGTTTTTTGTAATTCTTTCCATTTTTTTCTAACAATTGCAAAAAGGGATATTTTTCACCTTTGTGTGTACTTGTACTTATAAATCAAATACTTTTTTGTTGTGGCTGCCAGGATGTCTCAAAAAGTGAACATTATCCACACAAAGCCAAAAGCTTTTTGTAAAAAAAAAAAAAAAAATGCACATTTGATTTTTGATTTAGAGAAATTCTTTTATTCTCAGTTAATAATTTAGTGATCCCATTTTCTGAGGTCAAAGGCTAATTGGAGAAAAAGGTCTTTGCATTTTTTTTTTTTTTTTTTACTAGAACTTGTGCCTGTCTGAGTTTAGTGACCCTCCCCCCCCTCAAAAAAATTACTCATCGTTCCCTTTAAAGTTAATTTTTTAAACAGTGACCTCTTGTGTACTTTCTACTTTGTATGATTAAGCTCAGATTTTTATGTCATACAAAAATTTGTCTGAACATTACAGCCTCAAGGGCAAAGACCAGGGTTTTTGTTTTTTGTTTTATATTTACAGATAAACAATTGTGTGATCTCCAACTATAGAGGGTTTTCAATCACATGACCGATTAGTTACCGTCAGGGTAAACAGCCCAAATGAGTGAAGGGGCCTTATAGTGCAGCAGATAACAGAATATTTGCAGAGGAATCCTTCAAATCCGGTTACAAGCACCAAAGTTTGACTGTGTATACCTTTTGGTACATATTTTAGAAAAATGTTAGCCATTTGAATTTTCAATAGGGGGCCAAGTAGGGGTCAAATGAAGAACTGCATAGGGGTAAAAAAAAGTTCCAATCATATTGAAAGCAATACCACATTATGTATCTGATCACAAAGACTCCAAAAAGGTATAGTTTGGACTATCTATGACTGAATGTTCTGGAGTTATGGGGTAAAAACAGCAAGAATGGTGACAAAGGTCAGTTTCAGTTTGTACAGGGGTCAAAAGTTAAAGTTGCTCCAGTTATGGTACAACATGATGCAAATTATTGGTTGAGTTAATAGAGTTTTAAAAAGGAATCGTTTGCACCATGTGTCATGCTTAGTTATCATGTTACAGGGTAACATACTGTACGTATGTCACATGTCATAGAATCCAATGGACATCGACATTGTTTGACCTTTACTTTGGAGACCAAACATTCAACACAGTCAGAACTATTCCATTTGTTAATCGTATTAGTTCAACCAATAATTTGCACCACATTTTACCAAAACTGGAGCAACTGTTGTGTGGGCCGCTGAAGAGGAGGTACTGCTGGCCCACCACCACCAGAGGGCGCCCCGCCTGGAGTGCGGGCTCCAGGCACCAGAGGGCGCTGCCGCCTCACAGGAGCAGCCCAGGTGACAGCCGTCACTTATCAACTGAAACAGCTGACATCCATCAGCTGAGGGGTATATCAGCTGGACGGCATCTCCATCTCATTGCCGAGATATCGTTCTACTAGGAAGGTAACGTACTCAGCCAATTGTGTTGTCTTCTTGACAGTAATCCTTTGTTGCTTGTGTACAGATAGTGAATACTACAGCTGGAGACTGTGTTGGACTTGTTTTGGATAAGTACTCACATTCCTGCACTTATCAGTATTTTCCTGACGAGAGGTGGAGGTGGTGTTTCCACCCTACGTGTTGCTGGGTGCAGCCGCACCCACATCTGACTGTTTCTGTTCCTCGCCAGCAGTACCGGATCCGACGAGCGGAGGCAGTGGCCACCTGGGAGTTCGGGACTTGGCGGCTCCAGTATTCCCGGGGTTCGGTGGCAGAGGAAATCGGGTGGTTCCGGTTTGACTCAGACGGACGTCTCCTATCGTCGAGCCTGCCCACACGACACCGTTGGAATTGGTTTATTTCACAATTGTGATCTGTTGTGTTTGTTGTGCGTGTTCACAACAGTAAAACCTTGTTATTTGACTTTCTTCATTGTCCGTTCATTTGCGCCCCCTGTTGTGGGTCCGTGTTCCTCACTTTCCCCAACAGGATATCTCGGCCAGCGTCATGGATCCCGAGGGGCGTCAACCGGCTGTTGAACGGCCAATGGAAGAACAGGGCGCACAGGCGTCCGCAGGAGGGGTGATCGGTGAGTTGCAGCGGATCCTCACCGCTTTCACGACTCGGTTGGATTTGATGACCGAGCAGAACGTCCTCCTGAACCGCAGGGTGGAGGCTCTCGCCGCGCAGGTGGAAGCGCGCCCTCCGGGCGCCGCTGCGGCTCTCCCTCCCGTCGACCCTGTGCGTAACAGCGACGTTCCACTGGTCGTTCAACGACCCCTCCCACCTTCCCCTGAAGCATACATAAGCCCCCCAGAGCCGTACGGAGGCTGTGTGGAGACGTGCGCGGATTTTCTTATGCAGTGTTCGCTCGTCTTCGCACAGCGTCCCGTCATGTACGCGACTGACGCTAGCAAAATAGCTTATGTGATAAATCTGCTTCGTGGTGAGGCACGCGCTTGGGCTACAGCGCTCTGGGAGCAAAATTCACGGCTCCTTCAGACATATGATGGGTTTGTGAGGGAGTTCAGAACAGTGTTCGATCACCCAAATAGAGGAGAGACCGCTTCAGCCGTGCTGCTGTCAATGAGACAGGGGCGCCGGAGCGCAGCTGCCTATGCAGTCGACTTCCGCATCGCGGCTGCGAGGTCCGGCTGGAATAGCACTGCCCTCCGCGCCGCCTTTGTAAACGGACTGTCGTTGGTTCTCAAGGAGCACCTGGTGGCTAAGGACGAACCGCGGGATTTAGATGGGCTCATCGATCTTGTCATACGATTAGACAATCGGTTAGAAGAGCGCCGTCGGGAACGAGACGAAGGGCGTGGCCGGGCACGCGTCGTCCCTCTCCCTTCCGGTTCCGACCGCGTTCCGCCCTCCCCACGCTCCACGGCCCCTGCGCTCCGTGCGGTTACAGCCCCCCCTGCTGACGAAGCTATGGACACGAGTAGGGCAACATTTAGGGCACCGGTTACACAAAGGAGGCTGGCCCACGGGGCGTGTTTTGTTTGTGGCTCGATTGAGCATCAATTAAGAGACTGCCCGGAGCGGTTAAACACCAACGCCCGCCCCTAGAAACTGGGCTAAGGGTGGGCCGAGACATTCACGTGGGACACACCCACATCGCCACACGACTCCCAGTTACCATCCTGTATGAGGATTTAACCCTGAAGGCCCCAGCACTGGTGGACATGGGCTCTGAAGGGAATTTGCTAGACAGCAAATGGGCCAGGGAGATAGGGTTCCCTCTGGTGGTGCTTACCTCGCCTGTGCAGGTACGAGCGCTAGATGGCTCCCTACTCCCTCCAATCACTCACAAGACACCACCAGTAACTCTGGTGGTGTCGGGGAATCACCGGGAGGAGATCGAGTTTTTTGTGACTCCGGCCACCTCCCGTGTGATTTTAGGATTCCCTTGGATGTTGAAACACAATCCCCGGATCGATTGGCCGTCCGGGGTAGTGGTTCAGTGGAGCGAGACCTGCCATCGGGTATGTTTAGGTTCCTCGGTTCCTCCCGGTTCCCAGGCCAGGGAGGAGGTCAGAGCCCCGCCCAATCTAGGGTCGGTTCCGGTGCAGTACCATGACCTTGCGGAGGTGTTTAGCAAGGATCTGGCGCTCACCCTTCCCCCGCACCGCCCGTATGATTGTGCCATTGATTTGGTTCCAGGTGTTGGGTTCCTGTCCAGCAGGCTGTACAACCTCTCACGACCTGAACGCGAATCAATGGAGACCTACATCCGGGACTCTTTGGCCGCCGGGTTGATCTGGAATTCCACCTCCCCGATGGGTGCGGGTTTCTTTTTTGTGGGGAAAAAGGATGGCGGATTACGTCCATGCATCGATTACAGGGGGCTGAACGAAATCACGGTTCGTAACCGATACCCCTTACCCTTGTTGGATTCGGTGTTCACGCCCCTGCATGGAGCTAAGATATTCACCAAGCTTGATCTTAGGAATGCGTATCACCTGGTTCGGATCCGGAAGGGAGACGAGTGGAAGACGGCATTTAACACCCCGTTAGGTCATTTTGAGTACCTGGTCATGCCGTTCGGTCTTACAAATGCTCCCGCGACGTTCCAAGCATTGGTTAATGATGTCTTGCGGGACTTCCTGCACCGATTCGTCTTCGTATATCTTGACGACATACTCATCTTTTCTCCGGATCCTGAGACCCATGTCCGACATGTACGTCAGGTCCTACAGCGGTTGTTGGAGAACCGGCTGTTTGTGAAGGGCGAGAAGTGTGAGTTCCACCGCACGTCTCTGTCCTTCCTGGGGTTCATCATCTCCTCCAACTCCGTCGCTCCCGATCCGGCCAAGGTTGCAGCGGTGAGAGACTGGCCCCAACCCACAAGCCGTAGGAAGCTGCAACAGTTCCTCGGCTTCGCTAATTTCTATAGGAGGTTCATTAAGGGCTACAGTCAGGTAGTTAGCCCCCTGACAGCCCTGACCTCGCCAAAAGTTCCCTTCACCTGGTCGGATCGTTGCAATGCCGCGTTCAAGGAGTTGAAACGCCGGTTCTCGTCTGCACCCATTCTGGTGCAGCCCGATCCTAGTCGCCAGTTAGTGGTTGAAGTGGACGCCTCGGACTCAGGGATAGGAGCCGTGCTGTCCCAGAGCGGGAAGACCGATAAGGTCCTTCACCCGTGTGCCTATTTTTCCCGCAGGTTGACCCCGGCCGAACGGAACTATGACGTCGGCAATCGAGAACTCCTTGCGGTGAAAGAGGCTCTTGAAGAGTGGAGACATCTGTTGGAGGGAACGTCCGTGCCATTCACGGTTTTCACTGACCACCGGAGCCTGGAGTATATCAGGACCGCCAAGCGGCTGAATCCCAGGCAAGCCCGCTGGTCCCTGTTCTTCGGACGTTTAGACTTCCGGATCACCTACCGTCCCGGGACCAAAAACCAGAGATCGGATGCCTTGTCCCGGGTACATGAAGACGAAGTCAAAACGGAGCCGTCGGATCCCCTGGATCCCATCATTCCGGAGTCCACTATCGTGGCCACCCTCACCTGGGACGTGGAGAAGACCATCCGGGAGGCCCTGGCACGAAGCCCGGACCCCGGAACCGGGCCAAAGAACAGGCTCTACGTCCCACCAGAAGCCAGGGCTGCGGTCCTGGACTTCTGTCACGGTTCTAAGCTCTCCTGTCATCCTGGGGTGCGAAGAACCGTGGCAGTCGTCCGGCAGCGCTTCTGGTGGGCATCCCTGGAGACCGACGTCCGGGGCTATATCCAGGCCTGTACCACCTGCGCCAGGGGCAAAGCCGACCACCGCAAGTCCTCGGGATTGCTACAGCCGCTGCCCGTACCTCATCGCCCCTAGTCTCACATCGGCCTGGATTTTGTCACGGGCCTCCTGCCGTCCCAGGGAAACACCGTCATCCTCACGATAGTGGACCGATTCTCCAAGGCGGCCCACTTCGTGGCCCTCCCGAAGCTCCCAACGGCCCAGGAGACAGCGGACCTCCTGGTCCACCACGTCGTCCGGCTGCATGGGATACCATCAGACATGGTCTCCGATCGCGGCCCCCAGTTCTCCTCGCATGTCTGGAGGAGTTTTTGCCGGGAACTGGGGGCCACGGTCAGTCTCTCGTCCGGGTATCACCCCCAAACCAACGGGCAAGCAGAACGGGCCAATCAAGAGATGGAGCAGACACTACGTTGTGTGACAGCCGCGCACCCAGCGGCCTGGAGTACTCATCTGGCCTGGATCGAGTACGCCCACAACAGTCAAGTGTCGTCAGCCACCGGCCTCTCCACTTTTGAGGTATGTTTGGGGTATCAGCCCCCATTGTTTCCGGTGGTTGAGGGAGAGGTCGGTGTGCCCTCGGTCCAGGCCCACCTGCGGAAGTGCCGTCGGGTGTGGCGTGCCGCCCGTTCTGCTTTGTTGAGGGCCCGGACGAGGGCTAAGACCCATGCAGACCGGCGGCGGACCCCGGCCCCTACGTATCGCCCCGGGCAGGAAGTGTGGCTGTCCACCAAGGACATTCCACTACAAGTGGCCTCCCCGAAACTGAAGGACCGATACATAGGACCGTACAAGATCCTCCAAATCGTCAATCCCGCCGCAGTGAGGCTTCGGCTTCCAGCCTCACTGCGGATCCATCCTGTGTTCCATGTGTCAAGACTCAAACCGTATCACACTTCGCCCCTCTGTGCTCCCGGTCCGGCGCCACCTCCTGCCCGGATCATCGATGGCGAGCCGGCTTGGACTGTGCGCCGACTTCTGGATGTCCGACGGATGGGCCGAGGCTTTCAATACCTGGTGGACTGGGAGGGGTACGGCCCCGAAAAACGCTCCTGGGTGAAGAGGAGCTTCATCCTGGACCCGGCCCTCCTGGCCGACTTCTACCGCCGCCACTCGGACAAGCCCGGTCGGGCGCCAGGAGGCGCCCGTTGAGGGGGGGGGGTCCTGTTGTGTGGGCCGCTGAAGAGGAGGTACTGCTGGCCCACCACCACCAGAGGGCGCCCCGCCTGGAGTGCGGGCTCCAGGCACCAGAGGGCGCTGCCGCCTCACAGGAGCAGCCCAGGTGACAGCCGTCACTTATCACCTGAAACAGCTGACATCCATCAGCTGAGGGGTATATCAGCTGGACGGCATCTCCATCTCATTGCCGAGATATCGTTCTACTAGGAAGGTAACATACTCAGCCAATTGTGTTGTCTTCTTGACAGTAATCCTTTGTTGCTTGTGTACAGATAGTGAATACTACAGCTGGAGACTGTGTTGGACTTGTTTTGGATAAGTACTCACATTCCTGCACTTATCAGTATTTTCCTGACGAGAGGTGGAGGTGGTGTTTCCACCCTACGTGTTGCTGGGTGCAGCCGCACCCACATCTGACTGTTTCTGTTCCTCACCAGCAGTACCGGATCCGACGAGCGGAGGCAGTGGCCACCTGGGAGTTCGGGACTTGGCGGCTCCAGTATTCCCGGGGTTTGGTGGCAGAGGAAATCGGGTGGTTCCGGTTCGACTCAGACGGACGTCTCCTATCGTCGAGCCTGCCCACACGACACCGTTGGAATTGGTTTATTTCACAATTGTGATCTGTTGTGTTTGTTGTGCGTGTTCACAACAGTAAAACCTTGTTATTTGACTTTCTTCATTGTCCGTTCATTTGCGCCCCCTGTTGTGGGTCCGTGTTCCTCACTTTCCCCAACAGCAACTTTAGCTTTTGACCCCTGTACAAACTGAAACTGACCTTTGTCACCATTCTTGCTGTTTTTACCCCATAACTCCATAACATTCAGTCACAGATAGTCCAAACTATATCTTTTTGGAATTATTGTAATCAGATACATAATGAGGTATCACTTTCAATATGACTGGAACATTTGTTAATTTTGACCCCTGTGCAATTCTTCAATTGACCCCTACTTGGCCCCTATTGAAAATTCAAATTGCTCAAGTTATTTTTCTACAACATGTACCAAAAGGTATACACAGTCAAATTTTGGTGCTTGTAACCGGACTTCAACTATTCTTACAGTTATCTGCTGTACTATTAACATTGTTAGTAAAGGCTGCTTCACACATAATACGATTGAAGCTGACTAGCGCAGAAAGGAGGAATTGCAAGCCATTCGTTAAAATTCGGAGCCGCTTCTAACGCCTCGTACACTTGTTGCTACAGCTATTCATGTACACCAGCGGCTGAAAGACAGAGTGCCCTGTGAGTGCCCATTCGAAACCCACTCTTGGCAGGTGTCGTCCAAATTCCAGGTGACACACATGAACATCCAACACCGAAAACTTAGAAAATGCAGTGCCATTCATGCAGTCAGCACGAAAATAGTGAGCAGGCGAAAGCTGGCGGTGAAATTTGTCTAAGTGTCCCCACGACTGTGATGTTGCAAAAAGCAACACGTGGTGTGCATGAACCCCCCCCCCCCCAGCAGCACATGTGGCGTGTGGGGTGGGGCAGAGCACTTGCATGAAATGCTGATATGTATGTACAGAGATGATCACATGGGGCTCACACAGCACAGCAAGGCACCTGTCAGCTGATCGCAGCACACTGACAGCTGGAAATGATGGCTCAGTGCACATGACATGTAACATTACAAACACAGAGGCCACCACCACGACACATATATAATTACTACAATAACTACATACACAATTACATGCCAAATGATTAAAATGAATGACCACATAACACAGAAACAGAGAGTGACACTTTGGTCTGTGCGCTGAACGGACAAGGGGGCATGGCCCCAAACAGCAGCAGCTGTTGAGGTCTCTGCTTCTGGATGTCACAGCTGGGGAACACGTACCGTGTTTTGTAGGACATGATCTTACAATTGACCTCCGTGAGGTGCGTGTCTCAGCCTACTGTCCTCGTGGAAATACATGAAACATCTTTCGCCTTTGCACAGGGCTGCAGCGGCCACACACAGCGCACCTCAGGCTGCTTCATGTGAAATGGACTGTCAAATCATGTGATCACACAGTAGGCCACCTGAATGTCACGCATGTTCTGTGAGTTGCACACCGCAGGACTATGACAAGCCAACAGTGCGACAAATACGCCATTTTCAGTCATGTATCACCAAAAATACGCCGTAACAAACACCGTTTTGTCAGTTATTACGGCGCTTTATTTGCTGTAATTAAAGACAATGAAAACTTCCTCTTCTATACATCATCTAATTTGTAATTTAAAAATGCATTTATCTCCTTGTTAATTTTACGCATTTTACACTCCTGATATAAGACAGTGATTGTAGTGCAGTGGTAAAGTTTCTGCCTGTTAATCAGAGCTTTTGTAAGTTGCAGGTTTGAATCCCATGAGTGGCATTTATTTTTTATTTAACCAGGTTTATTTAACCACAGGGTTTTGTATTAGGTCCCCTTTTATTATTTATACCAACTCAGTGATTTTCACTAATTATACACCAATATGTAATCTATCAGTGTCCAGTGATTGTAGTAATTATTTATATACCCGCGCTAGACATAATAAGACATAATGAGAGTGCACTGCTTCATTCGTTTCATTTCATGACTGTTCGTCTGTGTCCATGGGTCATATACAGAGGCACAGAGGGATCATACTTGTAAATTTTTGCTCGATAAAAGGGATTAAATATTGGACATTGTAGTGTTTTTTATGGTGTGTAGGTTTCTTTTCTCCACAGCAGCAGTGTGATGTGGTTCCACACACTCCAGCTGTTCACACTGTGTTCGTGCACGTGCAGCGGGATCGTTCACGCCTGTCCGACTGTGTGGGGTTTGCTGATTCGGGCTGTTTTGCCGTGATTTGCCCTGATTCCTACTTATTCGTGCTATGTGTGAAGGGGCCTAATGGTGGTCTGAGGTATTTGGGTCTGCCACAGGAGTGTCACTCGGCCTCACAGTTTTATAAAATTACCAGTAGTTTCATGAGCACTGAAGGTTCTAATATGAAAAAGCTCTGGGAGAAGGATTTTGGACAATAAACTGAACAAGAGAAATGGATGACTATTCTAGCATAATGTGGCAAATATGTAAAGGAAGCAAAAGGGAAATTCACTCAGTATAAAATACTTCATAGGTACTGTCATACAACAGTAAGGTTACATGGAATGAAAGTGATGCCTGATGCTGGAGATGTTGGACAACACCAAGAATGTTTCTTCATTGTATTTGGGAATGCCCTTGACTTGGACTATTCTGGACTAAAGTCCTGGACATTCTGATTGGATGGTATGACTCTAGGATTCCTTTGATGTCTTTGTTTGCTCGGGGGGGGAAGTTCCAAGTGAAAATTTGTCAAAGTCTACTTCTTCAGTTGTTATGACTGGTATCATTACAGCTTTTCATTGTACTGTATGCTCAACAGACTGAAAGAGGAAATGGATGATGGGACTTTAGTATGTAATACATTTTGGACTCATCCAAGAAAGTTTTCTGTTTAGTTAATACTGAAAAGTGTAGTATTCTGTGTCCTCTTTGGTTTTCTATCATCTTCTTTCATGTGATTGTTTATCATGTACTGTGCCTTTCCAAAAACGTCTTATTATTCTTTCGGCTGCTCCCGTTAGGGCTCACACCACAGCAGATCAATCGTTTCCATCTCACCCTGTGTTCTGTATCTTCCCCTGTCACACCAACCACCTTTCAAAAAACTAATAAAACTTAACTAAAAAACAGACAAATATGTATTTCAGTCATAATGCTGCCATTTGACGCTGGTCTCAGATCTGTTTTCAAAACGTTGTTTGTCCATCATACGATCTAAATAATCAAATTAATTAACTGCTTGGCTTCAGTGACAGACTGGATGCACCGTAAATAAAATAAATAAAGATACTGCAGAGTGTGACTCAATATTTACACACACAATTATCACCGAGTTTTGTTTTGCACACAGATGTAATGACCCATTGCAAAGAACATGTTGTGACAGCTGAATGATTTTTGCTCGCAGTGGCACCAGCCAATGAAGACGAGTTGCTGGCTGTGCGGCGGACTGCGCGACCTTTTAATGTCAGTGTCTGTGTTCACAGCATCATAGGTCCAGTAGGTAACTCAAACAGTATTTCAAGTGGTGATACAAGCACCAAACCAGGCACACATACTCCCTAGACACTCAAGTTTTCAATAGGTGGCCAGGTAGGGGTCAACTGAAGAATTACACAGGGATCAAAACTTAAAGATGCTCCAGTCACATTGAAAACTGTACAATATTATAATAAATGGAATAGTTTTGACTGTGTTGAATGCTTGGTCTCCAAAGTAAAGGTCAAACTATGTCGACGTCCACTGGATTCTATGACATAAGATTTAAACTATTTCTGTGATCAACAGATCCTCTGGCAGGCTGAAAATATCTTGTCTTTGTCAGGTCATGTTCTTTCAGGGCAGTTTTCTCTGTTTCCTTCAGGACGCCGGTATGCTTCACCAGCTTGTAGAACCACCTGTTTTTTAAAGTCGTTTAACCCTTCGGCAATTTGACTTTCAAATGTTCTGTAGGTCTGGCGTGTTTTTATTTACTTATTTATTCTGGCTAGCAGTTACCCATTTTAACTCCTTCTTAAGTCTGTTTTTATTAGTTTTATTGTTCTTATATTGTATGTTGTTACGTTATTGTGTTTTTTTTTTTACGGGCTGCTCAAATTTAATTTTCCCTTGTGGGATTAATAAAGTTGTTTGATTGATTGATGTGACATATGTTACCCCGTAACAAGATAACTAAGCATGACACATGGTGCGAAGTTTTTAAAACCCTATTAACTCAGCCAATAATGTGCATCACTTTTTACCAAAACTGGAACAACTTTAACTTTTGACCCCTGTACAAACTGAAACTGACCTTTGCCACCATGTGTTGCTGTTTTTACCCCATAACTCCATAGAATTCAGTCACAGATAGTCCAAACTATACCTTTTTGGAATAGTTATGATCAGACAAACAATATGGTATAGTTTTCAATATGATTTGAACATTTTTAAATTTTGACCTCTGTGTAATTCTTCAATTGACCCCAACCTGGCCGCCTACTGAAAATTTAAGCGGCTTGTCTGCTTTTTCAAAAGATTAATGTCTAAGGAGTATTTGTGCTGGGTTTGGCACTTGTATCACCATTTGAAAGATTCCTCTATAAATATTCTGTTATCTGCTGCACTATCAGTCCAAGAAAACCGCTCAGTACCCAGAGCTCTCGATTAAGACGGACACACTTCTGCTTTTCCTCATTTGTTTATCATGTCTGTTAAAAGAAAAAAGAAATAACAATAATCTGCTGTCTCTTGTCAGTGTTCTTGATGGGTTACAGCTCAAAGACATCCACAAAAAAGTGAACTCACAAATGAAGAAAAAAAAAATCAGCATTCATGCATTTTCATTTGTTCATAGTTTCAAACTCAAGTCCATAATTCTTCTGTATTTACAAGCACTGATATATATATATATAAACTGCAGCAGCACTCACATTCTTCTGACAAGAATTTTAAAAATCCTTCATGTTTCTGTGTCCAAGAACAATCAATCCTTCGAGACATGCACAGGTTATCCACCAGTTTATATGAAGGTGTGTGCATGTGTAGGATCCAGAAACACTGTGATATTAAAGGAGTCGTATTGTGCAAAACCTGTTTTGAGCTGACGTTTTACACACTCACAGAAATATTTAACCCTAACTTTTAAGATTTATGTAATTTTATTACATAACAAGTTCCCATTTACTTTTTTTTTAGATCATTTTAATACAAACCTACCAAATAAACTTTACATGATGCATAGTCATTATTGTAATAAATCCTATTCATTTGAAATGCATAATCCTCAGCTTTATGTATTTAGTATTAATAAAATATAGTTACTGTAAATCAATAATAATGACAGTATCTATTTAAAATACGTAAAGTGTATTGTTTGAATAATGGCATAGGTAACATAATTATTATGCAATTCAAACAATATACTTTATGTATTTTAAATAAATACTGTCATATTGTTATACTGTTATATTTTATTAATACTAAATACGTCAAGCTGAGGATTATGCATTTCAAATAAATAGGATTTATTACAGTAATGAACATGCATCATGTAAGGTTTATTTGGTAGGTTTGTATTAAAATTATCTAAAAAAGTAAATGGGAATTTGTTATGTAATAAAATTACATAAATCTTAAAAGTTAGGGTTAAATATTTCTGCGAGTGCGGCTACATGTATTTGGGGTTTGGTGTTTTTAAAAAAAATACCTTAAGTCCCACAGTTCTGTGACCGTGCTTTTAGAAATTCTCCTGCTTGAACCATCAAGACGTAAAATGTCCCGTTTTTGGACTTCTGTGACATCACAGAAGTATCACAGAAGTCTATAGTTGGAGTTTTGCTTGGAAATGGAAGTCTCTTACACTTCTCTCATACATGCAAAAACATGATGCGGTAGTTGTTTACTAACACGTGTGATCTTAAATGTATCTCAATTTAATCGCAGATAGAAAATTGCAAGCTGTGTGACAGATGTGATCACAAATTCTGTACTAGAATTTTGTTAGTTTTGTCTGACTTTACTACTGACAGACCCCTTACTGTTAACCTGAGAGTAGTTTGAGCCTTATAAACATTTTTTTTTACATTTTCAAAATTCTGCAAGAACTCGGTGTGGCCAACCAAATGGTGCCCCCTAAAAATCAGTCCACCCTGACTTCACCATTTCTGAGCGTCACCAGCGGTTCACCGATTATCACCTCGTTTCTGCTTAACTGCACTCCAGTCATCATCTATCTCAGTGACAGATATCTGATGCTTTTGTACAACAATCATTTCCACATAAATTCAGCATTATTTCATAATAAAAGGTGACGGACTGATCAAAACACACATCTGAGTCTGACGTGCTGCTGCTGCATCTACGTCATTTCAGAGCATCAACAGCAAAATGAGGTGATTATCACCTCGTTTCTGCTTAAAACGGCCTCGTTTCTGCTTAAAATTGACTTTAGAATGATTTAAGAGGTTTTAATTTGTCATCTGATGGTTAATAATCTCAGTATTCCCTTTGATCGCTTTGGGTGAAGAGAGTCAAACTCAAAGTCAATCACAGACACATGCACAGTGAAGGCAGGGAGGACCAATTTATAAGGGGGACCGTTCAGACGGCGACACCACTTTCATTGCATCTTGATGTCATTTATGATATATTTATCCCAAATACATGCACATTTTTATTGCACGTGTGAGACGGTAATTAGAGATCTGAAATTGATTGTGTTTTTTTTGTTTTTTTTTTCAGGATTCATCCTCTCACTGTCTGTGAGGTATTTTTTTCCATGTTGGTTTGTTGTAAATTTGTAAATTTCTCACCCTGTTAAACCAAAATTTACACCAAATCTCACAATTATCAATTAATTCATTTTTAAATAACCATAACAGAGATAACTGAAGGAAAAAACATAATCTAACTGGTAGAAGGATTAAATATTTATCAGACAAAATATCAACACCTTAGATTTTGTTCGTATTGAATAACCTGTCAATCAAATTAATAACTGGAGATTGCACCTTTAATCACGCTGGCAGTGTGCCGTGTTTATGATCTGGAGATGATGCACAACGTGTTCAATGTTTACAAAAGAGGTAAGAAAAATAAAATAAAATGACAATAACTAACAAACTGTTTGGAGCTGATCATAAACACCAACAGTCATCAACTTTTACAGACATGTTTCAAACTGACATCATCACGTTTCTGTGAACCTGCTGCTATATTTACAGATGCAGTGTTTTCATAATGATGTCACCTGTTTCAGACTAAGTAATCGTCGCTGCCTGTAACAGTTCAGGCTAAAACGATCCACAAATGGACAAGAGAACTGTCTAAAAATAAAAAATAAAAAAATTAGACAGTAAAAGTGTTGCAGAGCAAAAGTAGCCATAAGGTGCTGCTGAGTGACGCCTTCAAAACAAATGAATATTATTGCCACAGACGTGGATCCTGTAGATAAGATTAATCCTCAGTGATGTTTACTGCATGATTCTTTGGTCAAAGGTTTTCTCTTCCTCTTTATGAAGATTAAACTTTGACTGATTCTAACATCCATTTAGTTGTACTTTCCAGGAAAAAAATTCAAGTTTAATGTGGGACTCATAGAGCGATGACTGCGGACGTCACAGAAATGAATTTTGGCTGATTGCAATCTCATTGATAACATACAAAAGTAGACAAAAACAGTTTGTACCTGCATTTTCACAAGGTATCGGGAGAAGGTACTGAAGCTTATTCCAGCAATTTATTGAAAAAATCTTTTGGAAAAAATTCTATAGACAAAATATTATTTATTAAAATTGAAATGGTATGCTGTATATTTGTTAGCATTGTGGTGTATATCAATTAACAATTAACTGTTGAATATTAAAGAACATTTTTTTCCTGTTTCTTGAAAAGAATATTTACTCCTGTTCATAAATATAATTTTGTGATGAATATGAATTATTTTTTACTTTATATTTTTACTTCAATACACTTCAGTGAGAAATATTGCACTTATTACTCTCATACAATTTTATAAATCTGACTATTATATGATGAGTATATAAAGCTTTAAAAAGAGATTCCACATGAACTGAATATAACAAAACGGTGCTTACATGTTAATACATCAGTAATAACAGTCACATTAGGAAACATGCATGTGTTACTCACAGCTTAATAGGGGCGAAATTGTACAAAAAGTACATTTTATGTACATTTTCATGTATTAGTCTAACGGCTAATTTAGAATGAGGTCGAGGAGAATTCATGATTGTTGTGTTATTTCCACCTTTACTCAAAGCGAAGGGCTGCTGGTGTTTTTATCATGTTGTAGATTCCAGATTGATTATGATTCTGAGCAAAACTATGATTTTCAGTTTTAACTTTAATCTTCAAAATATGGAAACTTTGATTCACTGCGATGCTTGGATGCACAAAGCACAACGTTGTGTGTGTTGTGCAAATCATCATCTTCATTGTGCTGCAAATCAATGAAATAAAGATGATTTGTGTGTCGTTGTGATGAGCCTCGTGTGTGCTTAAGATGTGTCAAAGTGTCGACCTGCTAAAATATATTGCGTTAAAAGCTCTGCTGTACTATGTGGGAGATCTTTTCTGTACTTTAGACGTACGGCTCTTCGGGCGTGCCTCGTGCCCGCTCTGCGGGTCAGATGAATCCTCCACCGTGCTCATTTTCCTGGGCCTATTTTTACATATTTTTTTTGACAGGAACATCCTGCTTCACAGAAAGCTGTCATCATTGCCGGCGTAGGAGAATCCGTTGAAGGCGTTGCTGCAGCTGGCGCTGGCGGTGAATTCGGGCGTCCGACCCACCGAGTTGGGAACCATCTCTCTGGTGAACTCTGGGTCGATGTGCTGGGTGTCCGCTGGGCCTCGCTGAGACACAAAACATATCAGTCAGAACAGAACAACAATCTGCAGCTATTTCAAAAGAATTCATGTTGACTTTGTGTCTACTTTGTTTCTGAGCTGTTTTGCACCCAAATTTTAGCACGAGACCTGAAAAATTCATGAATTAAAATTGAATTTGATGGAGAAGTACATGTAGGGTCTCGGAAGAGGACATTTGATTTTGAGCCAGATGCAGATCCATTTGCACTTTTATATTTTTAAATAATGTCGCCCATTGATTTCCATATTATTTGCACTTTAGTGAAACAGTGCCCTGCGTGCAGTCCAGGTCAGCTGAAGAGGAGCTCCTGGCAGACGTACGCGCTCGCTTAGTGACCTTTAGTTGTCACAATCCACAGTGAAGTGTCTTCATATACAAATATATCTGACACAAAATTAAGATAATAGTCTCTTATGTTTTTTTTATATAGCAGGTTTATTATTTTTCTTGCATCAGTTTATGAGTTGACCTTAATGTTGTTGTCACTGAGATAACTGTGTCGTACAAAGTAGAAATATCACTACTACAGTTACACAGAGTGAGTCTTTCAACAAGTTTCTGTATGTTTTTACTTGCTTGAATCTTTTATTTTCAATATTAATAAAAGCATTCCAAGCTGTAATTAAAAAATAATTTACATTCCCACTGTGCACTCATTGTACTTGATACAATGTTTTCCAATTGACAGGTTCATCTGGCAGCCTGACATCCACAGCGTCTGCTTGAATCCTGAATCTTAAGAATCACACAGAGCTGACTGACTTTACCCCGAGTGAGTGGTTAGTGAGTGAGTGAGTGGTTAGTGAGTGAGTGAGTGAGTGAGTGAGTGAGTGAGTGAGTGAGTGAGTGAGTGAGTGAGTGAGGGTAGATGAATAAAAACAGACTTAACAGCTCTCAGCAGACTCGCTAGTTTTCTAGAAAGTGGCAGTTTATCTCTGCAGCAGTGGTGAATGGCCCATAGGGGGCGCTCAGGTGCTGCCCTCCCAGATGTGGAGGGGAAAAAATTATAAAATGTTTTTTTTAAAAACTATTATCAGTGTCAGTTAGTTTTACTTAATAGTGTGCCTACATATTATCTGAATTATTAAAACAACATTTCCACCAACTGACTCTCATTAAACAGTGCATTTCCAGTGACAGATCGTATAATTTCTCTTCTTGGGCGCTCACTCAAAGAGCCCCTTGAAGTGCAGCGAAATGGCCAATTGTGTGTGGTTGCTAAGGAAAAATAATAAATATGTGGCTAATCAGCATCTCCAAATTTAATGTCTTGGGTCGCCTGTGGATTTATCAAAGTGCTGCTGTTTTTGGCAGAAACAGAAACCCCACCAACGTTTGGGTTATTTATTTTTTGTTTCCGTGTGTTTTGCTGGAGTAAGTTGAAGAACTTTGGGACAGTTTTTTGGGAGGTGAGGGGGGAACCTGGGAGAAAAGAGCGACCACAAACTGCTGCACACTGGCTTCGCTCACGTAGGCAACTCAGAGTTTGGTAGGTGGAAAAGACTCTCTCTTTCTCTCTCTCTCTCTCTCTCTCTCTCATATACACTCTCCTCTCTCTCTCACTCTCTCTCTCTGGTGCACGCTGGGAGTTTGGGTGCGAGTAAGGGTCGTAGGTAAGAGTGTGACGCAGTTCAGGTGAGGTGGCGTTTTTTTCTTCCTTTTCTGTGTTTTGTTGATTTTCGGTTTGTTTGTTAGTTGTTTTTTATTGTTTTGACTAGATTGCATGTGGTTTTGTGTGTTTTTTGCGGCGGGGTTTTGGCCCTCTTGCTCCGTCATGGGGTGAGGGTGATCCCAGACCCGGTTGTGTCTGTGGAGGATGTCCTCCTTGCTGTGGGCGAACAGGTCGGACATGAGAACTTAAGCTTCTTCAGCTTGTTGAAAGTGGGGTTTATCTGAATTATTCTTACCTGCAGGCTTCTCCTCTCTACGCTCCGTCCACTAAAATCATTATTTCCGGGGTTCTTCCATTTGTTTCGAACAAGGCTCTCATTCGGGAGCTGCAGAGGTTTGGAAAGTTTGTCAGTGGTTTTAAGACGATCGGACTAGGCTGTAAGAGCAAGAAACTTCGTCATGTTCAGTCCTGATGACGTAAAGACTGAACATGACGGACAGTTATGGGTCCGTCATGTTCAGTCAGTCATGTTCAGTCTGGGTCGGACAGTTCATGTTCCTGAACTGTCCGACCCAGACTCTGGACGTTTCCTTCAGAGTCAAACATGAAGACTCTTTTTACATGGTTTATGCCAGTTCAGGAAGCATGTTTTGAATGTGGGGTCATCGGTCACAAACGTCTCACGTGTCCACACAAACGCGATATTTCTGGGGCGTCGGTGTCTGCGGCCCCGGGTCCGGTTCTGGGGCCTTCGGCCTCGGGGCTCGGGGACCCGGTGTCTGTGTCTGGTCCGGGGGAGGGGCCCCAGCGTGCAGGAGGAGGTCGTTTCTCCACAGCAGGGTGTCTCTGAGACTGAAGCTGTCAGTGTAACTGCTGATCAGCTGACAGCTGAACATTCTGGGTTGACTGATGCTGTGGTGACTGATGGTTCTGTGGTCGGTCCGGTTGATGTTTCTGTCTCTCCTTCTGTGGTCAACGCTGATGTTTCCGCTGCGGGTGAGTCCTCGGGCACCATTGGACAGGGTGAACAGGGTGAAGGGGAGACACCGAGCCCAGTGGACCCCACACCCCCACTGAGCCAAAGTATTAATGGTGACAACATGGAATATGATTCGGACTCCAGCATGTCCACCACTGGTTCCTTCTCTCACAGCGGTGATCTGTACACACTGCAGGACATCAACAGTTTCCTGGATGATTCATTTGGTAAATCAGTGAAAGTTGCAGATTATTTTCACGACATGGAGAAATTTGTAAAATCTGTTAAAGTGTTGAGGAGGCTTGTTGGCTTGGACCTGCTGGTTGAGAAGAAGCGGTACAGACTCAGGAAACACATCACTGCTTTGGGGAAGGAATCTCTGTCCAAGCGGGGGTGAGGTTGCAGGGGTCGTAAATCCACCAGATAGAGTATGAGTGTGACTCTCTGGGTGTTCTATCTTCTCTATCTGTCTTTCTCTCTGTTCTCTCTGGGCTCTTTGAACATGAACGGTGGCAGGGACGGCCAGAGGAGGGCTTTGGTCTCTAAACTCTTTGAGCAAAAGGGGTTGCATGTGTTGTTCCTGCAGGAGACTCACTCTGATGCAGATAATGAAGTGGACTGGGCTCGGTGGTGGAGGGGGCCTTTTTATCAAAGTCATGGCTCCAACATCAGTGCTGGAGTGGCAGTTTTGTTTTCGCCTCGTCTTGATGTCACTGTTTTATCCACCACTGAGATTGTTCAGGGTCGGGTTATGTTGGTCAGGGCTCAGGTCGAGGGGTTGACCATGGTGTTTACAAATATGTACGCACACAACGAGGGCTCGGAGTGGGTGGGGTTATTCAAACGGGTGAGGGACATATTAGTTCAGCAGGATCTTGGTGACTGTTTGGTGTTGGGGGTGACTTCAACTGCACTCTGGATATGTCACTGGATCGGGTTGGTGAAGAGCTGCATTTGCAGTCAGTTTCCTCACTGGCTGGTTTTTTACGTGAGGTGGGTTTATTGGACACATGCAAGGTCACACACCCACAGGACAGACAGTACACATGGGTTCGGGTTTCAGATGGGGTGGTGTCTGCAGCCAGGCTTGACCGGATTTATATGTCACACTCATTCCGGAACAGATTATGCAGGAGTTTCATTCAGCCAGTTGGTTTTTCAGATCATCATCTCATCACCACAGAAATATTCCACTCACACACTCAGAGGTTCAACACTTACTGGAAATTCAACACCAAACTTTTGCACAACAGGGCATTTTGTAGTTTATTTGAATGTTTTTGGGGTTTGTGGAGGGGATGGAAGGAGACATTTGGGACAGTGAGTCAGTGGTGGGAGGCTGGTAAAACTCAGGTTCGGGTTTTGTGTCAACAGTACACTTCCTATTTCACAGCTAGGGTTAAGGTAGCCATGGCAACACTGGAGAAGGACATTATGAACATTCAGGCCAACCTACATGCAGCTGGGGCTCCCAACCAGCACAGCCTGCTGCAGGGGAAGAGGGCTGTGCTGGGTGCCCTGTTACATGAGAGAGTAAAAGGGGCGATGGTGAGGGCTCGCTTTGTGAACATCAGGGACATGGATGTACCCAGTTCCTTCTTCTTCAATCTGGAGAAGAAGACCTCTCATCAGAAGGTGATGACGTGTCTTCACCTTCCGACGGACGAGTGACGAGTGATTCGGCGGAGATACGGAGACGTGAGGGACTTCTACGCGGCTCTCTACGGTGCTGTAGACTGTGACGGGGCCTGTGCAGCTGACCTTCTAAGAGCTCTCCCCCAGCTGGTGGCCTCAGAGCGAGAGGCCTTGGACTCCTCCATCACGCTGGATGAACTGACAATGGCAGTGCGGCAGATGGCATCTGGGAAAGCTCTGGGGATCGACGGATTTCCAGTGGATTTTTATAAACACTTCTGGGGCTTTCTCGGTGCTGATCTTCTGGAGATGTTGCGGGAGAGCATTGCGGCGGGCTGCTTGCCCACGTCTTGTCGCCGTGCTGTTCTGTCCCTCCTGCTTAAGAAAGGAGATCTTACTCTTTTGCAGAACTGGAGACCGGTTGCACTTCTCTGTGTGGATTATAAACTTTTTTCTAAGGGACTGGCGAACAGGTTGAAAAATGTTCTGGATTTTATTGTTCACAAGAACCAGTCTTATTGTGTGCCCGATAGAACTATTATGGTCAGCTGTACTCTTTAGCCATTGAGCCACTCTTGTGTCACCTTAGAGCCAGGCTGTCTGGCCTTGTTTTTTTTTGCCACGGTTTTGTCACGAATCAGGCAGATGTTGATGGGTTATTAGATAGTTTACGGCTCTATGAGATGGGGACCTCTGCAAGAGTGAACTGGGAGAAGAGTGAGGCTGTCCTGATGGGGAGGTGGCAGGAAGGGGCTGCTCCCTGTCTGCCACATGGTCTGCGGTAGGCAGTGGAGGGTTTGAAAGTTCTGGGTGTGTTTCTGGGGACGGATGGGTATCGTCGGAGGAATTGGGAGGGCTTCGTAGAGCAGGTGTGTGCCAGACTGTCCAAATGGCAATGGTTGCTGCCCCAGATGTCCTACAGGGAGCGGGTTCTGGTCGCTAATAACTTGGTTGCTTCGGTGCTGTGGCACAGACTGTCTGTCCTCCCTCCACCACGAGGCCTTATTGAGCAGTTGCAGCAGTTACTGGTGGACTTTTTCTGGTCAGGCCATCACTGGATCAGAGCTCCCATGTTGTACATGAAGGAGGACGGGGGCTGGTGGACATTTCTGCTCGGGTGTCGACCTTCAGGTTGCAGGTTGCTCAGAATATACCTCGTTTCCTTCGTATACCTTTGTATACCTCGGGATTGAGCTGGCAGGATACAGCACGCGTCCTGCTGAGGAGGGAGGCTGATCTCGGGTATGACAAACATCTGTTCCTCCTACATCGCCAGGACGTCATCGGGATGCGCACTTCGGCTTTTTACCAGTCAGTTCTCGAGGCATGGCAGGTCCTTTCTGTGCACAGGGACAATGTAGGCACACCAGGGATGTGGCTGTTTGAGGAGCCTCTTTTCTTCAATGACTTTGTTAGCTCTCCTGGTTTGTCATCTGCCACTCTGCGGTCCCGCCTGAGGGAGGTGGGATGCACCAAATTGGGCCATCTACTGCGCACATCTGTTGGGAGGCTGGCAGAGTCGGCGTGAGTTTGGTCCTCCAGGATGCTGCTCAGGGTGGTGGAGGAGGTTTGTGCTTCCTTGCCAGGGCCCCAGAGAGCGTTTGCTGAGAACCATACTCTGTCTGACCAGTGGGATGATGAATGTGAGTACGTGTTCCCCTCTCTGACTGTCTCGCCAGCTGTGGGGGCGTGGCAGGAGGAGCAGGGGGTTCTCTTGTCTTTCAGGTCACCTGTTTTGGGAGAGTTTGAGAGTATCGGCAAGAAAGCTCTCTATTTTACCTGTGTCAAAGTGTCACACTTACGCTCTTTGGCAGGGTTGGCGGCATCGCAGTGGTCAGAGTTTTTTGGTGCCGCCTTGTCTCCTGTGGGGTGCTGGTGAAGCCTGTACAAACCCCCGGTCGACAAACACACGGGGGACCTCCAGTGGAGGATTGTACACGGGCTTCTGGCTACAAACGGGTATCTGTTGTCAGGGTCGTGGGGGTGGGTTTGGTGCTTGGTTTGTCTCTTTTACTGCTTTTATGCTTGGGTTTACTCTGTCCTGTTGTCTCTTGCCTTTTTCTCTCGGTTCTTGGTGGTGGGTGTCTCTGTCTGTCTGGCCATGCCCCAGTTCTCGGTGTTTCCCTACACACCTGTTCTGTGTTTCGGTTAATCACTTGGGTGCTTTATAAGCTGCTCGGTTTGAATCTGTCCTTTGCCAGTTCGATATGCCTAGTGCCTTCTTACCAGCTCTGTTCTTGTACTCTTGCCTTGCTTATTGTGCCTCTTTGGTTTATGACGACTACCTGCTTGCATTTTGACCACACTTTTTGCCTGATGTTCTGGATCCTGTTGCTTTGTTTGAACTGCCTATCCGTGTACCGACCTAAGCCTGCTTATTTAGTAAACATTTTTCCTCTACAGAGCTGTGTACCTGCGTCGTGCATTTGCGTCCGGTCTGTCCTGCCTTTCCAGCCTGATAGACTGAACTGGCCAACGATGGACGCAGCAGACGCAGATTCATTCCAGCGGGTGGTTTGCCACCACAGCCAACAATTAGCGCAACGGAGGATCAACTCGCTGCTCTGAATTCTGGTCTCAATGCGATAGCGAAGAGACAAGATACATTCATGGACACAGTAAGTGCTCAGATGGAGCAGCTATAATTGCTGTAAAACATCAGGCTATGACCTGAACGGCTCCCGCAACTTCAGCACATCCGGGAACGTCAGCTGCTCCACCGGGTCCCATTCCTGTACCAGAGGTCTGCAATCAACTGTCGCGACCCGAACGTTTTTCTGGTGAGTCAGGGGATGTTAAATCCTTTATTACGCAATGTGAATTACACTTTGAGTTGATGGCACCAATGATTCCGACCGAACGGTCGAAGATAGCATTTTTCATCACGCACCTTACCGGTCGGGCGGCAGCATGGGCTACGGCTGAATGGAGCCGAGACTCGCAATCCTGCTCCTCTCTGGCAGCCTTTACCAAGTCCCTGCAGCAGGCTTTCCAGCGCTCTTCTCCTGGACGTGAGGCAGCACGGGAACTGTTGAGGCTGAAGCAAGGCCATCGCCGCGCAGCTGACTACGCTATCGACTTCCGCATTCTGGCCGTGAAGAGCGAGTGGAACCCCGCCACCCTCCAGACGTGTTTTTTCAGGGATTAAATGAAAACATCAGGAGCCAGCTCATCGCAACAGATTTGCCGGAAGACTTGGACGACCTAATAACCTTGGCCATCCGCACCGATCGCCGTCTGTCGGAGAACCCTCATCGGGAACGCCATCACCTCGGGACCACGATGGACCAGCTGCCCACTTCCGGTCATCCGAGTGCCCTCCCTTCCACTTCAGCCGAGGAGCCCATGCAGGTGGGGAGGGCCTGACTCACCAGCGAAGAGAAGGAGCGCCGCCGCGTGGAAGGACTGTGCTACTACTGTGGTCAACCCGGTCATTTGCTTGTACATTGCCCATCAGGGGTGCCCCGGTGCGGCCAAGAACGGTAGTGCGGGTGAGTCAGAGCTCAATTCTCCCCTCATCTCAGAATATGATTAATGCTGAACTTATGTCTGATTCGTCCTTCCTAATTTGCCCAGTATTTATCAATTCTGGTGTTGGGGTTCGACTGAACTACCGACTTTAAGCGAGCTGTGAGCTTTTCATCCGTGGTTTTCTGCAACAGCTACGACTCGTCCTCACCTCTTAAAGCACAGTGACAACAGTACACCTGCACTGAGCTTTACAAAGACATTTTTATGCTTTTTTTTTCCTCCGAGCCGCTACGTATCTGCTGCTACAAACAGCTGATCCTCCGCGACGCGTCAACAACTAACACTATTTTCCACTCAAATGCACCTAAACTCTCTTTCTGAGGACCACAATAAAACGCAATAAAATGCAATAAAACTTTCTTACCTGTAAATCTGGTCATGTTTTCTGCATAAATCAATGTTATCCATTCTTTGTGCTCAAACGCCAAAGCAGGGGCGAATCCAGATGGAATGGGGGCGTGGGGCAAGGATGTGCCCCCCCACAACACCCCTAGATTAAAGGTCCAGTTTTGAAGCCTTTTTTTTTACTACAACTACTAATACTACTTAAAATAATAATAATTTCGACAAGTAAAATGTTTAGAGAGAATTTAAATGTTAGAAAAATGTTAGAATGAATTTAATAGTTACATTTATAAACAATGTAGGTTAGAAATGGCAAGTTTTACTGTTACAGTGCTGTCAACAGTTAAATATGAGGTCAAGAAAGAGGTCTTTATTTTACTTTTTATTAAACAAGTATTTATTTTCATTGAAGCCAAGAAAGGGTGACTTTAAAGTGAGTTTTGGCAAAACAGGTATCATTGTCATGTTGAGGTGGCAGAGGGTTGTTGTCAGCAGCTGGGGAAAGTAATTAAAAAAGTAACTAGTAATCTAACTTAGTTACTTTTCCAATTGAGTAATCAGTAAAGTAACTAAGTTACTTTTTCAAGGAGTAATCAGTAATCAGTAATTGGATTACTTTTTCAAAGTAACTGTGGCAACACTGCTTGGGAGGATAGAGTCCTGGGGGCCAGCTTGTACAAATGTCTGTTTAACCAAGCCTGTTAAAACTTCTGATTTACATAACTCAGATCTGGAGGGATCTACATGTTACCATGATCTTTCTGAGGTGTTTAGTAAGTCAAAAGCTAAATCACTACCTCCTCATCGTGAGTATGATTGTGCGATAGATCTTCTCCCAGGGGTACGCCTCCCCGGGGAAAGTTATTTTCGCTCAGCCCCTGAACGCGAGGCCATGAACACTTGCTGCTGGGCTAATTCGTCCTTCGTCCTCGCCTGCTGGGGCTGGATTCTTCTTTGTAGAAAAGAAGGACAAAACACTCCGTCCCTGTATTGATTATCGAGGCCTTAATGATGTCACAGTCAAGAACCGATACCCCTTACCGCTGACCTTAACAGCCTTCAAGCTTTTGGAGGGAGCTAAAATCTTTACAAAGTTGGACTTGCGGAATGTGCAACACTTGGTTCGCATTTGTGCCGGGGATCAATGGAAAACTGCCTTTAATACTCCCACGGGTCACTACGAGTATCTAGTCATGCCCTTTGGCCTCACTAATGCTCCCGCGGTATTTCAAAATCTGGTGAATGACGTATTATGTGAATACCTCAATAGGTGCGTTTTTGTTTATCTTGATGATATATTCATTTATTCCCCGAATCTAGAGATACACGTTCAACAGGTACGATCTGTCTTATCAACCTTGTTACAAAATAATCTCTATGTCAAATCTAAGAAATGTGAATTCCATTGTTCCACGGTGTCTTTCTTAGGTTTTGCGATTTCAGAAGGGCTCATACAGATGGACCCGGTGAAAGTTGCCACAGTTCGCAATTGGGCGGTTCCGAAAGGGTGCAAAGATGTTCAACGGTTTTTGGGCTTTGCCAACTTTTATCGTAAGTTCATTTGAAATTTCAGTACTATCGCAGCTCCGCTACATAACATCACCTCCTCACTTCGTCCGTTTGTAAGGACTCCAGAGTGCGACGAGGCATTCCGGAACCTAAAGAATCGTTTTACAACAACCCCTGTGTTACTCCTCCCTGACTCCGCCTGGCAGTTCATGGTTGAGGTCACTGCGTCTGATGCCGGTATCAGGGCATAACAGGTTACACCCATGCGCCTTCTTGTCAAAGAAACTCACTGCCGCCAAGCGCAACTACAGCATCAGCGATCGCAAACTGCTGGCGGTTAAAGTGGCTCTGGAGGAGTGGCGGCACTGGTTGGAGGGGGCACAGTTGCCTTTTTTAGTCTGGACAGATCATAAGAATCGAGCATATCTCCGCTCCACTAAATGTCTAAACACGCGCCAGGCTAGGTGGGCCATCTTTTTCAGCCGATTTAATTTTGTTTTATCATACCGTCCAGGATCTAAAAATGGCAAGCCTGACGTGCTCTCCCGGTTGGATGATTCCATCACCTCTACTTCCACTCCTGAGCCAATTCTGCCTGACAAATGTTTTGTGTCTGCACTGACTTGGAGCATCAAAGCTAAGGTTAGGTCTGTCCTCAGAAATACTCCCGTCCCCCCTGAGTGTCCTACTGGCAAGTTGTTTGTTCCAGCCTCACTAATGGGGGAAGTCATTCAATGGGGACATGATAGCTGTTTTTCGTGTCACCCAAGTGCAATGAGAAAAAGGTATTTACTTTCACAGCGGTTCTGGTGGCCAAAGATGTTAGCCGACATCAAGGAGTATATTAATGCATGTTCTGTTTGTTCCATGCACAAAACCTCTACACATCCACCCGCAGGTGCTCTTTTACCTTTGTCGATTCCGGTTAAGCCTTGGACTCATATTTCCATGGACTTTGTAACTGGGTTACCACCCTCTAAGGGCCACACTGTAATCATAACAGTTGTTGATCAGTTATCCAAAATGGTTCACTTCGTACCACTGCCTAAACTCCCGTCTGCTAAGGAAACAGCAGAGGCCTTGTTAGAGCATGCGTTCAAGTTGCATGGGTTACCTCAAGATATAGTCTCAGACCGGGGCCTCAGTTTGTTTCACATTTCTGGAGGGAATTCTGTCGGCTACTCTGGGTCACGTCGTCTCACCTCTGGTTACCACCCTCAGGCCAATGGTCAGGCAGAACGCCTGAATCAGGAGTTAGCGATGGGCCTGCAAATCTTGTCGTCCCGCCTCCTGGTCCACCCAGTTGCCCTGGATCGAACTCGCTCAACTGTTTGCCAACTGCTTCCTCCGGTTTCTCTCCATTTCACATTGTCTTTGGTCATCAACCTTCTCTTCTTCCCTCCACGGATTTTCGTTCTCCTGTTCCTTCTGCACTCAGCCTTGTGATGTGGTGCCAGCGAACCTGGAACCGGGCATGGAGGGCCCTGCTGCAGTCCTCCGTAAGCTATAAAGCAGCGGCGGACCGCAGACGGTCCGTTGAGCCCTCTTACTCTCCTGGTCAACGGGTTTGGTTATCCACACGTCATCTGCCATACGGGGTGTTCCTTGTAAGATGGCTCCCAGGTTCGTTGGTCCCTTTCCGATAGATAAAGTCATTAATCCTGTCTCTGTCCGTTTGTCTCTTCAAATGTTGTGAATAAAGCTGTGTTTTAAAATTCAAATTCTCATATACACTCTCTCTTTCTCGCTCTCTCATATACACACTCTCTCTCTTTCTCTTTCTCACACACACACACTGTTTCTCACTCTCTCTCTCATATGCACACTCTCTTTCTCTTTCTCTCACACACACTCTGTTTCTCACTCTCTCTCGCGTAGTCTCTCATATACACACACTCTCTCTCATATACACTCTCTTTCTCTCATACACACTCTGTTTCTCACTCTCTCTCTCATATGCACTCTCTCGTTCTCTCACACACACTATCTGTTTCTCTTTCTCTCACACACACTCTCTGTTTCTGACTATTGCGCGGTCTCTCATACACTCTCTCTTTCTCTCATACACACTCTGTTTCTCATGCTCTCTCTCTCATATACACACTCTCTCTCTCATATGCACTCTCTCTTTCTCTCACACACACTCTGTTTCTCTTTCTCTCACACACACTCTCTGTTTCTCACTCTCTCGCGCAGTCTCTCATACACACACGCTCTCTCATACACACTGTTTCTCACGCTCTCTCTCTCATATACACACTCTCTCTCTCATATACACACTCTCTCACACACACACACTCTCTTTCTCTCTCTCTCACTCACACACACCTCTCCCACTCTCTGTCATATACACACTCTCTCTCTCACACACACACACACTCTCTTTCTCTCTCTCTCACTCACACACACCTCTCCCACTCTCTGTCATATACACACTCTCTCTTTCTCTCACACACTCTCTTTCTCTCTCTCTCTCACTCACACACCTCTCTCTTTCTCTCTCTCTCATACACACACCTCTCTTTCTCTCTCACACACCTCTCTCTCTCTCTCTCTCTCATACACCCCCCCTCTCTCTCTCTCTCATACACACACCCCTCTCTCTCTCTCTCTCTCTCTCCCACT